>NC_056729.1:731486163-731791163 GCF_019279795.1 Protopterus annectens | reverse complement strand
GGTGCATGCAGAAAAGGTCATTGTACTCAATAATGGGTCTTATAAGGGAAGAAATACAGGGATGTTATGACCACCTTGTCCTTGAATGACATATCCTTACTAATGAGGTGGGCCGTATAGAAAGATTTCCATTCAATGGAGGCAATATGGTGTTCAAAAGTCAATTTGCTGTCAGCCTAGGTGCCCAAGTCCCTCACGACTGATTGCATGCTTAGGACCTTGTTATTAATGTGATAATTTGTGGGGATGTCACTCTCCACAAAGGGGATGATGATGAAATTTTTGACATTCAGTTTGAGGATGTTTCTGTCACAAGTCATATGTTTGGGTGTGACCCTCTTGGAAGATGTCCACATCACTAGGGAAACTGATGACAGCACCCATCTTGCAGTCATCTGCAAGCTTGATCAGCCATAGCCCACTGGTTTTGGCCTGCACCTCAAAAAAGTATATTCCCAAACAACAAAAGATCCCCAAGACCAATCCCTGGGGTACACTCCTCATTACAGGTTGACTGCTTGAGGTGGCTTCCCATATTTGGACTATGTGGGTTCTTTCAATTAATCAGTTTGATACCCATCTGGTAACATACAGATTGTTGATTAGTTGTGAGAGTTTATCTATTCTACCTGAGTGGAGAATAGTATCCAAAGACTTTATCCAGGTCAGGATAGGCAATGTGCACCGTCTTCCCCTCGTCCATGGCTTTGGTGACTGTCTAAAAGAAGTCAACCAAATTTAACTGGCATGACCTCCCCTTGATGAAACCAAACTGTGTCGGATCAAGTGTTTTGGAGGTTGCCAATGTCCTTGTTAATGAGGTCCATGATAATCCACTCCATGGCCTTGCATATCAGGTTAGTGGCTGAGGGTCTATAATTTCCTGGATCGGTGGATGCTCCACCTTTGTGCAAAGGGATGACAGTGGCTGTCATCCACTCGGCTGGGATGATGCCAGTACTCAGGCTTTGGTTGAATAAGGTGTTGTAGGTTCTTGTTTGAGTTCATGTAGGATGCAGCCTAGGATGTTATCTGGTCTATGGAGGCTGTATTCTTTGCCTTTGAGAGGGCAATGATGACTTGCTCCCTAGAGATAAGGGGAGGGGTCAGGTGATGGGGATGTCCTGATTTAATGATGGGGGAAAGAGGGGTGAACTTTTCACTGAACCTGTCTGCCAGCAGGTTGGCTTTATCTATGGCATGTGTGTATGTGGTGTCCTTGACCACTAGTTTTGAGCAGATCTGGGTGCTTCCTTTGAGAGGAGGAGGATGATTTTGTCCTGTCGGGTATTCATGATTCCATGCAGCTATATAAGTGCTTGTGTAGTACTTTGGTGTAGATTGGGACATATATGTCAGTTCCTATGGAGGCGTAGGGAGTTGTGAGCTGTTTATACCTTC
The DNA here is from genome assembly GCF_019279795.1 of Protopterus annectens. Classification (NCBI taxonomy): domain Eukaryota; kingdom Metazoa; phylum Chordata; order Ceratodontiformes; family Protopteridae; genus Protopterus; species Protopterus annectens. Next base: position 731,789,762 of record NC_056729.1, on the reverse strand, counting down.
CTTCAGAAGGTTGTAATCAGCTTTCGAGAAGTTTTTTTGTTTATCTAGGGGGTGGTCGGGAGACATGGTGACTTCAAAAGTGACCGCTTTGCGGTCGGATGTTACTATTTTGTGATCACTTGCCTGTTGTTGTTCCTGTGTTCCTGTTTTTATCTGAAGTAATTTTATTGCTTGGGAATAACTCTGTTGAATTTTCTCATTCTCTTAACATTTACCAGTTTGCACTTTTAGTCTTCTTGATTGTTGATGTTTTTTAAATGTGTATTGACTAAATGCTCAACAGATTATTTTTTTTGTCTTTTTCTTTTAGTGCCCTAATATTTTTCTTTGTAAAAAGTGAAGGAGTCCCTTCCAGATCTGAATCGGAAACAACGCCATTACTTTCTCATGGAGTAAGTAAAGCCAAATTCAAAAGTTCTTGCCGATAATCACTGTGTATTATGTTTATTTTAATTCCATTAAAATGAGCTGTGCAAAGGAAGACTATATAGGTTCATATGTTCATAGGTTTATACTAGGCTATCTGCCCTAGGGCATTTATAAGCCTAGCCAGAGTGTGTTTGGCTTTTGCCACCCATTTTAAATTAATTTTGCTGTGCCCTTTTTCGAGGTTAGTATACTGTGTCTCTGTCTAACAGTGACACAGAAGTGATACCTGGGGTAAACCTACGATCTCCTATCCACTCATCAAGATTCCTCTTGAAGAGAGTCAATGAGGGACTCTGCCTAACCTGGACTGGGATTTTATTCCAGAGTGAAGGGAGCCTCTGGGTTATGAATCTGTCCCTTCAGCATGTCATATTTATTTCAGTGCTGAGGTTCAAGTCTCTCGAGTGCATAGCTCGATGGGATTTGGATTTTCTGAGGTGCAGCATGTCCATTAATTCCGGGTTGGACATGACTTTATACGTCAGGCACAGATCGCCTCTGAGCAGGCGGTATGCCACTGAGTAGAGCTGGAGTTTCTTTAACCGGGCAGCATATGGCATCTGTTTGAGCCCTTTGATCCTCTTGGTGAGGTACTTTTGGGGTCTTTCCAGTTGCTGCAGGTGTCTGGTAAGGTACATCCCAAAAGGGGCATTGTACTCAATTATGGGCCTGATGAGGGATGAGTAAAGAGGCACGATGACCTCCCCTAATCTAGAGGTGAATCCCTTCATGACTAGGTGGGCTATATAAAATGTTCTTCTAACCACTTTGTATACTTTGTACTTTTATATGTCTAAGTATACTTGGAAAATGTAACAGTGTATATTTGTATAAAAGGTGAAATTAAACATATTAATCACATATTTTCTTGTCTATAACCTGGACTTTCTAAGTCTGTGAGCCATACCTTCTTGTTAATTCTGTCATATTTCGTGAATCTGACAGTATGATAGACTCTAGTGTTTACATCATCAGAGTCTGGTTAATACAGATTAATACTGATTCATAGGTTTATAGGTAGGTACTAGGCTATCGGCCATAGGGCCTATACAAACCCAGCCAAAAAGGTACCCTGGCTTTTGCCACCCAAGAAAATTATTTTCCTGTGCCACTGTCGAGCAGAGCCACAGAAGTGATCCCCGGGGTTAATTTCCTATTTCCCATCCAGTCATCACGATTTTTCTTGGAGAGTATTAATGAGGAGCTTTGTTTGATATAGATAGGTAGTTTATACCAGTGTATGGGAAGTCTCTGTGACAGGAATCTATCCCTCCGGCATGTTTTGTTTATTGTGGTGACAAAGTTTAGGTCCCTAGAGGTGGCCTAATGGTTAAGGTGTTTGCCTTACAAACACAAGGTGTAGGGTTTGAGTCTCACAAGGGATAATTGGCTAGGCTTAAAATGGCTCGCAAGGGCAGTTAGCTTAGTACTAATCTATGAACCTATGAACCTATGTAGCTCGGAGGGATTGGGACTTCTATAAGTGGAGCATGTCCAACACCTCTGGGTTTGACATAGCTTTGTATGTTAGGCAGAGATCACCTCTGAGTAGGCGATATGCGATGGAGTAAAGCTGGAGCTTTTTGAGATGGTCTACGTAGGGCATCTGTTTGAGGCCAGTAATCTTCTTTGTGAGTTATTTCTGCGGCATTTCCAGTTGTTGTAGATGTCTTATGAGGTACATACAAAAAGGGGGCATTGTACTCTATAATGGGTCTAATGAGTGATGAGTAGAGGGGAACAATGACCTCTTTTTTTTTTGGATGAGAAACATATTGTGATGAGGTGTGCCACGTAGAAGGAATTCCTGACGACTGTGGCAATGTGATTATCAAAGGAGAGACTACTGTCCACCTGTGTCCCAAGGTCTCATCACACTTTTGGTGTTAGGTTTACTACCACCTATGTTGTAGTTCATGGGTACATGGTTTTTACCAAAGGGGATGACAATGCACTTTTTGGCATTGAGCTTGAGGCCATGGCTTTGACACCAGGCATCTTTCTCTGTGAGGCCCTTTTGTAGAGTGTCCACATAGTTAGGAGTTTCGATTATGGCTCCTAGTTTGCAGTCGTCTGCGAACTTCATTAGCGAAAGACCTTCTGTGTTAGCCTGTACTTCAGAGAAGTAGATACCAAACAGGAGAGGATCCAGGACTGAACCCTGTGGTACTCCACTTGTTACTGGTATGAAGTCGGATTTGGACTCTGTTACTTTCACAGTGTGGGTTCTGTCAGTGAGCTAGTTGGCAACCCATCTTGTGACATAGGGATTTATACCTAGTTTAGTGAATTTATCTATAATTCCAGAGTGGGGGATGGTGTCAAAAGCCTTGGCAAGATCTAGATAGGCTGCGTGAACCACCTTACCCCTTAGACATGTTTATATAACAGTAATGCAAGGTTTTTAAATCCAAAATCAGAAAAAAGGCCAGCACCAAGGAAGGTTCAAAAGTAGTTTAATAAAACTGAAACTAGACCGGTTTCAGCAACAAGGCTTTCATCAGTAGTGACTATACTACTGATGAAAGCCTTGTTGCTGAAACCGGTCTAGTTTCAGTTTTATTAAACTACTTTTGAACCTTCCTTGGTGCTGGCCTTTTTTCTGATTTTGGGTCTAACAAGTGCTCTTGCCGTGCACCAGCCTAACTTGCTAGCTCCTATACACTACAAGGTTTTTAAATGTATAGAAGTATTTTCACAGTTAAGACAGAGCCTGAAAAATGAAATGTAATACCTACAGTGGTGTATTATCAGTTGTATTGTAGACTAATTTAAAGTATACGGATTGCCTTCATTATTGAGGAGGCAGATTTGCAGTGTTCATTCTTAGACCAGTGAATGATAATACATAATTAACACTTGGATCTGATTGCAAAAACCTTACTCTTTGTGCAGGTGGACTTACTCTGGTGTAAGCCTGCTTTATGGGACTTCCTTACACCAAAAGCAAGTTTTTTTTAATCAGGACAGGCTTACACCGGAGTAAATCACTTACACTGACAGCAAGTCTTTTGGAATGTGGCCCTTTGAATAATGTGACTTCAGTTCCTCGTAGTTTTTAGTAAATTGTATTTTCGTGAAGCTTTGTTTTACCAAATTTTGAGTGAGCAGCTCACTGCTGTTTTTTTGTTTGTCTTTTCGGCTTTTCTAGGTTAGGGATCGCCACAGCGGAAGTTCGGTCTGCTAATGATTGGCAGTCGATTTTTATGGTGCCGATTTGCCAGCCTGACGCCCAAACTTCAGCGAAGGTACGCCCATTCATGCATGTCTTTTGGAGGCCACTCAACCGCGGGGAGGACATGCAGACTCCACACAGAAGGCACTCCAGCCGAGAATCGAACAGGAGAACCTTTTGCTGTGAGGCAACAACGCTACCGCTGTACCACCGCGGCAGACCAGTTTGTATTAATTTACTTGGTAGCAAAGCCAAATAAATTGTCTTGTTAGTGGAGCTCTTTCAGCCACAATATAGACTGATGGCAGTTATTGAAATGGCATTATGGAAAAATTTGTATTTTAGGCTAATAAAATTTAATGAACCTGTTTGTATCTCATTAGTTCTGTGTATATACAACTTGGATATGGCTGATTAAGCATTTACAGGCTTCCTCTAATTGAAGCATATATATCAGGTGAGTGGTAAATACACAATTCCCCATCCACTGACCTAGGTTGCACTTGAATAAATATAGGGAAGGACTTTTCTCCACATGAAAGGGAAACCTGTTCAAGAAGGGCAGTCTCTGAGATACACACCTGTTTCTTCAACATGTCCTTTTTTTGTTGCATGGAAAGCTGAGGTCCCTATATTGAGTGTTTCTGATGCTGTTTGTTCTGTGAATATGCAACTTCTCCATTAAGTCTGGATCAAAAGATGCTTTGTAGGCCAGGTATAGATTGCCTATTATCAGTCTATTGGAAACCAAGTACAAGAATAAAGCTTTGAGCTGGTCCACGTAGGACATGTTGACTACACTATTCTTTTTGTGAGAAATCTCTGTGGATGCCCTAGTTGCTGCATATGCCTGGTCAGGAGCTGAACTAAAAAAAAAAACTAACACTAAATTTATCAGTGTGGACATATGCTTGTCAATGTGTGCTAATATTACAAGGTGCTGTATGTGCCTACTTGCATATTGTTAGGACAGAAACTTGCAGATCGGGTATTAGGGTATACCAGTACTTGAAAGTTAGTTTAGGTATGGAGATGGTACATGTAGGTATGCCATTGAGAAATGTTTTATGTAACAGTGATATAACAAGCACTCACATGCCTCCACTGCCTTTAAACCAAAAGAAGAGGACAGGCAGTATTTTCCAGCATAACCCAGCATAAAGCAACAAGGCTAAAGTTAGTTCCATCAGTAAAGAATCTGCTAAAACAGTCAAATGAAACAAAGCTTTATTGAAGATAAAACTTGCCATCAAGATTGATGACAGTAATAAGACCTCCTTCAACTGCATCTGAAAAATGAAAGGGAAGAAACAAGCAAATAGTGTATTAGAACAAATTGGTATCACCATAAGGTAGCCATCAGATGTGTACCATGTTTCCAGTCCCAAAGACGATATCTAGCAACCTTTCTTCTCTGCAGCATGATTACTTCTGAAATTACACCAAAGGTATCACCTTTGCCCTGAGTAAGGTAAGGCACACCAGTTCCATGGGACCAGATGAGATACAAGGAGGCATAATTTGTGCATTCAAAATTAACTTGCTGTATCCCCGTATAACACATTCTTCATAGAGCATTAAATCTAGCCATATGTCTGATATCTGGAAGCAAGCTGTTGTGGTCCTAATCCACAAGGGAAGCCCTTCCATAGACCCCAGTCATTACTAATCCAAAAGTGAAGTCCTTCCATAAACCCCAGTTATTATTAATCCACAAGGGAAGCCCTTCCATAAACCCCAGTTATTACAAGCTAATCAGCCTCATGAGCATATTGTACACTTTAATGGAGAGAATAATTTAACTTGTTCAGACAGAGACAGAACTCCTCCTCCGTGACCTAATCCAGCACAGGTTTGTCAAAGGTAGATCCTATTTACTTAACCTCATAAGTTTTTTGACTGTATCACCAATGCCTGGTCAAAAGTTTACTTGTTCATGCAGCTTACCTTTATCTGGCTAATGTTCAGAATTAATACCCCATGATGGAAGTATACATACATTCAGTGATCTGAAGGGTACATGAAACTCACATTATTTTCATCCACGTTTGGGTATATCGTTACACAAAACAAATAAAAATTAGGAGAGTGACAAAATAGTGAAAGCTCTTGGATTCCTTATATGTTTTGACCTTTCATTTGATGCCAGTATAGCCCCTACTGTCCTCAAAGCATAATGAGTTGCCCACCATATCCTCTGGGGGTTTGATAGCCATAATGGAGAAGTAATTATCCCCTTTTTTTATAGAAGTTTTCTAAACATTATAGAGAACTATATCCTGCTTATGTCATCTGGTGCACTTGGAGAAGGAGCAAAAATTCCTTCCCAAAGACCTGAAGGGCTACAAGGCTTGTCTTATAGCAAAGGACTACAACAGCTGTCACTCTTCGTTGTATACTTCAACAACTTAGACTAGGCCTGCACTTAACATACAGAGCATTAAAGGAAACCTTACTGTTTGAAACCCTTTGCTTCACTTAACCTCCCACTGATCCAAACTCAAAAGGACATGCAGCCTTCGTTAGAATTGATAATTAACCACAACATGAAATGTGACTTCATATCTCAAAGATTTCACATCTTTCCCAGTCAGGTTATCCAGTCAAGAAGGAACTGAATAACTGTGTGAACACCTACAGGTTTCATTGTGTGATCCAGGGCATCAGGCTTCATGATGGTCTGTAAACAGTGAGCGTTTTGCTTCCTTCTCCCTTCTGAGGTGATTACATTGGAGTCAACATATTGGTAATGAAAAGGTTGTAAAAATGAAATGCTGCAGTAAAGTGGAGTGAGGTTCTCACCATAATAGCAGATGCTTGATTTCCTTCTCTTTGTGGTATTGGCTCTTCCCCACCTGTCTTTACATTTGTTCCTTATTTTTATCTGTTTGGTTTTATGCTGTTTTAGGTGCAGTGTCGTAAATACCTAATAGTGTCTGCTTAGTGGTATGCATCCTTGGGGTCTCATCCATACATGGTTGGGTAGACAGCTGGAATGGTGACTGTTTTTGGGTATGTGCAAGAAGTGGGTGGAGTTTTAGCTGCTCTCTGTCTTGGAGGTAACACAGTAAGCTTTCCTGTGGTTTGGGTACATAGTTATAACGTTTTGCTGACTTACAAAGACTAAAAGGACACTGTATACCCAAGTCTTTTATTAACCATGATGGCCTGAATGGTTAGTTGCCCCTTTTTCAGCAGAGTCATGGGAAGAAAATCACCATGTAAACATTATAATGTTATATCTCACTAAACATTTCAAGCAGTTGTAAAGAATGATAAAGTTTTTAACTAAAAAGATCACTAGCTTAAAGTTCCTGAGCTGCCTAGAGAGTCCAGAAGTGCTATTTCTTTATTCAATGTCTTATCGACTTTTGAGGGGGGGTCACGGTCTTTCTTACAGCACCACTAGATACCTGATTGTCCTAGAAATCCTGTTTCTCCTCGATGTCTTCACCAGTACTAGAACCAGGGCCTAAGTCTTCACTAGCAGATATGGCCCAGAGCATCCCAAACATCTGGAATAAACTTTCGCCGCATGTTAAGCAGTGCATCTCACTGTCGTCCTTTCAGCATAAACTAGATGACTGGTTGGTATCTGCAGATTTACTCCAGGACTAACCTGTATGGCCCTCCTGGAGAAAGGAAGTGCTTCCCGAGGGAGAGCACTGGCCAGGAGTCACCTTTGAATGGTCATAGGACTCTGTGAACATAAAATATCTATAAATCAGTAAATCTGTTATGATGAGTAGTTCAAGCAGATGAACTTTATTCCTATGCTAATAGGTGTACTCTGATGTCACAAGAAACATCCTTTCTGAGGTTCTTTGTGTTTCACTGTTGCAGTCATCATTTGTGGGTTATCCCTGCAGGATAGCCCTTGGCTGACCTGTATACCAGAGTAAAGGATTTCCCTCCTGTGTCGGCTGTTCTGAAACTGTGGCTGATGTCATGTCATCAGGGCTATAAAGGGTGACAGCCGACGCCATTACATCAGTCTTTCTTGCCGTGGAGCCTGAAGCAGAAGCAGTTTTGCGAGTGTGTTGGTTGGTCATTGCCAGAGTGAGAAAAGCCGTCTAAAGCTAAATACCCCATTGGGGAACATTTTCTCGCTTTTAACCGATGTCAGAGAAAGTCAATAATTATCTCAGTTGTGAAAAGCAGGTCCCACACCAAGACTTCCATTCTGTCTGCGTCACTTGTTTAGGCCCAGACCATGACGTCCCCGGGTGTAAATTCTGTGCCCTGTTTAATGCTAGGACCATAAGAAGAAAAGCAGAAATTGTAGCTAGGCATTTTAGTTGGCCTTTTTCTCAAAGCAATATGGCATCAGTCTCTCAACCTGCTACTGACTTACCTAGAAAAAAGAAAAACAAGAATAAAGATTGGGCTCCAAAAGTTAGGCCGTCTGACAACTCAGGTCAAATGTCTGGTATTTTTCAACTCAGTGAGGCTCCTTTGCAGCCCCTGACACCAGCTGAGGAATTGTCGCAGGCCTCTACCGGGACCTGTTCTGAGTCCTGTACACCGCCAGATCCCCCTCCCTCTACCTGTATGTTGCCTCATTCTCACATGGTTGGGTCTGGAGCCACTTTGCAGGCACCAGCTTCCACTGAGACTCCTCTGACTACAGAACCCAGACTCAGACTGACAACAATGCTGCCAGTTAAACTCACTTTGTATAAGACTACTGACCTGGGACCCATCCGGGGCCAAGCCTAAGACTACCCCCAAAAAAGTCCCTCCCCAAGGGCCCAGCCACCGACCTACACCTAGCCAGCCTGCTCCTCAGTCGCAGCAACTGCTCAAAATGGCAAAAGACTTGATGACTCTTATTAGGGAAAGCCAGCCCCATCCTCCCACCCCAGCCAAAAGAAAAAGGAATGCCTCCCCTGAGGCCCTTTCTGACCAGGAATCAGAAGAATTGGTCCTAGAGGAGTCAGACATGGAAGACCAGCCCTTTACAGCATTTGAGAACTCTGATGCTGATGACCCCATTCTATTTGCATACCCCCCCCCCCCCCCCGAGGACCTTTCTTTTGGGAAAACCTTACATTCTCTCATGGAACACTTTCAATGGGAGGCTCAGCATTACCCTCAGTCTAAGAAGAGACTGAGAGTGTTCCTTGACCTGCCCCAGCATAAACCTCTGACCATTCCACCTATCCTGGATATAGTGGAGGATGTTTTACTGTAATCTGCCCTTTCACCAGATTTTCTCCCACCCAGCACCCAGAAAACCAGACAGATATTACAGGGTGCAAGACACCCACAAATATCTTTTCAAAAACCCTACTGCAGACCCTGAAGTCATTACTCAAGGCCCTAAGGGAGCTAGGACAAGCTCATCTAAAAATCCCATCCCAGCTGACAAAGAAAGAAGAGCTTTAGACAGAATGGGAAAACAAGTATACACTTCAGCCACCTTAGCTGTAAGACCCTTAAATTATCGATTCCATTTGCTGAAATTCCAACAAAATGTCTTCAAACTGATTAAACAGAAGTTATCTTCCATTCCTGACAATAGTACTACCAGAGAATTAACAGACCTCATACAGTCTAGCTCCCAGATAGCCAAACACTTCTTGCATTGTGGTTTTGATGCCTTAGAAGCTTCTACCAGGCTGCGGTCACAGGCTCAGTAATCAGAAGGCATGCCTGGTTAAGGGAGCAGCCTTTTCCTGACCAGGTAAAATCCAAACTACTAAACACTCCCTTAGATAAAGACCAGTTATTTGGACCTAAATCAGAAGAGGTCATTAAGAAAATAGAGGACAAAGCCAAGTCCATGCAAAATGTCAAGGACTTCTTACAGGTGCAGCCTCCCAGGTTCAGCAAAAACTTCCCCACTAAACATTGGTCCTTTCCTTCTCAGACAAAACCAGTCCATAGAAAGGGACGCAGAGACAGAACCCCTAGGCATCAGTCCATAGCCAGCAAAGACCCAGGCAGTGGTCCACTGCTGCTCTTACCAAGGGAGTTCTAAACCAACTCCTTTCTCCAAGGACTCAGTGACTCTCTCCCCTCCCCTCTGCCACTCATGTCACCAAACAGGCTAGGAGGAAGACTTTCCCTCTTCCTAGAAAACTGGCAGGCCATCCCCTCAGATCTATGGGTCCTGAAAATCATTACCAGCGGGTACAGATTCTATTTAAAAAAAAAAGCCAAAAAGGTCAGGTTGCCCAGACATCCCTGAAAGTCAGAGGAGGGAAGCTATTCATCGTATCAGAAATCTTTATGCCCAGGGTGCTGTAGAACCTGTACCAAAGGGACAGACTGGAAAAGGATTTTATTCAAGATTGTTCCTGGTTCCCAGAAAAGAGGGCACCTGGCGCCCTATCCTAGACCTCTCCACCCTGAATCTGTCCCTCCTGGTTCCAAAATTCAGGATGCTGACTCTGCAAAAACTACTACCTATGCTCCTGCCACAAACCTGGCTAGTGAATCTAGATCTGAAGGATGCCTACCTGCACATCCCAAATCAGACAGTCATGTAGGAGTTACCTAAGGTTCAGAGCAGGGTCCCAACACTTTCAGTTTTCTGCTCTGCCCTTTGGCTTATCCACTGCTCCCAGAGTCTTTACCAAGTGCCTGGCTCCAGTCATTGCATTTTGCAGACAAAAGGCCATACACATTTATCCCTGTCTCGATGATTGCCTCATACAGGCAGAAACCAAGGAAAAAGTCCTGCAGGACCTCTCTTTTGTGCAGACCTTACTAACCTCACCGGGATTCAGAATGGAAGGAGCCCTCCTAAATCCATCAGATCTCATTCCACTAGAGCAGCCTCCACTTACACGACCTTCCTGAGAGGGGTTCCTACCAAGGATATTCCGGAGGCTGCTACACGGACATTTATCCACACTTTCACTAAGCACTACCAGCTGGCTACATTCTCCAAAACCAGGGCAGGATTTGCATCTGCAATTCTGCAGGGCATGCTAGCATCCCCATAACCTATATTGCATGCCTCCTCCCACTTCCTCAGCTTTGGGAGTCTTCCCACAAGTGATGAGTGTAACAGTGAAACATGAAGAACACAGTACAGTTGTGTACACTTACCATAAATGTAGATGTTCGAGTATATTCACTGTTGCAGCCCTGTTTCCCTCCCACCTTCCCCCATATTTTTATATCCTCTTAATGGCTCATGATTATTGGGGGGGGGGGCAAAAAAAACTGATGTAATGGCATTGGCTGTCACCCTATATAGCCCTGACGACCTGACGTTAGCCACAGTCTCAGAATAGCCAACGCTCTTGTATTCTGGCTGGCCGAGGGCTACCCAGCAGGGATAACCCACAAGTGATGACTGCAACAGTAAATACACTTGAACATCTACATTTATGGTAAGTGTACACAACTGTACTTTTTTATCCTCGAAGTATATGAAGATGGTAAATATATATGATTGTTTATCTATGTTGCAACTTTCAGGCTTCAGAAAACATTCTGAAGACACCCATTGCACTTTCTGAAATGTTTTTCACAGCTGAACATCAGGAGAATATTTCAAAGGTTCATCTAGTTAGTACTCTGGAATCAGATTGCATTGATGACACCGCAGCACATCTCATAATTTATCATACAGAAGTGGACTAATGCTGATTGGTCACTTCACTTTAACTTGAAGTAGTTTTGCAAAAAAAAAAAAAAATCCCACCAAAATAACTTTCTGTGAATCTCAGAGGTAATTTTATTTGGAGGGAGGAAAGCCTCCTGATCCCTCACACTCCCAAGCCTAAGTATACCTACACACTTGCACAACTATGGAAAAAAGTGAAGACTCCACTGTTGCCAAAAGTTGTTTTGGCAATTTTCCATCAGTCTGTCAGCCATCAATGAAACAGATGTCAATAGATTAACAGGCTCCCAACTAAATCAGCATATGAAATTATTTACTGTTCATTCTTTACCAGCTTGTATTCATATTCATATAGAGCCTTTCATTGTACTCTCATTACTGACTGGATAATATTACGATACATCAGAAGTATCATGTGATTACAACTGTCAAAATCACAAAGTGGATCTTGTAGCCATCATCTTTATGGTGCATTGGTAAACACAGAGTTATCTTCAGAACATGTTTTGTGAGTGACAAATGTAGTGATGCACCTTCATTTTAAGTCCATATCCAGGTAGGCAGATTAGCTAGACTGGAATCAGAACATAGATACTTTCTTTTATGTAGACACTTAAAATGTCTTAGATAGTTTAATACCTTTTAATGGAAAATAAGCATCATTACCATTAAGTGTATAGTATTAAATTTAATACCACTGTCATAAGTTTGTAAGCAAGGTTTAAGACTTAGCATGGTTGTTTATTGCCAGAGTTGCACTCTGACATTAATTCTTTTCATTTTGTTTTCAAATCAGTTTAATAAAATGGAGAGCAGCCTAACATGAGTTAGGGCAGTGTTGTCTCTCTTTATGTGAAACATTACTGCATTTACATTTCTTTTTTTTTTCCTCTTTTTTGTTTTAGATAACTTTTAACCTTTATGTTTTAGGCATTAAAATGATATGATCTGAAGTAGTTAACTTCATTTGATCATCAACCTGTGGGTTTCGGATCCGACGTGGATCCGAGCCGGCAGCATTCCAAGCTAAGATCTGAGCTCCAAGCTCCTCCCCCTACCCATACTACACTGCAACCTCCTTCCAACCCCCAGATCTCATTTTCCACGGCTTCACCAAGACATGATCTCTGAGTTCCAGGCAGGTAGAGTAGGGTTTCCTTACTTCAACTGTTAAAAAAGTTAGTTTTAGTGTGCGTGTGTAGTGTTTACCTTCCCTTTTACCTCCCCTCGGGTTTTCCGTTAAGAAAAAGTACAAAAAAAGTAAACTTGGTGGTTTTGTTAGTGTAGGCCCCCCTTCCCCACCTTTGCTGTGTGTGGTGTGATTGTAGGTAGCGCTTTAGTTATCCTTATTTTTTGTTGTGGGGATTGAGATGTCGGACCCACAAAAGCCGACTTTCTCAAAATGCACAGAGTGTGGCCATAAGTTGTCTCTGGCTGATGGCCACACTCTATGCGTCATCTGTTTAGGGGTTCCCCACCTTTCTTCAGGCTGCAAAATCTGTGCAGCCTTTAACCCATGGGCCCTGCGGGACCGCAGGACTATGTTAATTTTAGCTGTGCTTCTCCTGGCAGAAGCTATTTCTGCCTCTTCTCCTTCCTCTATGGCCACGGCTGTGGCCATATCAGTTTAAGGTCCTGTTCCCCTGTCCGGGAATTTCACTCCTGTATCAAAACAGGGTGACAAAGAGGCCAGGAAGGAAAAGCATAGGGAGAGAGACAAAGAGAGAGAGAAAGAAAAAGATAGGGGTCATAAGAGACCAGCGGATCCGTTGGATCTATCGGCTCCTCCTATTAAAGTTGTCACTACCCCAGTCAAGACTTCTAAGCTGTCTTCCTCTCGGCTTTGATCCCCTAGATTTTCTCCAGAGCCAGAGGAGGAGGTTTAGCCTGCTTCGAGGTAGTCCACACATCGGCCTTCTCGGCTGGTGTCAGTAGCATCCTCCAGAGCTACAAGACGCCTCTCAGAGGTTGACATAGACCGGATGATGAGAAGGTTTATACAGACTCATTTGTGGATGGGAGTGTTGCTGGCTCCCTCTCCCGCCGGAGCAAGGGAGTTCAGCTCCGATGTCTGCCCTGATAGCTCCTTCTCCAATCCATCCCCGGGTTTCGGAGTCCCTGGACCAGAGGAGCCATGAAGTCAGGGGGTCGGCATCGATATTTCCCCCAACCTCAATGCCGGCCATGCTCTCGAGTATGTCGAATCCTATGGATTCGGATCCGAGCTCTTGGAGCCGTGATTTGAGCATCGGATCCAGGGGGATGAGTGTATCATCGGCTACATTGTGGTCGGGACATGCCATTCCTCTGGGTCCGTCTGTTCCGGGTTCGGCTCTGATCCCTTCCTTGGATCCGAGGGGCACAGTTACTCATTCTTCTAGTTTTAGAGAAGCCGGTTCCCCTTCGGCCTTAGGCGTTGTGGAGAGGGTTCTCAGGAGGATCGAGACCCCTCACTCTTTCCTCAGAGTCCATCCCTGCTCCCTCGCTGCTGTGTGTGTCTTCTGTAATCTCGTCCTCTCAGGGACAGCCTGTGTCTGATATGCCCCAGACGGTTCCCCTTGAGGAATATGAAGCTGTTTGTGAGCCTTTCCCGGAGAGCCCCCCTGAGGAGATTCCACACAAATGCAAGTGCAAGATGAAGCACATGGACTCCCCTGGGTCCCTCACAGAGGATACTGACTTGGAGTAAGGGGAAGGCTCCCCCAGATCACCTCCGGAGGATGTCTCATTTGGAGACATAATGGAAATCCTGCACCAGCGAGGAGGTTGGTCCATCCAAAAGCCTTCCTCGGACGAGTCGGTATTCCTGGAGGCATTCGACACAGGCCCATCTACCTCTTGGGTGTCCCCCCCCCGGCTGATCCTCTGGGGGACCTCATTACCACCAAAGCTTGGAAGGACCTGGACACTGTAGAATCTATACCAAAAAGGCCAGACAAGATTTTGAGCCTGCCTATGGATAAGCCTACATGGAGTAAGGGTTCCCCAGTGGATGTCATGGTGGTGGCGAGGCCACTATAAAGGAACTGGCACAGAAAAGTTCCTCGGTCCATCCTCCAGAAAAGGAGTCTAGGGCAATGGATCGACTCGGAAAGCAGACGTATGGTTCAGCTACCTTTGCCATAAGGGCGCTGATCTACATGGCCCATGTGATTAGACTACAGCACGATCTAGTGAAAGAGTACTCTGAGTCTCCCCCGGAGTCCATTTTGGCCGAGGATAAACATTCTTTCTTGGCACGTATGGCCACTCTTAAGTCGGTGACTAACATGTCCATGTGCCTACTCTCTCTTGTCACCGAGGGAGCCACTAGGGCGGCCGGGTCTGGCATTGCCATGAGGCATCACGCCTGGCTCTGGCTTTGTGGTTTTGCAGAACCTTTCAAGGCTTCCTTTGTGAATGCCCCTTTTAACGGTTCAACCCTGTTCAGGAAGACTGTCGGCCGTCGGGATCCACTTCTCTAACTCTCAAAGATTCTTTTCCAGGAATCAGCGAGGCAAAAGAAGATGTGGTTCTGGAAGTCTCAGCATTCCCGGGAAACTCAGGACTCCTTTTTCCCTAGAGGCAGAAGGGGACAAGGCGGATGCTGGCCCAGAGACAGGGGGGGGGGGGCTGAAGAATTTTGGGTCACGGGAACTATTCTCAGATCGACTTGCGCAGCAGCCCTGAGGTGTCGCCCGACTGCTCCACTCTGGAGGCAGTCGGGGGGTGTTTTTTGAAGCACCTATCTCAATGGAAGTCCATAACATCAGACCGCTGGATGCTTCGGATAATATCCAGAGGTTATTCCATTCCCTTTCTGACCAGTCCCTTACCTCTAAAGCATCTACCAGATGTTCCACCCACTCAAAGGAAGGTGGCAGCTTTGGAAATAGAAAAGCTGCTAAACAGAAGAGCAATACAGCCGGTCCCTCTAGTTCAGTCCGGGTCAGGCATCTATTCCATGTTCTTTTTGGTGCCAAAAAAGACAGGGGACTTGAGGCCGATTCTTGACCTATCCACGTTGAACCTGTCTGTTGCCAAGGAGAAGTTCCGGATTGTCACCTTACAATCCACCCTGCCATTCTTGCAGGAGGAAGACTTGGATGTGCTCTGTAGACCTCAAGCATGTGTACTACCACATCATGATGGACAGATAATCCAGGAGGTTTCTCCACTTTTGGCATGGAGCCAATCACTACCAGTTCAGAGTCCTATCCTTCGGTCTCACCACAGCCTCCAGGGTGTTTACCAAGGTCATGGCAGTTGTAGCTGCCCACCTGAGACTTCAGGGCATTCAGGTCTTTCCATACCTGGATGATTGGCTCTTCCCCGCCCCCTCCAGGCATCTACTTGTTCAAGCCAGAAAATCTTTCCTTCAACTGTTAAATTTACTGGCTATCACAATAAACATTGAAAATCCTCTCTTCAACCCATTCAGATGCTGGACTTCATAGGGGCAAGAATAGATTCCCTCCAGGCCAAGACATTTTTGACTCCAGACAGACTTTGGAGCCTGACCCTTCATGTATTGGCACTTCCTCAGACATCTTCACCCCCAGAACTAGTTCTGAGGATCTTGGGGTCCATGGCAGCAGCTGTAAATCTGGTTCCTTGTGCACATCTACACATGAGTGTTACAGTGGACATTACAAGTTCAGTGGTCTTTGTTATACCAGCCCTTAAGTTACCTGATTCCTCTAGCTAGGTGTGCAAGACTTCCCTCATCTGGTGGCTTCCATCCCAGGATCTTCGAGAAGGATGCCACTTTATTGCGATCCCTCCCCAAGCCACGGTGACCAGGGATGCCTGCAGTATAGGGGGGGGGGCACTGCCCGGGCAGGACTCTCCAAGGCACATGGTCCCCAAACGAGACCGTTCTGCATATCAGGGTGGTCCTTCTAGCATTGCAGACCCTTCATGCTTCTCTTCCTCTAGGAAAAATTGCAATTCAGTCAGACAACATGTCAGTGGTCTGGTATATCAACAAACAGGGGGGAACCAGGTCCTACTCGCTTTGTCTTGAGTCCAAGAGAGTGTGGGAATGGGCGATCTCCACCAACCGTTTTCTGATAACAGTGCACATTCCGGCTTGGTCCAACATTTTGGCGGACAAACTGAGCAGAACTATCCTTTTACCCTACGAGTGGTCTCTGAACCCTTGTGTAGCAGAACAGATCTTCCTCAAGTGGGGTCAGCCTTGCTGCGATCTCTTCTCATTGCCATCCAATGTGAAGTGCAGTGAGTTTTTCGCTCTGATTCCTCCTCGGTGGGGGGAAGCCCCCAGACGCACTCTTGTCCATGCTTGGCCACCTGGTCTTCTTATGCATATCCCCTGCTAACTCTAATGACAAAATTCTTGCAGAAAGCTCGTTGGTTGGGGAGCAGGATTATCCTCATAGCCCCATTCTGGCCTCGTCAAGTTTGGTTCTCTTGCCTATGGTCTCATCTAGTAGCTCCGCCTTGGATCTTAGATCCCATTCCGGATCTCGTTTGTCATCCCTCCGGAATTCCTCCTATGAATCTGGACAGCCTCAAGCTTACTGCTTGGTTGTGCCAATCCCACTAATTGCCAGGACTCCCGGACTCTCTTCTCCTGTTAAGTCCATTCTGGTGATGGCGCACAAGTCGTCCACCCAAAAGGTGTACCATAGTAAATGGAAATGTTTTTCCATCTGGGCTTTTCAGAGAGATTTGGATCCATTTACTTCCCCAATTCCAGCAGTCCTAGAATTTCTGTCTCAGATTTTCCAACAGGGGGCCAACTCTTCCACTGTTAAGGTCCAGCTGGCGGTTATATCCCACTTTCATGTAGGAGAAAATTCAGGTTCACTAGCTGCTTCTAGGACTTGTAAGACATTCATCAAAGGCACCTTTTTGCTGAGACCTCCGATTAAGCATCCTTCCCCTCCATGGGATTTGACCTTGGTTCATCAGGCCTTAGTTGTGCCTCCATTCGAACCCGCAGCATCAGTTGATTTAAAATTTTTGTCGTGGAAGACGGCCTTCCTGGTGGCTAGCACCTTGACTAGGAGGCTATCCAAACTTCATACATGTATAAAGCCCCCATTCTTAATTTTTCATAAGGGCAGGGTTTCTCTAAGGACAAATCCTTCTTTCCTCCCTAAAGTTGCTTCAGAGTCAAATATCTATCAGTCTATTAATCTCCCAGTATTTTTCCCTAATTATCAAAACAAAGGGGAATACAAACTTCATTTGCTGGATGTCCACAGACAGTTACACTTTTATTTACATAGGACTAAACCCTTTCGTAAGTCTGATCATTTATTTGTTTTCTTTGTCAAGCCTTTTTTGAGGAAACCAGTCTCAAAGGTGACACTTGCTAGATGGATCTCACTTTGTATCCTGCAAGTGTACAAGGATCATAGATTACCAGAACCAGACAGGGTTCATGCTTATTCTACTCGAGCTATGGCTACTTCAGCTGCTTTCTGGTCCAGAGTTTCTCTGGATGACATTTGTTCAGCGGCTACCTGGGCTTCCTCTCACACTTTTATTACTCATTATAAGTTGGACATGGTATCTAGAGGAAGGGCTTCTTTTGGTTCTGCAGTGCTGCAGAATATCCTTCCATAAGGGCCTCCCAAGGTTTTTTGGTAGCTGGGGACTCTGTCCCACAGGTTGATGATCAAATGAAGTTAACTACTTCAGATAAAGAAGTTATGTACTCACCATAATGTTCCATCTGAGTAGTTAGACTTCATTTGTCATCAACTTTCCCTCACTTCTTCCCCCTAACCTTGGTGGTTTGCGATAATCCTTGGAGTTAGACTTGCTGGGTATTGTAAGCTTAGTCTGTGTGAACATGTCAGGTTATTTCTCTTGGGTTGATATGTGTCATGTTGTGGGTGGCAAACTCGATCTGAGGGTTGGAAGAAGGGTGCAGTGTAGTATGGGTAGGGGAAGGAGCTTGGAGCTCGGATCTTAGCTTGGAAAGCTGCCGGCTCGGATCCATGTCAGATCTGAAACCCACAGGTTGATGACAAATGAAGTCTTAACTACTCAGATGGAACGTTATGGTGAGTACATAACTTCTTTTTACTGACACTTATCTTCATGTGATTAATTTTTAGACCATTAATGAGTCTCCATCAGATGCATCATGGGTGGATGCACTCAACCCCCTAAAGAAAAGGCTGATGTAAGTAATATGAAGTGATAGCTTCATAGATTTGTTGTGACTCAAGCACAAGTCCATGTCTAATGCATCTAAGTTAGTACGCATTATGTATGTAGGTTGCTGTATGGCTGTACTTATTTTCCTGGTATGTTTTTTTCCTTGCATTTTATCACTGTAAAGTAGTAATCACAAATTTAATATACTGGAAATGCAGAATCTGTAAAAAAAAAAAAAACGCCAATAATGTACTGGATTTTTTTCTTTATCATCTTGCAGTATTCTGGCAGGTGGAAATTTTATTTTATGTTTTGTTGACTTTGACTTATCTCATTTTACTTTGATCCACAAAATCCCTCTAACTCACCTCATAGTATGACTGTCACAAAGCTTGCTTCCCCCGTAGCATTCTGATTAGCATTTTTCTTCCATTTAAGAGATCAGCCTGTTATATATCTATAAAAGACCAAGTGTGGATCCAGTTTACGTCTAGTCTCCGCTTCATGTTAGTACACCCTATTATATTTTTGTACAGCCACTTTGAGTGTCAGTATATTTATTTTCTTACGAAAAACAACAAGAGAATGAGATACTTATCAGCAACAACAAGAACAAGCAGCGAGTCCCAGCTCTACATTCCAAAATTATAAAATTTATTCAGCTCAAATGAATCTCTCTAGCGCCTCGGCCAACAGCCTTTGTAGAGTAAAAACTGCTTGTTATTGTTGTTGCTGATATTTATTTTCTTGATTCTTGTATTTGTTTTCTTCTCATCTAATCATCAGTTGCCACTAATGCTTCTCCTCATTTACTTGGTCTGCTGCATGGCTGTCTTCTACTATTCCCAGACTTACCCCAGCCCATGCTTGGGGTATTGAGGAGATTGAGGCATCCCATTGCACATTATACTGCTGTATTGGGCTAATTTTTAGCTGTGCCCTTATTTTCTGTTTCTCCTTATACACACTTGCATGTCTGAAGGGCAGATGTGCAGTGGGGATGTCCTAGCCCAGTGATGGTGAACCTTTTGGGTTTGGCGTATAAAAAGTGCCTGGCACAAAATAATGCAGTGCACTTCACATGAGCAACAAATGCAAAAGCAGTGTCTTTGATAACTCTGGTGTTGGTGATTGCTGGCATGTCACCCAAAACATTGTGACGTGTGTCACCTTTGACACGCATGCCATTGGTTTGCTATCACTGTCCTAACCGCAGCAATGATACTGCCATGACCCTCACTTATTCCCAGGGATCTAACATAAGGCACATACAGGCACGTGCCCCCCCCCCAAATATATGCACCCTCCCTTCCCCTGCAACTCCTCAGATTCCTTAGCTGTTAATTGAATCTGGATCACTGGACCATAGTTAGGGCTGTAACCCACTGCACCCAAGGCACAGCTTAACTAGCTTCACCATCATATTTCTTGTTGTTCCTTGACATTTATAATTCCAGTGATTTACATTTGTTTTATCATCAGCTTCTCAAGGGGTCCATCTTTTCTTATGCTTCTGTGTACTGACCTGCCTGTCTGTGCCACCACCTTGCACAAAGCTTCAGAATTTATTTTACTAATGCCATGTAATAGGGATTTTCTTCTGGTGCATTGTTACTGATGGATATAGCCAGGAGTTTCAGACATGTGCACCAATTTGGCACACTGCTGCCCATCCATGAGTTCACCTGTCCCTGGTTTCACCCCCCCCCCCCAAAGAGCTTGTTTAGAAGACTGAGTTGTTGTTTTAGTAGGATCTGCAGGTTCTTTATTAGGTAGGAAAAAAACAAACAAGAGGCCAAGTGTATCTTGTTGTTTTTGTCAGACTTTATTTAGGACCAACATTTTATTAAAAGTCACTTTTTCATTTTTGGCATAATTACATGTTTTGCTTCAGGTACCCTGGCAGAAATACAGTAGCATATCTTTTGAGAAGGTCCAGAGCAGACCTTCACAAGTGGATGTTAAGCTGTGAGGTCTTTTTGGACATTATCTATCAATGGAAAACTCTACAGATAGATTTTTTGTCTCTATAGGAGAGCTGACAGCTCAAACTGTTTTGTTCAAGACTACCATGCTTTCAAGAGTAGAGAATGGACAACTATGGCTTTTCCCTGAAAAAGATGGTCCTTTATATGTTTCCTCCCCTTTTTCTGATTTCAAAAGTCCTTCTGAAGGTCAAGAAGGACAGACCAAAAATATTGTTTATTACCTTTAGCCTCAGGCAGTATTGATCCCTTTTTGCTTCATTTGGCCAGGGGCAGTTAACAGAAGTTACCTCACAAGATGACTTACTTTCAGAGTACAAAGGCTCACTGATTCATCCAAGCCTTCATACTTAAATTTTACTCTTTGAGTGTTAGGAATTGCATTCTTACTTAGGCCCAGTATTTTGAGGACATGCTTAATATTTTACATGAAACTAGAAAATTGTATGTTTCCAAATGGAATAGATTTTCTCTTTGGTTTCATAAATAGAATCTGGACCCTTATCATATGGGTGTTCCTAATATTGCGGTTTACTTGTATGAATTCCTCAATACTGGATTGGCATGCTCTTCTGTAAAAGCTGATTTGTCAGCCATTTCTGATTGACTCCCTTTGGATCCTTTGCTGTCTTTTGTTTTGATGTGAAACATTTTCTGAAATTCCACTTTCATATTAGACTACCAAAAAAGTTATTCCTCCTTTTTGCTATCTAAACTATGTTCCCTAGAAACTTACTCTACCCCTTTTGAACCAGCTGCCTCTGTTTCACTTAAGTTTTATACTTCTGAAATTGAATTGTTAGTAGCATTAATGTCTGCTAAGGGAGTTTGAGTTGCAAGCCTTAATGGCTGTTCCATCTTTTCTTATCTTCCATAAGGATAGCATTACTGTGTGTACTGATCCTTCTTTTATGCCTGAAGTAGTTAATGAGATCTATTTGAATAAAACCATTAACTTGCCCACCATTTTTTCTTCCCTTCAAAGTTCAGAGAAAGGGATCATAGACTCTTTGGATGTCAGTAGGCAGTTTACATCTTATAAGGCAAAATCAAGTAAATCAGGAAATCTATTTCTTTCCATAATAGGAATGTGCGTGCCCCTATTTCCAAATATTTTCTAATCAGATTTCCAAGGCTGTTTATTTTGTTACTACTTTCATGGTAAATGGCTTTTAGATCCAGTTAAAGCCCATTCCACTAGAGCTGTTGCATCTTCAGAGCCTTCTTTAAAACTTTAGATTCCATATCTGTTCTTGAGGTAGCTACTTGGTCTTCTCTATACACCTTCACTAAACATTACAAGATTGCTGGGGATTTTTCCCTAAAAATAGACCAGGGCTTACTCATTCGATTTTACTAGGCCTTTTGGACCGCAGCCCTGTTTGAAATTCTTCCTTCTCCCTATCTTATTAGCTTTGTAAATCTTCCTAAGGTTATTAATACTACAGGAGTACTCAGGGAAGCACACAACACAGTTAAGTAAGCAGTGATGTCTGTCTGATCACTGTTGCCGTATTGCATTCTCCCCTCCTTCCTTCATATTTTCTTTTGGCCAAGATGGGTTTATTGTTTTTCTGCATCTCATTTTTTGACTTGTACATGTGTACAGTAGAGAGTTGATTATCTGAACATCGACTATCCGAAACGTAAATTATCCGAAAGGAGCCTTCCAAAGTTCTTGGGTAGGAAAAGTCATGAAGTCTGACTAGGTAAACATTATATGTATGTGTGTGTGTGTGTGTGTGTGTGTGTGTGTGTGTGTGTGTGTGTGTGTCTGTGTGTGTCTGTGTGTGTGTGTGTGTGTGTGTGTCTGTGTGTCTGTGTGTGTGTTTCACCTTGTAGCCCACTCGTGTGAAAACTATTCTTTATTGTCCACTGGAATCATTGAATGGTTGAAAAGTGTATTTCCTGTGTGTAGAAAAACATTTTTAGAAGTTTTTTTATCCAGTTCAATTATATCTTTGATTAACCAAACAGTTTGATTATCCAAACTACCCTAGGTCCCAGTTAGTTCGGATAATTGACTTTGCTGTATGTAGTTGCCTTTATTTCTGCTTGAGCATCTTGACAGGGGCAAGACCCTCCCAAGGTACATTCCATCTGTGCGTCCCTTAAGTACCTTAGCTTCGGTTGGCCTGAGGTCATACATGAGATGCACAGTGCAGTGATATGGGAGGGTGCTCAGCTTTGGTATGCTGGCCAAATGTATGGCTATCCATGGCAGAATATCCCACAGGCTATTAAGAATGCAGCACTGATCAATTGAATATCTACTGTTATGGTAAGTGCTTACACAAATGTACTTTTATTTTTAGAAATGGAATTAATATATTTATAGTATTGTTTAATATTATCCTTGTCACTGGCTGGTTTTGTCTCCATTTTCATCTTGTCTAATTTGAGATTGTTGAAAATATTTACATAGCATAATTCATATCTTATTTTTTTCTTTTCATTCCATGAGTTCTATTAATTTTTTTTGTTTTGTATAGCCTGGTGGGTTTACTGTTCTTCTGGTAAGGTAACCTGGTATCTGGCATCTGAAGATACTGTTTTGTCCAGGGGATCTAACAGAAATGTTCTAATCTTGTATACACTCTCTCTTGGTAGTTCTGACAAGTTAATGCCATTTAGGCTGCCAGCAAGAGATCCATAATCTGGTAATCTGTAATCAAACTTCTTTTTTGAAAATGTTTTAGAATAGCTATGAGCAGTGGTCGGAATTACCAAAGGGAGACCAGTGTTCACATTTTTAATGTTCATAACACAGTAACCATTAAGTCAAGGATAGTAATGCCCATAGCTGGTCCTGTGATTAGCACTCATACTAGGATTTAGAATTCACCGAAGGTTTTCTGTAAATTAGAAGTGTCCTGATTGTGCCTGATTTTAACACTACCTTCAAATCTATTACTAAAGTTACTAAGGTGCTATTAGCACAGTTTAGTTCTAAGGTCAGTGAGTTTTTTTAGCAGTAATAAGACGATTCACCCATTCTTATTTGGTTTCAGCTCTTCATATTTTGTGTGGCCTGGAAAAGTCAAGCTAGTTGAGTCCCAAATGTCTGCGATAGCTATTATCCTTAACTTGTCTGCTGTTGTAATCGTATACTTTTCTAAATGCTTATTACTAAGGCTGAATGCATTGCAGAAGAAAACCTTTATAGTCTGATTAGCTCTCTAGTTTCTAGTGGATTTTGTTTCTGTTGTGTAATTTTCCTAAAAAAAAAATCGTATAGTCCCCAAGAAAATCTCAGAAGCTGGTTATTATTGTAGAATATAGCTCTCTTTATCAGTAATTAAATAGTTGAGCCTTTGTAACTAAATAATCATTCCATTTGTTTAATGGTATTTCACTGTAAGAAATTTCACTTTTAATTGATTCTACCAGCTCTGTTATTTGAAGCACATAGATTTTTCATATAATTCAGGAGAGTTTCTTTTAGATAATTTGTACTGAAGTGAACAATGATATGCTTGTAGTTTCCCTTTTAATAGTTTGGCTAACAGTGTGAATTTCCTGAAATCTGACAACTAAGAGTGAACATTAATAGTAACCCTTTGTTTATCCATGTCTTCAAGTTTCCTAAACATAGAATGTCTTAAAAATCAGAATTTCCTCATATCTGTAGCTGACAAATCAGTAACCCAAGCTTTCTTTGAATGATCAGTTTTACTTTTACTTCTTTTAGACAGTGGTGCAGACTTTAAATATTGGTTAACTGAAACAGCTGTAATCCTAAAATTACCTCCTAGAGCTCTCTTTTTCTCTTTCTCTGTCTATTCATAAAAATGCCTTCATCTAGCTTGTCTGGGCAAGTATTCTGTTTCTTATTTGTTTTCTTTTTTTCCTGTAGCAGTAAGGCGGTTGTATATTTAGCGATGTGCACCCAGTGCCCCTGTTTCTATATAGGGAAGACGATCAATGCCCTTAGAAGTAGAGTTTACCAGCATTTTTATGATATCAAAAAACAAGACATTAAGAACGTCTTGGCTGTCCACGTAAAAAACCATGAAGGGCACAGTTTCAAATTTTCAGTTATTGAACAAGTCACATCGGGGGATAGAGGTGGACCCCTTAGCGACTATCTGGAGGCTAGGGAACTCAGGTGGCAGCTGAGAACTAATGCAACACAAAAACCAGGTTTAAATAGCAATACATCTATTAGCTCTATTCTTAGATTAAAAGCAGAAGGCTATATATAAATTCATTCATTAATATTTCATTAATATTTTATGAATTTTTGTATTTACAGTAACTATATGATGTTTGTGTATAGAGGTTTACAAGTATTTAATTTCAACATATGTAGTTAGTTATGTATTGTGCACTCAATTATGGAACATCAATTTGTGTTTCTTTAGGTTAAATTGTACTGTGATGTCATTAATTTATTATGTTAATTGTGAGAGGGTGTGTATTTATAGGGTCAGCTTCAGTTTGTTTGTTATTCTGATGAAGTTTTTATTAAAGATGAAAGCGCTAAATCTATTATGTGGATCCTGGTTTGTTCTTTCCTGGTATTTGTATAAGTTTCTTCTGAAAGACTTTAACATAATGATATACTGGAGGAGAAGTACTGGGAGATTGTAAGCTGAGAATGCTTCCGTTTATTAATGTCTGTTCCTCCAGTTCACTTTACATAAGTACAATTAAACTGGGGTGAGGACAGCATTAAAATAAAGAGAAAAACGTTGTATTTTGTGTTACAGCACAGAATCCTGGTTTTAGCTCCTTAAAACATTGGCAAAATAAAAAAGGGCTTCTCATAGCACATACCCTAAGACATAATCTCACAACATGCAAATAAAAACAGTGCTCACACACCCAGCTATTTATATATACTATTTTCAAGATCACACAATCTAAGGGAAAGGGCAAATTTCCTAGCCCTGGTATTACAGCAGTCTCACACTGTTGTCAACCACTTTCCCATGGAACAAATTAGGCAGGCAGGCAATCTTACTGACCAACTTAAAGGGAATCCTACACACACACGCACACACACACACACACACACCAGTCATTTCAACAGACTGAAGCTTTCTTCAAGAACTTGTCAAAAGAACTCCGCAGACCATAGTACTGAAGATTGTGAAGTTGATGTGTACGTAAACAGACTGCTAAATTAAGATGCTTAAAAAAAAACTTTTGGAACAAATTTCCTCTCTTCATAAGTTATTGCTGAGTTATTGTAAGCTAGAGTTGTATGACAGTTATCTGGAATTATGGTTAATAAAGGGATACATTCTGCAATGTTTACATCCGTGGAAGTTCCCCAATGGTGTGAGTCATGGGTCCAGCTTATTCAACGAGCTGGTTGACATGTATAATAAACATTATTTGGAAGTGATAAAAGTTAAGAATTAGAGAAACTAAAAAAAGGATTGACTTGTTAACTCCACAAATCAGTTATTTAGATGCATCTGTTAAGTTGGACTTATTGTTTGATCATTATTCTGAGGCTTATTATAAGACTTTTATTTAGTTGACCAGCAAACAGATTCTATTAAGATCAGGAAATTGAAGAAGATGGCCAGGATACTAAAGCCTACCAGACCAATACAGCTTACCCAATACCAAAATTCGGGGTATGGAATATTCATGATGCTGAGGGTTTCACTTGTAAATGGGGTAGAGCCCAATTTTAATGGCCAAGAGGTTGACAACGTTCCCTTCAGTTACAGCCTTTTGGATCCCCAAGACTTCAATAGATCCAACAATCCGAACGAGCAGTCTCCCAGCAATATGATATCTCCTCCATCCAAGAGAAGGAAATTGAGAGGCCCTAGGGGCTGAGGAAGGGGGTGGCTCAAAAGTTCATAGAAGACCCCCAACCTCTAGGGGTGTCAACTCAATGGTCAGAGACAACCATTATAGACTGTTTGAGAGAGGTTTTTACCTATGTTTCCTCAGCAGTTTAAAATGTTCATTAGGAAACTCAACATGGCTATTATTTATGGCAGTAATCAAGAAGCTTGTATGGATGCTTTTAAGAAGAGGAGTATTCACAATCTTCTCAGTATTCCACTGGTACATTTATTTGAGAGTCTGTGTAGGCATGACATCCACTCAGTAGGGCATTCTTCCCATGTTACTAAATATAATTTGCAAAAGGACGAGTGGGATTTACTGAACAAATTGAGTGGTGACACCATCATTAAAATTATGAAGCCTGATAAGGGATGTGGTGTGGTGCTTATGAATACCATGGGCTACTCCCACAAGATGCTCAATTTGTTACTGGATGTCAGTAAATATGTCTGACTTTCTATCAATGAGATCAAAGTCTAGCATCACAAAATTGATTTATATTTGGATGAACTTTTTTGAGCTCTTTAATGTCTAAAAAGGAGTTTAATTTTCTCTATTTTGAAAAGCCAGCTGTGACGGTCATTTTTGGAATTCTGAAAGTGCACAAGGATGTACTTAATCCAGCCTTGAGTCCAGTAGCATCTGTTAGACAATCTAAAATGCACCCTTTGCCAATCTACATTGATCAGGAGTTAAAGTAATTTCTATATGAACAACCATACATCGTAAGAGACTCCTTGGATTTCCCCTGATCAATATGTGGTATAGACACTGTTCATTTACATTGATATAATTGACCCATTTGGTTGTATCCCACGGACTGAAGGCTTTGAGAGTTTTTCAGAGGCTTTGCTTAGATGTTCCTCCATTTCAGCAGTGGAATACATAATTGTGTTGAATTTTATGAAATTTTTGCTCAACAGTATCTTTGTGTGTTTTGATGGGGATTACTACAAGTAGGCACAAGGGGTGGTAATGGGGACTGTATGCGCACCTCTTTATGCAAACTTTGTGAAGTTGACATGGGAAGAAGGTTTTGTATTAAATTCCCATTTTAAGCATAGTTGGTTAATGTAAACTAGATTCCTTGCTGTATTTATTTTGTGCAACTATTCATGATCCAAATTAGAAGAATTTATTGATTACATTAACTCTACCACCTCTCATTTTATTAGGTTCACGCACTGTTTTTAATAAGTTTTGTAATTATGTGGACATGTTGATTTATAAAGAGGATGGACAGTTCAAATCTACCATTTACAGAAAGCCCATCTTTTTGAATTCCTGCATGCATTTTCGGGTCTATATTATATAATCGAAGAGGCATTACAGCAAATGCCTCTTCATCAATCTGTAAAGAGCGAATCGCCACTTATGCGAATGACCAAATCAGTGATTTTTTTCCTAGAGAAAAAAATCACTGATCCGGCCAGAAATGAAACATCACTAAGAACACCTCAAAGTGGGGGGCTAACTAACTAAATATACCAACTCTGAGATTGCACTATGGGGGGAAGGGGCAAATTCACGCTGATGGCCAAGTGTTTTTTTCCCTGGGAAAAAAATTGCTGATTTGGCCGTTCGCTTAACTGCCACTTCGCTCTTTAAGGGTCGATGAAGAGGCATTCGCTGTAATGCCTCTTCGATTAGATAACATAGACCCGAATTTTCAAAGTAATCATCCCTTATGTTAAAATAAATCCGTTGTAAAAGGGCAATTTGGCAGAGTTTCTAGGATGGTTACAGTTGAAGTGGTATTTGAAAAATAATGTGGGAAGTTGGTAGGCATGTTTATTAACAGAGGTTATCCCCAAAAATTTGTTCATGATATCAAACGGGAGGTGGTTAATTTAAGGCACAAGAGATTCAACCCCATTTTAGGTCAGGCAATTGTTTGGAGAAGTTGCCTGTGTCAGCTGACTTTGGTAAAAGTCTTGTTTTAGGCCATCACCCCTTAAATAATGAGGTTAGGAAAATTATTCATAAATAGTGGTCCATTTCCACTATTCATAACAGTATTTTAGCAGTTGTGGGTGACGGTTCACTGATAACATATAAGAGGTGAAAAAACCTTCAAAATGTCTTTGAGAGTCTTTGAGAGTCAAGGTTTTTGAGGTGGCAAACCTGTTAAGAGGTATGGCAAAATGCCGGTGCAATCAGTGCTCTTTCATTTTGGAGGAAAAGTTTGTTACACTGATTCAGTTGCATATGAAAATCAGGTTAACTGACTTTTGTAATTGTATTTCCACAGGTGTTGTATACATCACTATTTGTGACCCCTGTGGAGCATTTTACATTGGCAAGACTGAGAGGTCTCTCAGCGCATTTACAAACATAGCTATGATATTCATAAAATGATTGCAAATACTATGCTTTATAAACACAAAACAGTATGCTTAGGTTTTAAATTATTTAGATTTGGAGTGTTAGAGAAGATCATACGCGACCCTAGAGGGGGCCCATGAGAGACCATCTTAGAATCGAGGGAATTAAATTGGGAGCTCTGATTAAATTCACAGGACTCCTCAGGTTTATATGGGAATGTTTCTATCACAAGCATTCTGAAACTTAGAGCTACGGACCTGTAAAATGCAATGCTGGTGGTTGTGTCTCAAGTTGAGGCTTTAAGAAATTTTGTTCTTTTGGACTTTCACTGAAAGTTTTTATAGTATTTTTTACCTTGTACGGTCAAGGCAACATTAAGGTTAAAACTGGATTGCATGAGATCACTAAGATGTGAGGTATTAATTGTATATTGGGCTTTAGTTGCATATGTATTATTATAATTTTTAGTATGTTAGGAATGGGTCTACCTGATAACATTGAATCCCCAGAACGCCGAATCCCATTTCATCGAGATGAATGCATCAAAACTGCAGAAGAGCAAAACTCCATAACATTGAAACGCACAACCCGGATTAACACAAAAAGCTACACAAACTCCACCTACAGCATATCCACCCCCCAAAACACCAGAAACCTACACTATCCCATCCTTCATTTTAGCAAGGGACCTATACCCCCCCCACACACCCCCTGCAAATTAAGTATACCAATTCCAAGATCGCACTATATTGTAGAAAAGGGCACACGCCCATGGCATGCCAACATTTACCACAAAGCCACCCAGTAACCTGTACATTTACTGTGTCTCCATTTCTTTCACTACTGTTGATATGGAGGAATAAGAAGTCCCTTCAGTTAGAGGAAGTGTGGTTCGATGATAATGGAGTTTCACTTTTCTGCAGTTTTGATGCATTCGCCTTGATGAAATGGTATTCGGCATTCTGAAGATTCAGTGTTATCAGGTAGACTCGTTAGGAATATTTTCTATGTGTGTATGTATATATATATATATATATATATATATATATATATATATATATATATAGGTTTACTATTGTTTGTTTGAACGACATTCTATCGGCTGCAATGTGCCAAAAAACAGAATGTTGAACGCACAAGCACTTTTGTACCAGATAGTCGACTCCACTTATGTAAATGCACAACTGCATTCACATAAGTGGAAATTGACTATCTGCACGGAGATTGCAGTACATTTGGGAGTGGAAATTCATCCACATCCCCACTGTAGTGCAATCTCGGAGTTAGAATATATTAGTGGGGGGGTGTGGGGGGGGGGCAAATGTGATTTACATCGGCTCCTATAGGGCTATCACGTGGTGGTTTCGACAACAATGTCGAGTCAAATGCGTCGAGCATTTGGTTTGACACTGTGAAAGGTTTTTTTTTTTACTTTTGGTATTACCATTCATGTATTTGAACGGAAAATGTTTTTCCTTTTGAATAAACAATAATAAATCTCTCTCTCTCTCTCTCTCTCTCTATATATATATATATATATATATATAAATGGTTACACTTCAAAACACACTTCAAAACATCTAAAATTCATAACATCTAAATTGAAAACATCGAGAACACAACATCTGTAACTCCAAACATCTAAAACTCTTAACATTGAAAATGTATAATATGGAATAATGTATCATGAAACATGTAAATGTCATAGTTTAATCTGTTATTCTTGTAGTATCAGTATGAGCGGTTCTAGTTTTTATTTATATAGTTTTTATTTATGTAGTGTAGGAATTTATACTATTTTTATACCCCAGGATTCACAAATCCTCCGTGTAAGACTAAATTAGTCTTACACGTTAATGCCAGTCTAAGAGTAAGACGTCTGTGCTCCATGCATATTAATGAGGTGCGCTGCCTCAACTCTAAGGCTAACACGGAGCATGCACGAGTGCAGGGGGCGTGCCGGACTGCCGAGCAGTCCAAAAATCCACGCCCCTGCAAGTCTCTCAGTTGGGAAATGCCAACTGACATGAGCGAGTCCGCTCAAATGTGTATATACCCAACACTACACTCCCCCACATTCTAAACCCCTGTACAATCATAAAATGTAAAACTTTTATTTTTTTTTATTATTCCTGATATAGCTGCCCGTATTTGCGTGGGTTTGCCCATTGCTTACCTACAGTTAGCAGTT
The DNA here is from genome assembly GCF_019279795.1 of Protopterus annectens. Lineage (NCBI taxonomy): Eukaryota > Metazoa > Chordata > Ceratodontiformes > Protopteridae > Protopterus > Protopterus annectens. Next base: position 731,759,145 of record NC_056729.1, on the reverse strand, counting down.
TAGACATCGAAAGGGATAATAAGAAACTTATATGCAAATTAAGCAAAATAGCAATAGCGTAGTGGTAGAGCCTTTACAGATAGAGGAGGCATTCCCGGTTCAAGTCCCACCACTCCCCTTTCTATTTTCTGTTGGAAATTTGTATATAAAAATAATTCCTGACATTTATCATTTAAATTTTAGTAAAAAGCATTGAAATGGCCTATGTAGTATTGAACAAATTTTATATACATATATATGAAGGTGGAATGGTTATGCATACTGATGAATGTATAAGTAACGTATCTTAAGCAATGTGAAGCACTGCTAAGCAAAGTTTACCAGTATTAAGCATATTTAAGTATAATTGCTCATAGCTGAGCACTGCTTTAACTAGCGCAGTAGCTTTGTGCGGAGCTGCGCATCGCGCAAACTAGCGCAAACAGAACATGTTTGCACGTAGCTGCGCACTGCGCTAACTAGCGCAATGTCTGGCAACGTCAGGCAACGTCGAGGAACGTAGAGCACCGTAGCGCAATGGTGGGCAAAGTTGAACAAAGTCGGCTAAACACAGCCACACCTCCTAGCCGGTCTGGCCAGTAGTAAAATAAAAAGCAATGACAGACCTCGAACCCGGGATACTGTGCACCATAATCACAGTACTGAACCACTAAGCCATGACAGCTTTTCATAAGCATGCACTTTCAACACACACATACATATTAATGGAAGTTTACCCATTGCTAAGCAGGTGTGCCTTCAGCTGAGTTTTTTCAAAACTGGCCAATCACAAATAAGTGTGGGAAATGATGCATATGTAAGCTCCATAGGTGGGAATACTTGCCATAACTGGTTGTAGCTCCCATCTGCAGGCAGCAATGGCCGGTGCTGGAGAGGGCTCTTGTTTTCGAGCACAACACTGGGGGCATTGAGGAGTCAAAAGTAATGGTTTGGCTCCTTGTCCATAATCATGAGGATAGACTCCTGCGGGGCCAGTACCAGGGTGCCCAATACAAAGCGGAAGCCTGGGACCGTCTAGCTCATGAACTCACCAGTGCCACAGGTGTCCCTCGGACTGGTGAGCAGGTCAGACACCACCATGCAGACCTGAAGAGACGCAAGGTGGGTCAACTGGACCAGTGGATCCAGGAGGCCTGTGAGATGGAAAATGCCCCACTACTGAGTAAGTAGCCATGGAATTAAGTATGTAAGAATTGCTATTCTAGTCTATACTATGGATAGGTATGTCTCAATATCACTTCATTGACTTCACAGCTGCAGGTGTCCGTGCTGCGAATCAGCAAGCCTATGCAGATAGGCTGCTAAGGCTGCGCCACCAGGCAGGTTAGTAATTATTCAGCTTGTACTGTTATGTAAAATAACTGAGAGAGCCTGAAAAACGTGTTTTAACACAATAAATAAAGGTGTAATAATTCTCTAATAATTATTCTGCATGTACTGTTATATAAAATAAATGGGAGAGCCTCTAGAAAAGTGTTATAAGTCTTTAATAAAGGTATAATTCCTGGAGTGTGTCTGTGTCATTTTCTTTGATATGTTGTTGTACTCTTGCATTATAGAAGTAGTACTGTTGTATAAAGCGCTATTAACACACAGTTGGGTAGGCCCATATAAAGTGGATGAAGGGAGTGCTAGTAGCTTTTAAGCCTATTTACAGTCCTCAACTGTTAGCTTATGCCCAGCATGCACAGGTTAATCTGGCACATGAGTAGCTTGGTATTGTGCTCCCCAGAAATGTCATTGTGCTGGCAAAAATGTACGGAGCTGTTAACATGTAACTGATAATTTCACCTAAACATATCTAGATAAGTATAGGAAAGTAGAGCTGTCAGTGTACCATCTCAGCAGTAGTGTGTCTGAGCAACTCACAAAATATGTAGCAGTAACAACTGCATCCCGGACAGTTTGTATGTCAGATACAGCCCATGTATATAAAGATCTAGCAAAACCCATTTCCCAATTTAAGGACAATTGGGTAGCATAATAATACATGTAGGGGACATATAACTGCAGTTAATAGGAATGTAGTGTAAACTAGAAGGATATATAAGTTGTTAATGGAGCTATCATTTTCCACCCTACTGTATGTGCATAAAAATGCAATTCCACACCTCAATGGGTATGTCTAATCTCAAAACATTTGTTGGGACATATTGGTTAATAAATATCTGCATTTATTTTGATGCATGTGCCCTGTTCAAATACCACAATATTGGTGGCCTGTTGCCATCAATTAAACCTGCATGCTGTTGTAATGTCCACTGTTGTTCTATATATGCATGTGTCATGCTTGCTGTTCAACTTTTGGAACTCTGGTGTGTTGGGTTAATGGGAATACTTCTGCATGCTGTTATAACTAATTGGGAATGCTGCAAAACCATAGCAACCACAGCAACCAAAAGATGAAATTCATTAATGTAGGAAGGGGTATAGATGGTAAAGGTACAGTGATATGTGGAAATTGTAGTATTTGTAAATATTTGAGTCCTACTTTTACTATGATTAATGGCATTAATTTTCAAACTAATGGGCACTTTACCTGCAAAACGGAAAAAGTTATATATGGACTCAAATGTACGTGTAATAAATTTTATGTAGGGGAAACCAAAAGACAGTTTTCATGCAGGATAAAAGAACACATTAGAGATATTAAAAATAAGAAATCAACTAGTCCTGTGGCTACACATTTTAATGAATTTCATAAAGGAAGCCCGGATGGGCTTCTGGTTACAGTTTTAGATAATATTGTTTTAAATAAATTCATGAATGAAGAATATGTTAAATATATTCTGAGGAAAAAAGAAGCATTCCTGATTTTAAAATTTAATACAATGTTCCCTATGGGACTGAATCAGGAATGCTTCTGAAAAAGTATTGTTTAAAAGTCTTGTTGAAAAGTTTTGTTTAAAAATTTGGATAGAAGTTTATTTCTTTAAAAAGATGATTGTGGCTTACTAACTAATTAGTTAATTGTTTCAATATGTGTTTTAGCTGGGATATAAATAGATGGGATGTATACAAGTGTTTGTACTCTGTTAAAGGCAAGTGGCCGAGGCGCTAGAGAATTCTTTTTTATTCTTATTAAATATTTCCTACTACGGAGCTGCTGGTTTGTCGTGTGTGGTATATTTAATTGGGAATGCTGTTGACTGTTAATAACCCATATTTTCATTAAATCTTCCTAAACATAGAATGTATGGGAAGGCCAGTCCCAGCGGGCCCACCTGTCCCACCTCAACTGGCGATGGCACCTGGCACCAGCAGGTCCGGTACCCAGCCTGGGACCTCCTCCTCTGTTGGCCCTGTGCCACCTTCGAGTGGAAGCGCAGCAGGGGATGGGGTTCATCCCCCCATGCAAGCGTGGGCAGAGAAGGGCCACCTATCACCCTCCGAACGGTCCGGGCTATGGTGCGTAGGGAGATCGAGCGTTCTGTTGCTGATCCTCTACACCAACTTGAGGCACGAGTGGCGCAACTCACGGGTTAGCCTGCCCCTCCTACACAGCCCCCAGCACAGCCACCCTCTGGGCTGTGAAGGTGCAGTGGTGACTGCCCATGGGTGGGGATCTCAGTTCCACTGTTGCCATCTGTGGGCTCATGGGCTTGCAATTTCCAAACATCCTTCCCCGTCAGTGGTGTTCACCCACCACGTGTCATATTCTGGCCCTGTATGTGTCTTGTTTGTCTCGTCTGTTTACCTTCCCAACCTACCTCCCCAAATATACCTACATCCCCTACCCCACATTCCACTCTCACCTGAAAAAAAAAAAGGGCAATCTGCTCCCAAAAAAAAATTACGCCCCATACATAGCTGCCCATTTTGCACACATGTCTGCTGGACACATAAACTGATATTTAATTGGCAGTACAACATACATTGTTGTCCTCACCCCTCTCTCAGGGGTGGAAGGTTTCATATTTCCCTCCAAATTTATTGCATATGCACAGCTGTTGCTGTTAAAGAAATGGGCAGATATGGACCTTCCCTACACCCATCCTGCACATCCCGAGCTGTTTTCCCTACTGTCTTTCCCTCTTTGTGCCCCTTTTTCATCACTTTCCTATCTCCCCATTTTCTTTTCTTTCAAATAAATGAGCGTGGGGGGTTAGCGGGGGTAAGCACTATTAAGCAGTAGTTAGCGGGTTTGCGCGAGTGTGCGCTTGTGTGCGCTTAGCTAAGCATCGCACATACCCACTTACTACTGCTTAAAAGTGCCTTAGTCACTCTGTATGTCAGGGCCCTTGTTCTGCTCAGCAGCAAAATAAAACACCTCTGTCAGTCTCAAACCCCGGACCTTGGACACACTAGACTGCATGGAGTACCACTAAGCCACGGTAGACATACAACAAGTTGGTGATTAAATAAATATATCATGCATCAGAATGAGTGAATGTAAAGGAAAAACATGAATGCCATAACACAAATCTTGTTCTGTGGATCTTTACCAGCAGTTGTGGAATTGCATTACATGACTGTGGAAAGAGAACCAGCCATTCTAGCAGAAAGTAATGTTACAGCAGCACTTTACAACCCCCACATAGTATCATAGCAGGACAAACACTGGCATATCTGATTAGGGCAGAGGCCATACTTCCCAACTGTTACTAATTTTCAGGGATGTCCATGATTTTGAAACAAATTTTAGCTGTGTCCCTCTGAATCCCTCTGAAAAGTACTGACATTTGGCAGAAAGGTGGGGAATTGCACTTAATGAATAATGACAATAAGTAAGAGTTAGACACTGCTTGCAGTTCAGAAAAGGTGTATTAATCCATATGCTCTGGGTCTCTCAAAGTCTCAACTTAATGTCTCTAATATTTTAAAGGTGTACCTCACTTTTACCTACTTTTCCCTGAGTCTGTTCAGATATGTACCTGAGTGTTTTAGAGGCCTGGCAGAGGCAGAAACACATAGGCATATCAGCTTTTCTGCAGTTACACACTGTGCAAATAGCTTTGGAAGGAGTTCCAGAAGCATACCCTTATGTAGGAGTACAACACTGAAATACCAAAGGATGTAGCCATGTACTGGTAGCAACCAACTGTGACAGTGTCATTGTTCCAGTGCTGAAAAGACCGGTGTGGTGCACAGAAAAAAAATAACAGGCTAACCTCTGGCTACCATCTGGATAGGTCCACAGTTGGGAGCTACACAGACAGACTACTTGCCTTGATAAACTAACAGGTACACAGCAACCCTTTAAGTCCAGCAAGATAAAATTCACACACTAATACATAATGCTCTCTGTACTTCTGTACCCCTACCCAAATGTACAATATACCTGTGTGTTCAGGGTCTACCAAGGATGTAGGTAGGCATACTCATTTATATAAACATGGTTGTGCCAGAGTAACACATGCATGGTAGTCATATTAAAGTTTAGTGTAGCATTGGCAACTGCTGTACCAGGCTAGTATGCTAATCTAGCATTTGTAGCTATATATACCCCCTCTAATGTTACTGTGTGTTCACATGTGACACCTGTTCATGTTGCAGCAAGGCCCAACAGTTCAGCTGTGAGGTCCAGGGACTTAGAACAGTGTGGACCATGTGTGCGTATGGCACACACATACGGAGAGATATATATGTGTCATATATATTAACATCTGTATATGTGCATAGAGCAAGGGACATATTGCAACTGTTTGTGAAGGGTGGACATATATATGTTGGTGAACGTTGTTATGTGCATATTTGTATGTAGGTTTGAGTGTGTGACAAACAAGACAGCATACAGTGCTGGTATATGACATGTGGTGGTTAAACACTGTGTGTGTTTTGTTCAGTTTGCAATGTTGCAGCCAGTGAGGCCTGCTAAAGCTACCTGGGCTGAGAACACTTTCAATGTATTTCCTCACAAGACTTTGCGATATTATTACATTACTGTATACCTCACATCCTTTGTATAATTGATATTCCACCATGAAAGGTGGACTGTATATGTGCCTATATGTATATGCATGTGTATATGTACACCAACGGATGTGTATATGTGTATATATATATATATATATATATATATGTATGTATATATATAGAGAGAGAGAGTCATATATAGTCATACACACCCACATCTACTTGTTGCAATAGATTCTGTGTAAAGTTGACCGAGTATGATGGTCAGTGTGTTGGTGAATGTGTCAAAGATGTGTATTTGTGGGATAGCTTAGTGGGAAACTGTTTCTGTCATGGTATTGTGTCCTTGCCTTGATCCCAGCAAAAGCTGTGTATGCTGTTGCTAGGCAGATAAAGCACTACGGCATACAGTCTGATGTAGTCCCTTGGTGTTAACTGGGGTGTGTCATTGGAGGCTAAAGCACTACATGTATGCTTATTAATTGGTACTAATGTTGAATCCAAATCCTGTATGAACTGTAGTACTACTTGAAGCTGTAGGCCTAAACAGCAAAGTATGGCATATGTCCACATTGCTTGGAACCACTGTTTTGTGTGGTCCCTGTAGTCCTCACAGATTATTCCTCAGGCTTATGGTTTTGTAAGTACTGACATACAGTACTGTATGGTACACACGTAAAGCTTATCTGATTTGCCATATTTTTGTGTCTTCTAATTATGTCTGATGTGTGTGTGGGTATGCCTGCAACATGTCCTGTGTCATATGTGTGTTACAAGATATAACTGCGTATCTAGCAACATTTATAGTTACTACAGCAGTATGCCACCTATATCCACAATTGTGCACATATTTTGGCCACGGGTTTTCCATCAAGAACTTGTGTGGTATAATGGTAATACTGTAACTGGACTTTACAAACATTGCGATGGATAACATATTTCTTTATGCATTCGCTTGATCTATACCTTCTGTGGCTAGGTGGTGCATTGTGTCGCATACAGTGTGCCATGTACTGTTGTATAGTCTTATATAGTGATTTTATTTTGTTGCTGTGCAGAACATGGTTTATTATATAGAGCGTGCCAGGCACATTCAAGCAGTTGTGGGGTGAGAACTGATAAGTGGTATTGAAAGTGTTTAATCTCAGTCAGCTAATAGGTTGCTATATATGGCAGTTCAGTGATATCTGTACTGTATAATGTTAAGTGTGCCATATGACTTGCTCAGACATATTTTTTCTTTGTCTTCCAGGGATCATGGCCCACCATCATAATCCCAGCTACAGTACTGCTGAGGATGACATTATTATCAGCTGTCTGATTCAGCACTGCAGCCTACTATTCTCGAGAACCAGCCAAGACCAGCATGAGCGTACTGCACTGTGGCAGGATGTTGTCCGGAGGGTAAATGACATAGGCATGCATAACAGGACATATGAGCAGGTACGCCATCACTGCAGTAATTTACTGAGACATGTCCGTCAGCGTGCTTCTGATATCCGTAGACAACAGCTTGCAACAAGTGGTGGGGTTAACATTCACCCCCCCTCACCAGAGTGGAGGAGCTGCTTCTGAGCCTGTTGGCACCTGCCCAACAACAACAGTAGCAGACATTTACTTTGATGGAGGTTGGGGCCACCCAGCAAGAACACATGGAGCGTGCAGGTAACATGGCATATCTGTAGACTACTGTTACCTCTATTGGCAGATCATGCATATGTGAGATGTGTACTGTGTAGTTAGGAGATGTGGAGCCTGTTGTTGTGCAATACTGATCATTTGGAACATAATCTGTAGGCCTGTGAATGTAAACTGTTGTACTACTGTAAGATTGTAAACCCACAGTAGCAATGCCACAGTTGTCGACACTGACAAACTGTCTCATATCCATGTAGGTCCCTCTGGTCTGACAGCAAGGCAGCGGACACATGCTGGTGAGTGTGTTCTACATTTATTATTGCAAATAAAAAGTGCGTGTCATAGTTGAGGTGTAGGCCATGTACACATGTAACACACCTACACATAATACATGCTGTGCATGTTTGCTGTGAGACTACGCACATCTCAGTAATGTGATTAGCTGTCTCAAACACATGCAATACACAGACCATTTCAAACAAATGTGGCTACACTGTAGTGACCATTGGATAGGCAGAGTTGATACGCATGCACACAACATACACAACTATGTCATACACAGAACATGTTAACATGCTACACATGAAGTATTCACAAACCCTCTGTAAAGTCGCACTCCAGTATCCCAAATGTCATCCACACAGCACACATAATATACCTGAGGGGTAGAGGCTTATCATGGGGCAGTAAACACACTGCAACACATTCATGTTAGGCAATGCTCCTTATTGGCTTCCTTACAAACCCATGTAACAACTGGCTGTGAAATGGTGAATGTAGCCATGGTAGTGCAGTTCTGGTACAGCATGATAGGTGCTGGTTTGGGACACATTTGTAGCCTTGAGTGACCACATGATGCTTCATGATGATGGCTTATGGTACTACACCCCATCCAGTTATTGTAACCACAGTACTACACATAGCTTTCATTGCTATACACCTCAATGTTGTGTGTGTGCAAACATATGGCCCTATAAACAATATGCATACCAATCACCATTTGCACAACCGACACATATATGTCTTGTAATGCTATTGAGTGGCTAGGTCATATGACACACATTGGGTATGTGTGATGTTTAAATATGCATTTGTGTTTTAGCATGCTATGTCATGGATGACACTGGCATGTCCACAGTATGATCTACACTCACCATAACTACTGTACATTGGCTATGTGGACCAATGGTATTCCATCAGTTATACATGCACCACTGATCTTGTGTGTATACACATCATGCATGAGCTAAAACTGTGTCCACAATTATTTGCTAAAGACACAGAGGCTCTAATCAGAATAGGATATCTATGTGACACACAGATACACATCCAGCCATGGTATGTATACCTGTGAGTGATGGTGCACAGTACATTAAAGAGTTTTTAATACTTGCACAGCAATGTTGTGTCCATGTATACATTGTATTCCAGGGGGAGGCCAATCACCGAACAACAAAACACATGCATCAAAGCCATGTATACTGTTAATAACAAGGACTGTCTACACTCACACTGCATGCTGTTGAGCAACACATGTCCTGCATGCTGACATGTGTGATATGACTGTTTGGCTTGTGATACTGTACCCCAATATCAACTGCTATTGAGTATGTTCTGAGATTGCTGGTGGTGTGTGTGTGTGTGTGTGTGTGTGTGTGTGTGTGTGTGTGTGTGTGTGTGTGTGTGTGTGTGTGTGTCTGCTTTAGTGAGGAGTGTATTTGTGCTCATGTGTGCATGTGTTCTGACATCATGTACAGGTCTTAAAAGTGTGTTTACTCTCACAGGTGCTGAGGTTGGGCTGGTTCAGTGCAGCAGGGAACCTGATGTCACTGACACAAATAGTGATTATGAGGATCGGTGAGGCACAGGTATATGTCAGGGTCTTTTGTTGGGCCACCAATTGACAGTACACAAGTCTCCACCCATCCATGCACACAGTCATACTGCCTGTACATCCATCATCACCAATGCCCTTAGCAGAGGGACAGTGTACAGTCGCCAATGGCCAGGACAGTGTGGTATCTATGGCACATGCATCAGGACACGGCAGCCATAGCCAGATGTCTGGAAAGGTACCACATAGGCAAATGTCTAGGGGTTCTCGTCAGAGCACTGCTGGTCATCCTGCCCCTGGCAGACGTGCCACAACTCTTACAACCACACGCATGTTCCAGGCTGTCATGGAGGCACTGGCACGTATGGAGCGGTACACCAGACAGGGACTAAGGGCACAGAGGGCTCATAACACCTCTGTAAATGACAGTATCCGTGACCTAGCAGGTGCCATACGTAATTACACTGAGGTCATTGATAGACGTTGGGGTGAGACATTAGATGTCCTCCACAATGTCATGTCCATGAGTCAGGACAGTGCGGGATGGTTGAGACGTTGATGTATGCCAGCAACATCATCAGCTGGCAGTCGCCGTCATAGCCGCTCCCGTAGTGCCAGTACCAGCCCCAGCAATGCTGGGGGGGGCTGTCCACAGACCGTCCTAGAAGACCATGTGCACGTGGCTCTGGCCAGTCCCAGCAGGGACCTGGATCCAGTGGACATATGTCAACCTCTGAGGATAGTACCCAGTCTGGATTAGTACATGATACTGTCTGTAGCACCCCTGCCAGGCACAGGTTCCGTATCCATGGTCAGAGACAGTGATCTGTAAAGCCTGCCAGGTACAGTCTGTAGCTGTCCCACAAATGCCCATATATGGCAGCCACATGGTGGAACTGTGTGCATGCAGGCACACACACATAAACCAGACACCTAGGGCAAACACATACCCTCACACATTACATCCACATTGGCCCATAACAGTACTCTTGGCCCTCACACACACACACTCACACACACATGTCGATTGTATGGCTCAATGTAGGCCTCTGGCAAGCCAACAACACACCCTGTGCATATGATGAAACCTGTGTCACCTCCTGTCATCTATAACATTGATGCAGGAACAGGCTAACATGTTGCCTATGCACAGGGTGACTTTATAACAGAATAGCAATGTTAGCATGTTGTCAGTAGTAAAGTGTAATGATATCCCTGAAGGTGTAGCTGAGCAGGCATGATGCATTAAAGCTGTAATTATCAATGTAGTATTGTTGACACCAGTGTTTATTCCGATTGTGTATTGTCTGCCCATGTGCCACTTGGCTGATGTGTGTAGTTTTGTCAGCATGTGTTAGAGAGTGGACAGTAAGTGTGGGATGTGTGCAGCACCGATTTGCAGGTGTACATCTGTGAACATGGTTGAGGTGCACTGTCTGCGTGTATGTGCATATTGGACACATGGGCAGGGTGACATGCCCTGTATTACAGTGTTAACACTCCATAGTTTCTATTGGTGGCCAGTATGCATTGTACTACACACATTTTGGAACTTGAGTACATGTGTGTGTATGAAACGGTTTGACACTGTGCTGTGGGTGATACTATTGTTACTATCTGTCATTGATTTGCATTCTGGTAGTATACATAACCTCAACAGCCTGACCATAAACAATTGTTAGATGATGTCTTGACAACTGACACATAGATGTAGGACACACAGTAACATCTGCAGCCTTCAAGTACTATTCTATGCCAGTAACCAGTGGTATTCACCTGCACTCAGTCCTATGACAACTTTTGTTTGCCATGTAGCTTTCTTAGGTACAAGCAAACACAGTAGGGATATGTCTGGCCACGTTTTTGCAATGCATGCTGTGGGCTATAATGCATTCTCCAGATGGCACACACATCCTCCAAAAGGGTATCATACACACAGATACCTGGTGTCAAACCCATGCTGTAAAGTTATAAGCCAAATAAAGCATAGTCATCCACTTTTACAAAACATAGTATCCCCAGAGTACCACATAGATAGTAGCCCCCAAAATGTTGAACAGGTACTGATGTATACATAGAGCCATGTGTTACGTCATCTCTCCTTTGATAATCACATTTTCCAAGGGTTTTGGAAATCCCTCTGTGGATCATATAAGCAATAAGGAGTCTGCATGCATATCCACAAAGGCTGTTGCACACCTATAATAACTAGCCATCTTTGACAGACTTTTCTGCTTTTGAACAGGTTTCAAATATACCTCAGGCATAAACCCTCACTCAATAGAAACCGTAATGAGTGTATGTGAAATGGATGACGTAGGCCAGGGATCACTGCAGTGGCTAGGCTTGTCACAAGCATACAGATGTGACCTAAGGTCTGGAAAGTGGCAGCACACTCTGGCAAAGATAACAGATGTGTTCATGGAGAAAGCAGGGTTCCCACCTATGAAATAATTGAGGTCACATGTATGTACATGTATTTGCCACACAGCTACCTGACATGTGTAATGCACATACTGTTGTCATTGTGATATGTCATACAGTAGTAAAAGCAAAACCCACATCACATTGACCAACACGTGGAGCACACACACAGTCACCAAGTGCAGGATTCAAACCCCTACCTAACTACTTTATGGTACTATAACAGTACGCATTAACACGACATGCTATACACATTACTGGGAGTTCTCCTTTCCACAGGTATATGTGTAGGATGGTGACATCATCAGACTTGACAAAGGTGAATATACCACTTTTAAGGTGTTTCAGTAGTCTTCAAAATGGCTGCTCCTCTCCAAGGAGACACACACACACACACACACACACACACACACACACACACACACACTCTCATACAGTTGGCAAGTGCAGGATTCAAACCCCTACCTAACTAATTTATGAATCTAGAGCAGTGCACATTAACACGACACGCTATACACATTACTGGAAGTTCTCCTTTCCACAGGTATATTTGTAGGATGGTGACATCATCAGACTTGACAAAGATAAGTACACCACTTTTAAGGTGTTTTAGTAGTCTCCAAAAAGGTTGCTCCTCTCCAAGGAAACACACACACACACACACACACACACACACACACACACACACACACACACACACACACACACACACACACACACACACACTCATACAATTATCAAGTGCAGGATTCAAACCCCTACCTAACTACTTTATGATACTACAGCAGTATGCATTTACATGACGCACTATACACATTACTGGGAGTTCTCCTTTCCACAGGTATATTTGTAGGATGGTGACATCATCAGACTAGACAAAGTGGGTTACATTAGGTGGGTTACATAGAAGGAATTTCTAAACACTTTGGCAATGTGATCATGAAAGGAGAGTTTACTATCTACCTGGGTCCCCAGGGCCATAATTACATTCTCCGTACATACTGGATTACCACCTATGTGGTAATTTGTGTGCACTTTGTTTTAGCCAAAGGGGATGACTATGCATTTTTTGGCATTCTGCTTTCGGGCATTGTTTTGACACCAGGTATCTGCCTCTGTAAGACCATTCTGGAGGATGTCTGTGTCAGCCGTAGAGTCGATTATGGACCACAGTTAGCAGTCATCTGCAAACATGTTCAACCATACTCCTCCCGTGCTTGCCTGTACCTCTGAGCAGTATCTACTGAACAGGTGGGGTCCCAGAACCAAGACCTGTGGGATGCCATTTGTGACTGGTTTAGAGTCGGACATGGCACATGCAACTCTGAATATGTGTGTCTGATCTGTGAGCCAGTTGGCCACCCATCCTGTGACATAGGTATTAATATTCAAGCTGGTAAGCTTGTCCATGATGCCAGAGTGGGGAATGGTGTCAAAGGCCTTAGTGAGGTCCAGATGGGCTGTGTGGACTACTTTCACCTCCATCTGTGTCCTTGTTAACTGTTTCAAAGAAGTCAGCTAGGTTTAAGAGGCAGGATCTGCCTTTAACAAAGCCAAGTTGGGTAGAGTCCAGTGTCTGGAGGTTCTCAATGTCTCTGTTTATGGGTTCCACAATAATTTGCTCCATAGCTTTGCAGACCATGCTGAGTAGGCCTATAGGGCAATAGTTTCCAGGTTCTGTTGTGGCACCACCTTTGTGGAGCTGGATGACTGTTGCTGTATGACATTCTTTGGGTACATAGCCTGTGGTAAGGTTGAGTCTGGACAGTGAATGTAGGTGAGGGTGTAGTTCCTTTTGGGGCTGGTGTAAGACGCAGCCTGGGACACCATCCAGTCCCATTGATGCTGTGTTCTTAGCTTTGGAAAGGGCTGCTTTTACCTGCATGTCCATGAAGTCTGGGGCTCTGCATTCTTCTGGGATGAACACAGGCCCTTTTGGGGGTGATGGGGGGGGGGTGTTGCCAGGATGTGGGCAATGTCAGTTGGTTCAGTGTATTTTTTGCCATTTTGCAGTTGCTGACAACATATTTGAGAGTTGCCACCTAAATGTTTGATGTTAAGTTGCCAATCTCGCCTTCATTCTTGCTGGATGGGTTCGGAGCCGATCCTCGGCTCCGACTCGGCCACTCTAAAAGCTCGAGAGCTAGTTTCACCGGCTCCAGGCTCCCCTATATCCCACAATGCTAGGCGGTAACTCCACAGATCTCGTTTGCCGCTACGCGATCGAGGTGCTTTTTTCAACCGGCTCAGGTTAGTTGAATCTTTTGACAGTTTTAGTCAGTCAGACCCCCCTTTAAGTTAGCTCTTTTTATAACTTTTAAATAGTTAAATACTTTTAATCCCCTTTTAGTTAATTTTTCACTAGTTTCCTATCCTAAATTATCAAACCTTTCCCTCGGGCTTTAGCCCCACTCCCTCCCTCCCTTGGTAGTTGGAGTGTCTGTGTTTTTGTAGGGAATTTTTTGTTTAAAAACTTTATAAGTTAAAATTTAAAGTTTTATTTTCAGAAGTGTAATCGGTGTGTGTATGTGTGTGTGTGTTTGGGATTACACTTTTACTTCTCTTTGGACATGTCCAAAGAATCAAAGGTCTCAGGCTTCAAGAAGTGTGACTCATGCTGTCAGAAGATGTCTCTGACAGACGGTCACACTTGTGTTTACTGCTTGGGACCTTTGCACCTGCAGGACTCATGTGCTGTTTGCCATGGCTTCAGCCCTAGAGTCCTGCAGGAGCGAAAAAATAAATTAATTCTAAGAGGCTTATTAAAGCCTGAGGGTCCCTCGACTCAGTCATCGGGGAGACCCTCTAAGCCCTCCAGACCTTTGGCTCCAGCCTCTGAGCCGACTTCTGGGGGCTCTAAGTCCATTCGAACATCGGCTCCGGCCGGAGCCGATGAATCTCAAATTCATGTACCTACGGTGCCCTCGGCTCTGGCCGGAGCCGAGGAAGACATAATTGAGTTGGCTCCGATCAAGTTGTCGGAGCTGACAACTAAGAAGAGGCCCCGTTCTCCATCTATCGGCTCCATTCATTCGGCTCCGGCATCACCTTTGCTGTCTGAACAGAGCCATAGATCTCACTCTTCTAGGTCTTCCAGGTTATCGGACCACGACCTTCAGAGAGTAGTGAGTCGACTTCTTAAGTCCAAGGCACTAGCCCAGATGCTTCAAAGTCCGACTCAACAGTCGAAGACTATCCCCACCACTCAAAATATTCCTCCTCTGACTCTCTTGAGTTCAGAGCCGGGGCGGTTCGGACCCGAGACTGTGGTGGCGTCGGAACCGATACCTTTGTCTTCGGTTCCGTCGTCGGCTCCGATGTCTTCCTTGGAAGAATCTCGGCGCCGGACTTCCCTCGTCGGCTCGAGGCGAGTGGCATCGGACCCTTGTCCGACCCGCTCTCCCTCTTGGTGCTTGGCTGGTGAGTTCGGCTCCGACATCGCCTCGAGCCATCACTGTCGGTGCCGGGGAGGGTTTCCGTTTTGAACGGAGACCTCGGCTCTGCCTGACAGGGGTGCCTTTGAGGTCATGAGGAGCGTGTTAGAACCAGGTTCTAATCCACATTCGGCTCCTTCTGCCCTTCCCTCCATGGTGCCTCCGGTGATTTCTACTCACTCTCTTGTCCCCGACCGTAGAGAGCCAGCTCCTCAAGTTTCCCCTGTGGGATCTCCTCCTCTTCCGAGGCCTCTCCTGACCCTGTAGGAGAGCCCCCTAGGAAGAGGCAGTGTAAGAGGAAGCACATTGACTCCCCTGAGTCTGTCACCTTTGACACTGATTTAGAGGATTCTGAAGGTTCCCCCTCGTTCCCCCTCTGAAGATATCTCCTTTGCAGACATCCTTGAAATCTTAAAACAGAGGGGGAATTGGCCAGCCCTCAACCCTTCAGAGGATGAATCAGTGTACCTTGAGGTGTTTGGCTCTCGCCCTTCCACCTCCTGGGTGTCCCTTCCCTTTGACCCCCTTATGCAAGTGGTGGCAAAGAAGGCTTGGGCGGCTCCTGTCTCAGTGGAACCCACCCCCAGGAGACCATCTAAGTTCATCACGGCCGCCAAGGATAAAGAGTTTCTGACCAAAGGCATCTCTGTTGATGCTATGGTGGTGGCTGCAGCTACCAAGAAGGAGTTAGCTGATCCTTCAGTGCCTGTTCATCCTCCTAACAAGGAGTCTAGGTCGATGGACAGGCTGTTCTCGTCAGCGACCTTTATTATGAGATCGCTGAATTACCTGTGTCATTTTACTCGATTTCAGAGGGACTTACTCAAGGAAGCGAGTGAGATGTTGAAGGACCCAACAGCTGCGGGTTTTCAGGACAGGATGAACTCTCAGCTGGCTACCCTTAATTCTATAACCAACTCCTCCATGCGCCTCCTTTCATATGCGGCTGATGGAGCAAGTAGAGCGGCAGGTACAGGTGTAGCCTTGCATAGGCACGCCTGGATGCGGCTTTGTAATTTTGCGGACCCCTTTAAGGCGTCCTTCACTAATTCCCCCTTTGATGGATCATCCCTCTTTGGTCCTCAAGTGAAGGAAACCCTGACTAGGTGCGAGACTGATGGCAAAACTCTTTCTGCCGTCGGAGTCCGTTTTTCTACTCCTTCTAGACCTTACCCCAAAGGTCAGAAGGGGGGAAAGATGTGGTTCCATAAACAATCTCAAGGAGACTTGCCTGATGCACAGAGTCGATTCCCCTCTAGAGGCAGAAGGGGGAACAACAATGGTAGACGCCGTCCCAGAGGCAGAGGGGGCCCTCAGAATCAGGGCAGTCGAGAATCCTTTTCCGACAAGCCTTTTCAGCATCCCTGAGGTGTTGCCCGACTGTCCACCTTCGGAGGCAGTCGGGGGAAGGTTGTCACTGTACCCAAAAGCCTGGCTATCCCTAACTCAAGACAAGTGGGTACAGTCTATCATTTCCGAAGGCTACAGAATCCCTTTCCTTTTCATTCCAAAGCTGTCCAAAAAATCCCTTCCAGATGTTCCACCCAGTCAAAGGGAGCAAGCAGCATTAGAAATTTCAAAGCTGCTCGCAAAAGAGCTATTCAACCAGTGCCAGCAGACCAAGTAGGATCCGGAACCTACTCCAAATTCTGTTTGGTTCCAAAAACAGGGACTGGAGACCCATTTTGGATCTCAGCAACTTGAACAAGTTTATCAAGAAAACAAAGTTCCGGATGGTCACGCTGCAGTCCATTCTTCCTCTTTTGGAACGGGACAGCTGGATGTGCTCTATAGATCTCCAGGATGCGTACTATCACATCAAGATGAATCGACGCTCCAGGAGGTTTCTCCGCTTCAGGCTGGGAACCAGTCATTTTCAATTCAGAGCCCTGCCCTTTGGTCTCACTACAGCCCCCCGAGTGTTTACCAAATGTATGGCAGTGGTAGCCTCTCATCTGAGACGTCAAGGATTCCAGGTGTTTCCGTATTTAGATGACTGGCTCCTTACAGCCCCCACCAAGCATCTTTTACTTCTCGCCAGAGACTACACCTTTCGCACATGTCAGGCATTAGGCATTTCAATAAACTACGAAAAGTCTGTCTTGTCGCCTTGTCGTGTTATTACTTTCATAGGTGCAAATCTAGACACAGTCAAGATGTCAGCCAGACACACAGAGCAGAGGATAGCAGACATACACAAACAGGTCTTTCTTCTTTTGCAGAACAACAAAGTCAAAGCCAGACAGATCCTGAAAGTCTTGGGAATTATGGCGGCCATCCCTCTCCTACCATTAGCTCACTTCCATATGAGGATTTTGCAATGGATGCTCTTCACACAATGGTCTTACCAAAGCCTTCCAATGTCCCATCCTATTCGGATAACTCAGTCGTGCAAGAGTCATCTCTCTTGGTGGATCACATCTCCTCAGCTCCTCCTAGGGAGACCTTTTGTCCCTCCCCCTCCGGTTGCTACAGTGACAATGGACGCCTCCCTGATCGGGTGGGGGGGGGGCATTTCCAGGGCAGGACAGTCCAGGGCATGTGGCAACCGTTCGAGTGCCACTTGCACATAAACGTCCTAGAGATGAGAGGAGTGCTTCTAGCGTTGCAAGCCCTACAAGTCTCTCTTCCCAAGGGAACTATAGCAATACAAACAGACAACATGTCTGTAGTGTGGTACATCAACAAACAAGGCAGAACCAGGTCTTACTCCCTATGTCGAGAGGCACTCAGACTATGGCAATGGGCGATTTCTTCTCAGCGATTTCTGTTAGCAACGCACATCCCCGGGAAGTCCAATGTGATTGCGGACAAATTGAGCAGAGCTATTCTCATGCCTTACGAGTGGTCTCTGAACAATTCAGTGTTGGAGAAAGTTTTTCGAAAGTGGGGCAGGCCTTGCTGCGACCTTTTTGCTACTCCCCAAAACAGCAAGTGCGATTTTTCACCCTCTTTCCCCAACCAGGCCATCCCAGCAGAGACGCTCTAGTGCACGTTTGGCCCCGGGGACTTCTATATGCCTTTCCTCCCTTCCCACTGATATCCCAGCTGATACAGAAAGCCATCGCTCAGGAAGCTTCTATGATCCTCATTGCCCCTTACTGGCCTCGACAAATTTGGTTCCCCTTTCTCCACCGTTATCTGTTGGAACAGCCTTGGCATCTGGACCCAGTTCCAGACCTCTTGACCCATCAGTCGGGTCAGTTGCACCACTCCCTTCCCTCTCTGAACCTCACAGCGTGGTTCCTCCAATTCCGACCTTAGCCAGGCTTCCTTTGATATCTCACTCAGTTAGAGATATCTTGATTGCCTCTCATAAATCTTCCACTCGGAAGATTTATCATAGCAAGTGGAAACGTTTCTCCTATTGAGCGCAGTCAAAGAATATAGATCCTTTCACTGCTTCTATTCAAACAATTCTAGACTTTTTAGCCGAACTTTTCCATGCAGGTTTGTCCCCGTCTACCATTAGAGTTCAATTGGCTGCAATTTCGAACTTTCATGTTGGAGTCTCAGAGTCCTCTATTATGTCTCACAAACTCTGCAAGGCCTTTTTAAAAGGAGTTTTTTTACTCAAACCACCCATCAGAGATCCTCCTCCTCAATGGGATCTCAACTTGGTTCTGGCATCCTTAATTCTTCCCCCATTTGAACCTGCGGTTTCATGTTCTATAAAATTACTTTCGTGGAAGACACTCTTTTTAGTAGCTATCACTTCAGCTAGAAGAGTCTCTGAACTCTATGCTCTGTGTAGTCGACCCCCTTATCTTGTGTTTCATAAGGATAGGGTGTCCTTACGTACTAACCCATCCTTTTTGCCCAAGGTAGCTTCACTGGCAAATTTGAATCAAACCATTGAGCTTCCTGTTTTCTTCCCTAATTATTCTAATAGGTCAGAACAAAAGTTACACTGTTTAGATGTTCATCGCCAACTTAGGTACTATTGAGACAGGACCAAACAATTCAGGAAATCTGACCAACTGTTTGTTTCTTATGCAGAAGGTAGAATGGGCCTTCCAGTCTCTAAAGTTTCTCTCTCTAGATGGCTTACTTCATTGATTACCCTAGTGTATGAGACAAGACATCAACGATTGCCATCTAAACCCAGGGCTCATTCAACTAGAGCTTTAGCCACTTCTGTAGCTTTCTAAGACAGGCTGCCTATTGATTCGATTTGTTCGGCAGCTACTTGGGCTTCTCCCCATACCTTCATTTCTCATTATAAGTTGGACTTGGCCTCTAGAGACCGAGCCAACTTTGGTTCCACTGTACTCAAGAGTCTGTTCCGATAGGCCACCCGGGACAAGGTGCTAGGGACGCTGTCCCATCCAGCAAGAATGAAGGCGAGATTGACAACTTAACATTTAGAAGTTATGTACCTACCATAACATTCCATGTTAGTTGTCTTCTTCTCGCCTTCTTTCTTGCGTCCCACCCTCCTTCCCCTAGCCAGGACAGACCTAGAAGAGTTTTCTTCTTTGCTCCTTATGGAATTTTATTGCTGGCCTTAGCTTTCAAACGAGATCTGAGGAGTTACCGCCTAGCATTGTGGGATATAGGGGAGCCTCGAGCCAGTGAAACTAGCTCTCGAGCTTTTAGAGTGGCCGAGTCGGAGCCGAGGATCGACTCCGAACCCATCCAGCAAGAAAGAAGGCGAGAAGAAGACAACTAACATGGGACGTTATGGCAGGTACATAACTTCTAATTATAGCTAACAAAGGCTTTTGGTTGTTATTCTTACATTCCTTGGCAATTTGTCTTTAGAAACTGGCCTTGGATTATTTTATGAGCGATCATTGTTTCTTCCTAATAATGATCAGTGATGCCTTTCCTTTTGTGAAGTTTGCTCTATCAAGTGTTCATTTCCTCCTTCTGTTGTATAGCTTATTTATGGGCAATGACCACCAGATTGGTTTCTTATTTTTGGAGGAGTGTGTCTTGGTTTTATTTGGGATGTCTCGATCCATGCATCCCTGTAGATGCTCATAGAATGCACTTGTAAATGATTCTTCAGATTGTATAGCATTATCCTATAGCAAGGGGGCTTTGGAACTTTCCACTTTAGTCTTGAGAAGTGTGCAGCTTGCTTTTGAAAATTTCTTCACAGTGGTTTCCTTAACTGGGGGGGGGGGTGTGGATGTCCAGTGTCATTACTTTATGATCTGATATTACCAGCGAGAGGTTTATCTCTGTTGTGGAACACTGGCACCCATGTTGGTGATGATCAGGTCCAGTATGTTGTCACCTCTAGTGGGTGTGGTGACCAGCTGTTCCATGGCGTTTGAGTTTTTAAACTCTAGGAAGCATTGGGCAAAGGACGTTGTACATGAGAATTCTCCCAGTCAGTGTTTGGGTAGTTGTAATCTCCTCATATAATGATGTTTGGTAGGACCTTTGTATTTTCCACTGTTCTCAGGAATACTGAGTGAGGTTCCTGAGAAAAGGTAGGTGATCTGTAGCAGGCTACAATCTGATAAGCAGCTTTCCCAATGTTAGTTGCACTTGCATGGTCTCCAAGGCCTCATGCTGTGCCACTAACCTGAAGGTGTGGGGATCCATAAGGTAAATGGATACACCCCTTCCTTTTGTATTTCACTCTGGGTTTTGGGGCCGGAGATCAGAGGGATTGTGAGTGTTTTATGTGGAGCATGTCCAACAGCTCTGTGTTTGACATAGCTTTGTATGTTAGGCAGAGATCACCTCTGAGTATGCGATATGTGAGAGAGTACAGCTGGAGCATTTTGAGACGGTCTATTTATGGCATGTATTTCAGGATGCTAATGCTCTTTGTGAGGTATTTCTGCAGGCTTTCCAGTTGTTGTAGATGTCTTGTGAGGTACATAGCAAAAGGGGTGTTGTACTCTATTATGGATCTAGTGAGTGATGAGTAGAGGGGAACAATGCCCTCTTCTATTCTGCATGAGACACCTTTTGTGATGAGGTGTGCCATGTAGAAGGATTTCCTGACTACTGTGGGGATGTGATTATCACAGGTGTGTCCACTGTCCACCTGTGACCCATGGTCTCTTATCACTCTTTCAGTGTTAAGTATACTACCGTCTATGTTGTAGTTCATGGCTACAGAGTTTTTACCAAAGGGGATGACAATGCACTTTTTGACATTGAGCTTGAGGCCATGGCTTTGACACCAGGCATCTGTCACAGTGAGGCCCTTTTGTAGGATGTCCACATCTTTAGTAGTTTCAATTATGGCTCCTAGTTTGCAGTCATCTGGAAACTTCATTAGCCACCTACCTTCCATGTTAAAGTTTACTTCAGGGAAGTAGATACCAAACAGGACAGGACCCAGGACTGAACCCTGTGGTACTGCACTTGTCACTGGTCCAAAGTCGTACTTGGAATCTGCTACTTTTACAGTGTGTGTTTTCTGTCAGTGAGCCAGTTGGCAACCCATCTTGTGACATAGCAATTTATACCTAGTTTAGTGGGTTTATTTATAATTCCAGAGTGGGGGATGGTGTTGAAAGCCATGGCAAGATCTACATAGGCTGTGTGAACCACCTTTCCCTTGTCTACAGTTCTGGTGACTGCTTCAATGACGTCCATCAGGTTAGTCATGATCTGCCTTTTACAAACCCATTATGGTTGTGGTCCAGAGTTTGGAGATTACCAATGTCTTTTTTTATAAGTTATATGATGATAAATTCCATGGCCTTGCAGAGCAGGCTCATCAGGTTAATGGGGTGCTAGTTCCTGGGGTCCATGGTGGCTCCCCCCTTGTGTAGTGGGATAACCGTCGCTGTGCGCCATTCAGCACGCACAAATCTTGAGGTGAGGCTATGACTGAAAATGGTACGTAGGTGTAGTGCCTGTTCGTTCTGTAGTTTGTGTAGAACACAGCCTAGGATGTTATTTGGTCCCATGGATGCTGTGTTCCTGGCTTTGGAGAGTGTTTTTTACCTTTGCAGCCATAATGACAGCAACTTTGCAGTCTTCCGTTATAGAGATGTGCTCTTTCATGGGTGAGAGTGGGGTAAAGTTAGCACTGATGTTGGCAATATCAATTGGGTCTGTATATTTAGTGCCTTTGAGCTGTAACTCAGAGCAGATCTGAGTGTTGCCATTGAGATTCTTGACATAGCTATAGAATGCTTTGTGGTTGTCTTTAGAATCAGTGTCGATTTTGTTTGCATAACTAGCTTTGGAGGGTTTTATCAGGGATCACAGCTTCTTACTGATGTTGACCATGGAGCTCCTCCCCTCATGGGAGTTTACCCTCTTTTGCAACAGTTTCTTCCTTCTGTTGTGCAGTTTGTTTATGGCAGGGGAACACCACATTGGCTTCCTTTTCTTGGAGGATAGCGTCTTGGTTCAGTTTGAGATAGCACGATGCATGCAGTCATGTAAGTGCTTATAAAGTGCAATTGTGAAGGATTCAGTAGCCGTAACTGTATTGTCCATCTGCATGGGTGTCCTGCAGTTCAGCACTTCTGTCTTAAGAAGCATGAAGTTGGCTTTGGAGACATTTTTTAACATGGTTTCCTTAATGGGGGTATGGGTCCAGAATGTGGATATGTAGGGTAATTAGCTTATGGTCAGATGGGACCAATGAGGCGCTAACCTCAGGTGTGGAACACCAGTCATGCAGGACAAACCCCGTAACCAACACAAATAACCACAAAGTGAGCTAAATGCTACTCATTGCCAGAAGTCTCATCCTCCAGATGCACACACTCGAGGCACTTCTCATTATGGAGAATATTGATATCTGTGCAGTAACAGAAATCTAGTTCAAGGCTCCAGACAGCACACCAGCACTACCAGGATACTACTCATTCCTTACCTTCCAGCATCAGAACCTGAATCATAGCACATAGGGTGAGGGTGTATCCATATTCATCAAGGATACCTACACCTCTCTCTACATGCTCTCTACAGGATATGTACCCATAGAATGTTGCACAGCAACATTCTTCACACTACACAGTGGTGGGGCCACAAAAAACCCTTGGCATTCATGCTCTATGAGCCTGATGAGTGTGTTCTGCAAGGCAATGGAGCCTATCATAATGGAAGTCAACAATACAGAGATTGGGAACCTTCACACAGTGGAGCACACCCAGTTTGGCTTCGTGAAATGCAGACCATGCCTCCTGAACTGGGAGGATTTCTTTGACAGTTACCCAGGCTACAGATGATTGAAATGAGCTCAACACAACCTACCTATACCTCGCTAAGGCCTTTGACACCATTCCCCAGTCAAGTATTATAGATGAACTCACCAACCTGGCCATGAATCCATACATCACAAGATGGATTGCAAACTGGCACACAGATAGATCCTACACATTAAGAGTTGCTGGCTACATGTCAGACGCTACACCAGTAATGACTGGTGTCCCCCAGGGTTCAGTCCTGGGGTCCCTCCTGTTTGGTATTGACTTCTCAAATGTACATGCCAACACAGGAGGGTTGTGGTTGACTAAGTTTGCTGGGAACTGTAAAGTGTTTGCCATAACAGATTCCCCGGAAGACAGGCATATTCTCCAGAAGGGACTCTATGAGACAGATGTGTGGTGTCATAATCATGGCCTCAGGCTCACTGTGGAGGAATGCATAGTGATCCACTTTGTTGAAAACAAAATACCCACAAACTACCACATAGGTGTTACCCCCTTAAAAATGACAATGTGATAAGGGATCTGGGGACACAAGTAGATAGTCATCTTTCCTTTGACAACCATGTTGCCAAAGTGATTGGGAGATCCTATGTGGCCCACCTAATTAACAAAGGGTTTGCTTCAGAATCCAAAGAGGTAGTGTTGGCACTCTACTCTTACGTCATCAGACCCATCATTGAGTACAGTGCACCATTTTGGATGTACTCGACTTAGCATATCCAGCAGCTGTAGAGACCACACAGGTACCTCACCAAGAGGATTACTGGCCCTCAAACAGTTGTTTTATGCAACACAACTGGTAAAACTAAATCTGTTCTTCGTTGCGTACTGCCTACTCAGAGGCACACTCTGCCTAACATACAGAGCCATGTCCAACACATAACTGTTGAACATGCTCCATCTACAGATAACAGCATTGAGTTGCCCTACACATTCCAGGGATATGAACCTCATCAGAACAATGAATACAACATGCTGGTGGGATAGAGTACCATCCCAGACACTTGCCTTACTGTGGAACAGAGTCCCAATGTACATCAGACAGAACCCCTCGCTGACACACTTCAATTTGGAACCTTGATGAGTGGATGGGAAACAGACAATTCATGCCAGGCATCACATCAGCAGCCCCACTAGAAAGGGGCTTAGTGTACTAAGTTTTAGAACTAGGCCTTGGGAGACTACCCAATGGTGTGGTGAAAGCTGCACAACTTGCGTAGGCTGATATATGCCTTCACGGAGATAGTCTACCACATACCTATGAACCTATGTGACAGGCACATGTCTACAGATAGTAGATGTGTACTTCATTGTACAGTCATGTTGTACAGCAGGCACATGGACCACATACACTGTAATGCTTACAGATACTGGTGGCAGTTATGTACAGTGGGAGAGATGTGCACCTCATGTCTTTCGTGCCATTGGGATGTATGCTGGGTGGGACAGTCCTGGATGCCTCCCTGTCATGGTCACCCTCTTGCACACACATCTCTGCCCATCCATCTTTGGTTTATTGTACTGTGTTCCCCCTACATTATATATATATATATATATATATATATATATATATATATATATATATATATATATATATATATACAGGTACATAGGTAGGTAATAGGCTATCTGCCTGAAGGCATATATTAGTATGGCCAGAGTGTGCAGCTATCACCACCCATGGAGTTAGTTCCCTAGGCCTCTGTGTAGTAGAGCTGATGAAGTGATCCATAGTGTGACAGTTCAGTTTCGCATACACTGATCAAGGCTCCTCTGGAAGAGTGTCGGTGAGGGACTCGGCTTAATTTCGGTTGGGAGCCTAGTCCAAAGCAAGGGAAGTCTGTGCGTTAGTAATGTATCCCTCCAACATGTTTTATTTAATGTTGTGATGATGATATCCCTAGAGCATGTGGTACAGTGAGCTTGGGTTTACTTCAGATAGCGCATGTACATCAGTTCTGCATTGGACATGGACAAGTCTGTTGGGCAGAAATCCCCTGAGTAGACAGTATGCAACAGAGTACAGATTGAGTTAAGTTCAGTCTTGTTGCATGGGGAAATTGTTTGAGTCCAGTAGTCCTCTTGTTGAGGTACTTCAGTGGTCTTTCCAGCTGCTGAAGGCGCCTAGTCAGATTCATCGTAAGTGTGTTGTGGTACTCTCTGATGGGTCTGATGACTGATGAGTAGAGGGACCCTCCTTTGATCTACATGCAAAGACCTTGGCAGTTTGTGGGAACACATAGCATGATTTTCTGACCACTTTGTGAATGTGTTTCTGGAAGTAGAGATGACTACCCACGTGTCCATAGATTCCTTATTATCACCTCCATATTTAGGGTGTTCTATGTGGTATTTATATGACTGTAGCTCGAGACCATATTATAATAATATAATAATATATATAATAATGTACCTTACCCGACACCTGCAGCAGTTGGAAAGACCCCAAAAGTTCCTCACCAAAAGGATAAAGGGGCTCAAACATATGTCATACGATGCCCGACTGAAGAAACTCCAGCTCTATTCAGTCGCATACCGTCTGCTCAGAGGTGATCTGTGCCTGACATACAAGGCCATGTCCAACCCGGAATTAATGGACATGCTCCACCTCAAAAAATCCAAATCCACCAGAGCCACGAGAGCAAGAGACTTAAACCTCAACACGGACATAAATAGGACGTGCTGGAAGGACAGATTCATCACCCAGAGACTCCCTACACTATGGAACAGAATCCCAGTCCATGTGAGGCAGAGCCCCTCACTGACTGTGTTCAAGAGAAATCTTGACAAGTGGATGGGAGATCGTAGGTTTACCCCTGGAATCATCTCTGTGTCACTGCTGGACAGAGGCACAGCAAACTAATGGGTATAGTATTCTCATCCTAAGGGGTGGTGAAAGCCACACACACTCTGGCTAGGCTTATAAATGCCCTAGGGCAGATAGCCTAGTATGAACCTATGGACCTATAATTTTGACACCACATCTGTCTGACTGAGACCCTTTTTAAGGATGTCTCTGTTGTCCAAAACATCGATTATGACAATTTTTTTGCAGTCATCCACAAACTTTGTTAAACATAGCCCTCATGTGTTTGACTGTATTTCTGAAACGTATACACCAGACAGGAGGGGTCCCAGGACTGAGCCATGGGGGACAGCAGTTGTTTCCAGCTTGAACAGGAGACCACAGTTCTTACCTTGTGGGATCTATCTGTGCCCCAGTTGGCAATCCATCAGATGACATACATATTTATGCACAGGTTGTTGATTTTGTGGATACGACATGTGTCTGGGATGTTGGAAAAGGGCTTTTCAAGGTCTATGTGGGACATGTGTAGCTCCTTTCATTGATGTATGTCCTGGGTGACTGCCTTGAAAACAATCTAGCAGGTTTGGGAACAATGATCTTCCCCTGACTAAACCAAAATTGGTAGGGTTGGGTGTTTGTAGACTCCCAATAGCTCTCTTTATGGGTTTGATCATGATGGACTCCATGGCCTTGCAGATCAGGCTTAATAGGCTTAGAAGACAATAGTTCTCATGGTCTGTTGTGCACCAACACTTGTGGAGTGTGTCAAACGTTGCTGTAACGCATTCAACAGTTTCATATCCTGTACAGAGGGTGAGACTCAACAGACTGTTTAGGTGCAGGGTCTGTTTGTTTTGGAGTTCACATATGACACAGCTAGGGAAACCATGTCATCCCATAGATGCCGTGTTTTTATGTTTGGAAAATGCTGTTTAACCATTGTACATGTGATTTCTGGGTTTTCACAATCTCCAGGTATGATAATAAGAAGTTATGTACCTACCATAACGTTTCATGTTAGTTGTCTTCTTCTCGCCTTCTTTCTTGCTGGATGGGTTTGGTGCCGATCCTCGGCTCTGACTCAGCCAATACTAAAGCTCGAGAGCTAATTCCACTGGCTCGAGGCTCCCCTATATCCCACAATGCTAGGCGGTAACTACTCAGATCTCATTTGATAGCTAAACCAAGCAGTTCTGGTCTCCACAGTATGGAGAAAAAGGAACCCACCTCTATATAAACCTGAATGTAAGCTACCACAAACATAAAAGGGGGAATAGAGGTGGTAGAACATGTGGGAAGGAAATCTCCAAAGGAAGATCCCAAAATTTCCTATCGGTCTGTCCAGGCTAGGGGGAAGGAGGGTGGGGATAAGAAAGAGAAGAAGACAACTAACATGGAACGTTATGGTAGGTACATAACTTCTTAATGTTAAGTTGTCAATCTCGCCTTCATTCTTGCTGGAGGGGACCGCGTCCCTAGCAGCTTATTCCGGGTGGCCTATCGGAACAGACTCTTGAGAACAGTGGAACCAAAGTTGGCACGGTTTCTGGAGGCCATATCCAATTTGTAATGTAAAATGAAGGTATGAGGAGAAGCCCAAGTGGCTGCTGCACAAATGGAATCTATTGGCAGCCTGTCCTGAAAAGCTACAGATGTAGCTAATGCCCTAGTTGAATGAGCTCTAGGTCTTGAAGGCAGTTTTTGATGTCTGATTTCATAGATGAAGGTAATTATAGAGGTAAGCCATCTTGAAAGGGACACTTTTGTAACCGGAAGGCCCAATTTCCCTTCCGCATAAGACAGGAAAAGCTGATCAGATTTCCTGAACTGTTTAGTCCTGTCTAAATAATATCTAAGTTGGCGGTGGACATCTAGAAAATGTAACTTTTGTTCCCACCTGTTGGAATAGTCAGGGAAGAAGACGGGGAGATCAATCGTTTGGTTCAGGTTTGTCTCAGAGGAAACCTTAGGTAAGAAAGACTGATTAGTCCGGAGGGACACCCTATCTTTGTGGAAAACCAAGTAAGGAGGATGACTGCACAGAGCATGAAGTTCAGATACCCTTCTAGCTGAAGTTATGGCTACTAGAAAAAGTGTTTTCCATGAGAGCAACTTAAGAGGGCATGAAGCCGCTGGTTCGAAGGGGGGGAGACTCAAGGATGCCAGAACCAAATTCAAGTCCCATTGAGGTGGGGGATCTTTGATTGGGGGCTTGAGCAGAAAAACACCTCTTAAAAAGGCTTTGCAGAGCTTATGGGACATGATACTGGAGTCTGAGACACCTACATGAAAATTAGATATAGCAGCTAGTTGTACTCTAATGGTAGATGAAGAAGAGCCTAAATGAAAGAGCTCTGCCAGAAAATCTAGGATAGACTGGATAGGTGCAGTGAAGGGGTCTATATTTTTTGATGCTGCCCAGAAGGAAAAACGTTTCCACTTACTATTATAAATCTTCCTGGTAGAAGATTTGTGAGAGGCTATCAGGATGTTTCAGACCGAATGAGAGATTAAGGGAAGCCTGGCTAGGGTAGGAATCGGAGAAACCATGCTGTGAGGTTGAGAGAAAGAAGGGAGTGGTGCAGCTGGCCCGACTGGTGGTTCAACAGATCTGGCACCGGGGTCCAGATGCCAAGGCTGCTCCAACAGGTAATGATGGAGGAATGGAAACCATATCTGTCGAGGCCAGTAAGGGGCAATGAGGATCATTGTAACTCTCAAGGCGATAGCTTTCTGAATTAATTGAGATATCAGTGGAAAAGGGGGGAAAGCATACAGAAGTCCCCGGGGCCAGTCGTGGACTAGAGCGTCTCTGGTGGGATGGCCTGGTAACGGGAAGAGAGTGAAGAAGTCGTGACACTTGATGTTTTGGGGAGTAGCAAAAAGATCGCAGCAACGCTGGCCCCATCTTTGGAAGACTTCTTCCAGCACTGATTTCTTTAGAGACCACTCGTGGGGCATGAGAGTGGCCCTGCTCATCTTGTCCACAATCACGTTGGATTTCCCGGGAATGTGTGTTGCTATCAGAAAACACTGAGAAGAAATCTCCCACTGCCAAAGTCTGAGTGCCTCTCGACATAAGGGGTAGGATCTGGTTCCGCCCTGTTTGTTGATGTACCACACTACGGACATGTTGTCCGTCTGAATTGCAATAGTCCCTGCGGGAAGAGAGTCCTGAAGGGCTTGCAATGCTAAAAGCACTGCTCTCATCTCTAAGACATTTATGTGCAAGTGGCCCTCGAAAGGTTGCCACGTGTCCTGGATTGTCCTGCCCTGATAATGCCCCCCCCCCACCCAATCAGGGAGGTGTCCGTTGTCACCGTGGCGACTGGGGGGGGGGGAGGAATGAAAGGTCTGCCCTGGAGAACTTGAGGTGATGTGATCCACCAAGACAGGTGATTCTTGCATGATTGAGTTATTAGTATGATGTGAGACATCGGGAGCTGTTGGAAGGACCATTGAGTAAACAGCATCCATTGGAGGATCCTCATGTGGAAACGAGCTAAGGGGAGAAGGGTGATAGTAGCTGTCATGAGTCCTAATACCTTCAAGACTACCCTGGCTTTGACCTTGTTGCATTGTAATAGAAGGTAAACTTGTTTGCGGATATCTAACACTCTTTGCTCTGTAAGTCTGGCGGAAAGATTGAGCGTGTCTAAGGTGGCGCCTATAAAGGTAATAAACTGACAAGGCAGATTTTTCGAAATTTATTGAAATGCCTAGAGCTTGGCAAGTTTGGATGGTGAAGTCTCTGGATAGAAGCAGTTGATACCTGGTGGTGGCGGTAAGGAGCCAGTCGTGTAAATATGGAAACACCTGGAATCCTTGACGTCTCAAGTGAGCCGCGACCACTGCCATGCATTTGGTAAACACTCGGGGGGGCTGTAGTGAGTCCAAAGGGCAGGGCTCTCAACTGGTAGTGACTGGCTCCCAGCCTGAAGCGGAGAAACCTCCTGGAGCGTCTGTGCATTTTGATATGGTAGTACACATCCTGAAGGTCTATCGAGCACATCCAATTGTCCTGACCCAAGAAAGGTAGAATGGACTGTAGCGTGACCATCCAGAATTTTGTTTTTTTGATATAATTGTTTAACTTGCTGAGATCCAGTATAGGTCTCCAGTCCCCTGGTTTTTTTTGGTACCAAAAAGAATTTGGAGTAGATTCCGGATCCTTGCTGGTCTGCTGGGACTGGTTGGATAGCTCTTTTTGACAGAAGCTTTGATATTTCTAGTGCTGCTTGTTCCCTTAGACTGGGTGGAACGTCTGGAAGGGATCCTTTGGGTTGGGATGGAATGTGAATAAAGGGAATTTTGTAACCCTTGGATATGATTGACTGTACCCATTTGTCTTGGGTGAGGGAAAGCCAGGCTTTTGGGTACAGTGATAATCTTCCCCCGACTGCCTCCGAAGGTGGACAGCCGGGCAGTTCCTCAGGGATGCTGAAAGGGTTTATCAGAGAAAGTTTCTCTGCTACCATGGTTTTGTGGACCTCCTCTGCCCCTAGGGCGGTGTCTATTGTTATTCCCCCCTCTGCCTCTAGAGGGGAATCGACCTTGTGCATCAGATGAGACTCCCTGAGGTTTGCGGAACCACATTTTTCCTCCCCTCTGACCTTTTGGATAAGGTCTAGAAGGGTTAGAAAAATGGACTCCCACGGCAGAGAGAGTCTTACCTTCCACCTCGCACCTAGTCAATGTATCCTTCACTTGAGGACCAAACAATGTTGAGCCATCAAAGGGGGAATTGGTGAAGGACGCCTTGAAAGCGTCCGCAAAATTGCAAAGCCGCATTCAGGCGTGACGTCGTAAAGCTACACCTGTGCCTGTGGCCCTACTCGCCCCATCAGCAGCATATGAGATAAGCCGCATGGAGGAGTTAACAGTCAAATTCAGGGTTGCCAACTGGGAGTTCATTTTGTCTTGGAACCCCTCAGCTGTTGGATCCTGTGTAGCCTCACCCATATCCTTGAGCAAATCTCTCTGGAGATGGGTGAAGTGACACAAGTAGTTCAGCAACCGCATTGAAAAGGTCGCTGATGAAAACATCCACTTACCGTACCTGTCCATGGTCCTAGACTCCTTATTAGGAGGATGGACATGTACCGAAGGATCAGCTAACTCCTTCTTAGTGGCTGTGGCCACCACCATGGCATCAACAGAGACACCTTTAGATAGAAACTCTTTCTCCTTAGGGGCAGTAATAAATTTTGACGGCCTCCTTGGGGTAGGTTCCACTGAATTAGGAGCCATCCAAGCCTTCCTTGCCACCACTTCCATAAGGGGGTCAAAGGGAGGGGACACCCAGGAGGTGGAAGGGCGAGAGCCAAACGCCTCAAGGTAAACTGACTCGTCCTCTGAAGGGTTAAGGGTGGGCCAGTTCCCCCTCTGTTTCAGGATTTCAAGGATGTCAGCAAAGGAGACATCCTCAGATGGGGACCGAGGGGAACCTTCAGATTCCTCCAAGTCAGTGTCAGAGGTGATAGACTCAGGGGAGTCAATGTGCTTCCTCTTGCACTGTCTCTTCCAAGGGGGTTCTCCTACTGGATCAGGAGAGGCCTCGGAAGAGGAGGAAATTCCCAATGGGGAAACCTGAGGAGCTGGCTCTCTGCGGTCTGATACAAGGGGATGGGCAGAAATCACCACAGGCACTGAAGAGGGAGGAGCTGACGGAGCCGACTGTGAGGTAGACACTGGGTCTAGCATGCTCCGCATGACCTCGAAGGCGCCCCTATTAGGCAAGGCCGGAGGTCCCCGCTCAGAGGAGACAAGGACCCCCCCCCCGGCACCGACAGGGACAGCTCCGAGGCTGATGTCGGAGCCGAGCTAACCAGCACTGATGCTCTGAGAGGGAGAACGGGGTCGGACAAGGGTCCGATGCCACTCGCCCCCTCGGAGCCGACTAGGGAAGCTCGGTGCCGAGATCCGTCCAATCAGGAAACCGGAGCAGACGACAGAGCCGAAAGGGAAGGTATCGGCTCCGAAGCACCGACAGCCATGGCTCCGAACTCAAAGGAGTCGGCGGAGGAATAAAATCAGGGATGGAAATAGCCGCTGACTGTTGAGTAGGGCTATGCAGCATTTGGGCCATTGCCTCGGACTTGAGAAGTCTACTCACCACCCTTTGTAAATCATGGTTGGACAGCCTGGAAGACCAAGAGGAATGAGACCTATGGCTCCGCTCCGACAGAAGAGGGGATCCCGGAGCCGAATGGATGGAGCCGATGGAAGGGGATCTAGACCTCTTCTTTGAAGGTGGCTCCGATAAGCCTATCGGAGCCAACTGAGTCGATGTCGAAGCCATTTTAATGCTTCCAGGGGACGGCTCTGAAACTGGAGCCAACGGTCTGGAAGTCTTAGAAGGCTTCCCCGATGCAGACTGGGTCGGGGGGCCTTCAGGCTTTAACAAGCCACGTAGAATCAACTTATTTTTGCGTTCCTGCAGGACTCTAGGGCTGAAAGCATGGCACACAGCACATGAGTCCTGCAGGTGCAAAGGTCCCAGGCAATATACACAAGAAGTGTGACCGTCTGTCAGAGACATTTTCTGACAACACGAATCACACTTCTTGAAGCCTGAGACCTTGGAGTCTTTAGACATCCTAAAAGGCTGAGTGAAGAAAAACACAAACACAACACACAGACACACCCTCAACCCAAATAAAAATCCAGTCACACTGAAGGACTAGGGAAAGGAGAGGGAGAGGGCCAAAGGCCTAAAGTTAAGAAGGGAATAAAAAGGGAATTCTAACACAAGAAGGGACCCGATTTAAACTAATGGAATACTTAAAATAAAACTAAACTAAGTGGAAGAAAATAGGGGTTGAAATTGAAGTTTCTGAACAAGAAAACTTACTAACCTGCCAGAGCCGGTAGAAGAAGCACCTCGTCAGCTAAGCGGCAAACGAGATCTGAGTAGTTACCGCCTAGCATTGTGGGATATAGGGGAGCCTCAAGCTGGTGGAATTAGCTCTCGAGCTTTAGTATTGGCCGAGTCGGAGCTGAGGATCGGCTCCGAACCCATCCAGCAAGAATGAAGGCGAGATTGACAACTTAACATTGGGCCCTTTTGCCAGTGAGAGGGGGTAAATATGTATGAACCTGTCTGACAAAATGTTGGCAATGTCAGTCATGTACATGTATTCATTTACAGTTTCCACTGACTCAGAACATATATGAGTTTGCATTGATATTTATGACATAGCGAAAGAAAGCTTCATGGTACTCTATGGACTCTTTGACAGTATTTTTGCCAGAGCATGGATTAGATAATGTTAGGAGTGCTCATTGTTTATTGATGATACTGATCGGAGATTTATTTATCTTCTTTGAATTTTCACTTTCTTTGAACAACTTAAGTACTTGTAGTACATAGTTTGATTATGACAGGAGTCCAATATATTATATGGGTCTGTTTTCATATAACTGTGTGCACAAGGCAGGATTGGTGAATAGTGACAAGTTTCTGGGGTAAGAACTGTGCAACTGCCAGATATGTGTGGCCCACTGCTGTACTCAGACATGGCCTAAGTGTGTGAGCATGCCCAGTATGACCTTTCAGTATGTTGCTGACTGAAATTTGCTAAATTTAAGTGTGTGAGCATGCCCAGTATGGACATATATACTATATGTGTGTGAAAAATCAAGTTGGTTTTTACTTCAGGGCTCACCTTTGTGTTGTACATCGACAGACAGGAAGCATGCTGTGCCTGCAGGGCTTCCATGAGTCACTTTGAATAGACTTATCAACATTTCTACATACAGGGGGGACAGCTATTATTTGTACATTTCTACCCGGAGGGCACTGTTACTGTGGGTGTACATAAGATGAGGGGTTCACCTGACACGTATACACATTTTCTAGGCCTGCACTGCTATGTCAGGTACTCCATTTCAGTCTGTACTGTTGCCTATCATACTGGCTTGAGGCATACTACTGTACTACAGATCTTAGCTTACAATTTCACGTATATTAGTTTGTGACTTCATAGCATACCCTACCCACATCACTCTGCCTGGCCTGCTGTTATCTGTCTGCATAGGCCTGGGGGGAAGTTCAGAGGGCATGATACAGCATTTGTTTGTGTTTGCGTTAGTCTACAATTGTCCTGCTGTGTCTGTGCCAGTGAAATGCTGTCATGGCTTACTGGTTCAGTACTGTGACTATAGTGCACAGTATCCTGAGTTTGAGCCCTATCACTGCTTTTTATTTTCCTGCTGGGCAGACCTGACTGGTTAAGGAACAGTAAAGCAGGTGTGAGCATGTTTACCCAACTTTGCCTGTCTTTGCCCAACATTGCCCAACGTTACGCTAGTTTGCACAGTGCGCAGCTCCATGCAATTGTGCTTAAATATGCTAAATAGTGGTAAAATGTGCTTAGCACTGCTTTATATTGCTTAAAATAGGGCAATCATGCCTCAGGTGGTGCTGCAGGGCTGCCTATGATGGATGCACATAGTACACTCCCTATACATGTTTGAAAACAGATAGTGTCAAGTTAGGCAACCCATTTATTGTATGTGAGAGTTGGAGAGAGGTGTCATTTCCAGGGTTCCTACTGAGTCAGTGTATGTGCTATGCGTTGCCTCTTTGCCAAGGCCAAGGCATACTGGGCATGCCTCCTTCTGCCTACTGGGGCAGGCTCAGGTTGTTCCTCCTCCGAGTCACGCTGTGCCTGTGCAGGCCTTGGCAATGGTGGGCGGCTGTTTGGCCCTGCCCCGTGCTGTTCCTGCTGCAGCTGTTTTTGCAGGATCATATTGTGTAGCATGGCACATACCATGACAGTTTGGGTACATGTAGTTAGTGAGTACTGCAAGGCTCCACCAGATGTGTCCAGGCACCGGAACCGTGACTTGAGCATCCGAAATACATGCTCGGTAATGTTTCTTGTTTGTGCGTGTGCCTCATTATGGAGTTCTTGTTCGGGTGTGTGTGCCTTTCTGTTGGGTGTCATCAGCCACGACTCCAGTGCGTATCCAGCATCCCCCACTAGGTGACCGTCAGGGATGTCCCTATTGGCAAGTCTCTGGTACAGCTGCATCAGATGCCAGATGTGGAAATCGTGATAGCTTCCAGGGCAGCCAGCACACACATTCATTATTATGCCCTGGGCATCGCACACGACCTGGCAGTTGATGGAGGGGAAACCCTTGCGGTTGATGTAGACCCTACCCCACTCACCGGGTGATGTTTTGATGTGTATGTGTGTGCAGTCTATTGAACCCACTACCTCAGGGTATTCTGCTATTTGATGGAAAAGACGCATATTGCTGGCCAATGCCTCACTGGAATTGGGGAAATATACGTGCTCACCGACATGTGCTGACATGGCATCCAGGAACTGGGGTAGTACCCTGGATGCTGATGCCTGTGAAACCCCCATCATATCACCAGTTGGTCTCTGGAAGGTACCTGTAGCTAGTATTCGTAGGCCAACACATACCTTGGTATTCACTGGAATGGGTTCCCCTCTGTTGGTTCTGTGTGTGAGCCGTGGCCGGCACTGCTCTACAATTTGCTGCATGAGGTATCTGTCCACTCTATAGCGCTCCACTATCTCCAGCTCATGTAGCCCCTGGTAAGTTACCCTGGGTCTGTACACTCTTCTCCGTCTCCTCACTGTGGGTTGCTCGGCAGCATTCACAACATCACCACCCTCAGCATCTTGCACATGTTGGTTTAGGATAGCAATAGCAGCCCCTAACATTTTGTCTGACTTAAGCTTTTTAAGTTTTCACTCTTTGTATACTGCAGTGTTGCAGAGTTCCTGGGAAAAAACAGGGTAGACTGCTGTTTGCAGAGTTTAAAGTGCTGAGCTGAGCTGGGCTAGTCTACTGCCTGTGTAATTGGCTGATTCTGATATATTTCACCTGGCAGCTCTGCTAGTTCTCCTTGGTTAACTTCCTATTACTTCTTTTCCTTCCTTTTTCCCTTTCTGTTTCCACAAGGGGCAGCGCTGCGCAAACAAGCGCAGACGTGTGCACACGCTGTGTGCCCGTTTGCAAGAAATTTCAGATATATCCACGGCGTACACCTTTGGTTTCTTGTTTTCAGCTAGGACAACTGTAGACACGCCTCTTGCAATCCTGAGCAACTCAGGGCAAACACCAGCCACTGTGCTGCAATCAGCTTACAGTCAACTCTAGGGACTTGGCCCACATGCCGGGGAAAATTGGGATTCACTATCCTTATCCTCATTTGCATAGGATTGCCTACTAATGCTTGGTTACATCTCTCACACTGAGCTCCCCCCCCCTCCCCTTAGCAACCACTACTCAGTGGCCATGTTGTTTTCACCCTGCCATTCACCTGCATGGCAGAACAAGCTTTTTAGTGAAAATGCCCATTTGTGGCTATTTTTCACTTTTTTTCATTTTAATTAAAGCGCAGCACATTTGCGTACCGCTGCGCTACACTTAAACATTGGCGATCAGGGAAAAAAAATGGATTTTAAGGATTTACAACATTTGCAAATGCCAATGGCCTTATATTTGGCCATTGGCATGCTTCCTCAACTAGATGCATCCTTTATTTGGAACTGTCATAGCTCTGTTTAGCTATTTGCAGAACGGTACTCCGTTACCAACGGAGCACATTTCTGCAAATAACACTAGTTTTCCACGGACAGGTTAGTGTTTCCTGGATCGCAAATTTATCTCATTTGCATAGCTTTCAGCAGCAAATGAGGTAATTTGCATACCATAACACTGTCCGTGCAAGAGTAGCTTTAGAAGCTGTCTTGTTGTTCGGCAGACATATTGGCTGTCTGCCGTCTTACACTACTCTTAGACTCCATGCAAGCCTTCGTAAATCTGGCCCATAGTGTTTATTTTGCTACTCTGTATGTGGTTTTTAGGCCATACAGGTAAGTGATGTAGACATTATGTGTACATTCTTTATGGTGATCGCAATACAGTGGGGTTAGGAAATTAACTATCTGATGTTGTTAATCTTCATTCATTCCTTACTGATGGGTGTCTGTTCCATCCTCAGAACCAAGTCTGTATTATAACAAGCCCATGCCAGCCAAAAAACTCTCCAGCTAAGCTATTACCCACAGTGCCCCTCTCCCTGTTACCTCAGATCCCGTTTGCCGCATAGCCGAAAAGCCGTGTCACTCCAGTATCTCAGCGAAGTATTTAAAGTTTTTTTGATATTAAAAACGTTTTCTGTATACTTTTCCTACCTTTTTCATTCTTATGCCTTTCTATAGTCTGTCGTAGGCTTACACATTATTTAGCTACCTCTTTTCAACTACCTTCTTGGTAGTTCATAAGTACCATTAGTGGTACGGCGTTTTCCCTTACCCTCTGAGGTAAAATTTTAAATAACATTGTTAGTATTTCCCCTCCCTCCCTTCTATCTGTCTCTTTTCTCAAAAAAAAAAATTCCTCTATCCATTTATTACTTTTTGTGGTTAATTTGGATATACTGTTTGTACACTATGACAGAAAAAAAGGAATGTCAGGTTTCAAACAGTCCGACCAGTCGCAAGATGCCAAATTGTGACCTACATGTGTGTTGTGTGCACTGTTTGGGGTTTCCTCGTCTTTCAGTTCAACCTCCTTGTACCATTTGCCAAGGATTCAGCTCTCGAGTCCTTAAGGAGAGAAAAAATTAGTTGATTTTGAGGGGCCTCCTTAAATTGCCCTTCTCAGAGGCTATTTCTGCGTTGGAGGGCTCACCACCTCCTAGAAAAGAGCGCAAAAAGAGACCTCCTTTGGTTCCTTCTTCACCTTCAGGTGATAAGAAACAGGAACCAAGGCAAAAAGTATCAAAATTGACTTTGGTGGCTCCAGAGCAGAAATTGACTTCTACGGAACAGTCTTCAGTGCCATCTACAAAAATTGGGTCGTTGGTGCCTGTTACAGCACCAATATTGCCTAATTTGCAAATTTCTACCTCGGTCCCATCTTTAAAGATTTTGACATCAACATTGATCACGGCACTGACCATATCCACAACACCTGGCTTGCCTACAGTGTTTGTCCCGTTGGCACCCATCCCTGACATTCCTCCCATACAGGTCTCCAGTCTTGAGACCGTGGTGCAGATAGACCACTCTGCATGGACCCAATACTCCCCAATGAAGGATCCTTTCTTGGGGCAACAGTTTAGCCCTTTCTTAGAATGTCCTGACTCCCCATCAGGGATATCTACTAGATTGCAAAAAACACACAGAGTCCCTCACCAAAGGTTCAACAAGCCACAAACAGTCCAAAATATTGTAGAAAAAATGGAAATAGGACCACCAGGTTGTATTCCACTTTTAATAAAATTCCAAACAAAAACACAAATACATGAGTGCTTTCGGGTCTAAGCCCTTTTATAAACATCTCATTTCCTAAAACATTTTAAACAAACAGCAGTCAATCACATTTTTCAATCAATATTGCACTCTCCTCCTCTTTAAGGCTGGTTTTAATGGTATTAACCCATTCAAACCAGGAGTCTTATCGGCTGTCAATTCTATAATCCACTTGGATTCACTATACTATGTATAACTTACCAAATCACCCGCTCTTGTGTTCATTTTTACTAACTGTAAGATCATGAACTTAAAAGTTTGTCCTACATTTCCTGCCAAATGTTGGTATAAGGCATTATGTCCTGCCACAAAAGTGCTCATGTAGTTGTGTTTTTATTTGGAATTTTATTAAAAGTGGAATACAGCCTGGTTGGTCATATTGCCATTTTTTTTACGATATCTACTAGATTGACCAGTAGCTTCTTGGAATTAGATGTGGTACATCTTGTGGACCAGTTGCTGACGGTCAGAGGCATTGCTACACCTTCCAAAACTCCCTTCCCATCTGGACTTGGGAGTCTATCTCCACGGGCTTCAACTTATTCTCCTCCTTTGACTTCCTTGCAGGATTCGAAGTTCTCGGCACTGACGCCCTTTATGGTTCCCATGCCTTTGGTTACACTGGTGGATCTCACCTTGGTTCTGGAGCCAATCCTTTGGCCTTCGACTAATTCAGAGCCAGGTCTTCCCCAGGTTCGGGACTGGACTGCAGGCTCCGGGGTGCCTGATGTGGCACCATTTTGTTTCTATGGCGCCATCTATCACAGTTCCAGGAGTCCTGAAGGTACCAAGCCCCCTTAGGGCTCCATCCTTGGGAGTGGGTTCGTTGGAGCAGGGTGTGACCCTGGTTCCAGGCTCCCATCCCTCTTCAGGCGGACCTGTATTCCAGGCGATGGAGAGGGCTGTTGCCAACACCAAATATGTATTTCCTCTGAGCCGCAGCTGTCACAGACCACAGCATCGGGACATCGAGCACAAGAGCCTCAGGATACCCTACCGCAGGGTGCCCCCCTCTTCGGAGTCCTCATCAGAAATTCCCACTGAAGAGGTACCATGTAAGGGGATGTACAAGAGGAAGCACTTGGACTCCCCTGAGGAGTCCCTCACTGAGGATACGGACTACAATGAAGGGGAGGGGTCCCCACAGTCGTCCCCTGACGATGTCGCCTTTGGAGACGTCCTGGAACTCCTGAAACAGAGGGGTGACTGGAAGCTCACCAACCCTTCCTCTGCGGAGTCTGTATTCCTGCAGGCCTTTCATGCTCGACCTTCTATTTCCTGGGTGACCCTGCCTGCAGATGAGCTGGTTTGAATGGAAGAGTCCTGATACTACTGAACCAATTCCACGGAGACCAGACTTGTATTTATCCCCTCCCAAGCAACATCCACACTGGTCGAAGGGTCTTCCTTTAGACGCTATGGTTGTGGCAACTGCCACTAAGAAAGAGCTTGCCAAGGAAAGCCAGACTGGCCACCCCCCAAACAAGGAGTCTCAGGCAGTAGACAGGTTAGGGAAGTGAGTTTTTGCATCATCGACCTTTGCTGTTAGGTCTTTGAACTACCTGGCACATTTCACTAGGCTTCAGAGAGACTTGGTCTCCGAACTCTCCAAAACCTGAGCAGGAGCAGTCTCTGATGAGGTACGTGACAAGGTTGCCTCTCAGCTTGCTACCTTGGAATCCATATCCAGCTCCTCCATGCGTTTGATTTCCCACTCTACTGAAGGAGCAGCTTGAGCAGACGGGATCAGGTGTTGTCATGAGACTTCACACATGGACACCTGGATGCACCGCTGTGACTTTGCAGACCCCTTTAAGTCTTCCTTCCTGAACGCTCCAGTGGAAACTTCTTCAATTTTCAGCCCAAAAGTAAAAGACACATTAGTCAGGTGTGAGAAGGATGGCAAGACCCTGTCTGCCGAGGGCATACATTTTTCCACCCCTCAATGTCCCTATTCTAGGAACTAGTGGAGTGGAAAGATGTGGCACAAGAAATCTCAGGGTTCTTTCTGTGACGCACGTGGCGAGTTTACTCCCAGGGCAGAGGAGATAACTCTTCAGGAAGGCACCCCTACAGAGGCAGAGGGAGTCTGCTTAACCAGGGGTCCAGAGACATTCTCTGGACAACCTTATCAGCGCTCCTGAGAAGCAGCCCGATTGCTTTCCTCTGGCTGTTGAGTACAATTATGGTTTACTGTTTATGGCTGATGCAGTGTCTGTGGCCACTTTTTACAGTCTGATTTGTCTAGGAAAATATTACTTACCTTACATGGTATTTTTATTTCAAGATAAGTTGTATATTTTAAAGTATCTGTACAAGGTGATCCTTGGTATTGCTTGAGTATAATTTCATAATGTGATTGATATGGACGATTTAGCAGCTATCATTAGAAAATGTATTCATAAGTATGGACATCTGGATTGATAAGAGCAGAGCCCAACATTAGAGTAATCTCTCTGATAATTGGCCATCGCAACTTATTTATTGCCTCTAAGTTGGGATTGGGAGAGCAGTATTTTGCAGTAGTGTGCAGCATTTTATGTTAATAATGAGTTTTGCACTCTGTCCTAGTTTGACGTAATCTGAATGCCTCCTATGTTCTTGTATGTCTGTAGCACAATGTGTATGTGCAACTCTTGACTCAAGTTGTGTTTAATCACATATGTCAGGTTTCAAGATGTTTCTGTAAGTAGTCGTGGGTAAAGTGCACCAGTTCTGGTTTATGTCAGTTGTTAAACTGGTACATGTTATAAGACTAGATTGCATGGGTTGGTGTAATATTTTCTTTATAAGTTTGAAAATAAAGGTGATATTGCTAATGATAGCTTTTGATGCATCCACTGCTGAACAAGAGAACACCTGGTTTAAACACTCAACATGTTAAAATTCATCCTTAATTAAAATGTTATAAATAACAGTTACTGTAAATTAATTTTAAGTACCCATAATTTCCCAGAGAAAAGAATAAACTAACATGGATTGCTAAAAATTTTACTTGAGAAGGCTTCTCAAGTGGAAGCGAGTATTTTCCCTTCAAGAATGTTAACATCTGTAAAGAACAGATAGCATTTTTGTTTAATTTGTAATACTTTCCGTATAGATTCACAGATGGAGAGTGAAATCAAGAATATATGCAATATCGTATCATCCTCGTATTTGTAATGAAACAGTAGAAGTAAACGAGCATGTAGCTCTCATTTAAAAAATATTCATAGCTCTACCTTCTTGAACAAAATTATTATAGTGTTATTTTTAGCATTTTTTAAACAGGCAAAGGATAATAAGTATGCTGCGGCAAGGTATAATAAGAAATATGTTGTGCATGGATAAAAATGTATATGTAAGGCATCTTCTGTAAACTTTTAGTTTATATTAGTCCAAAATGACAAAAAATACACCGAACCCACAGACATTGCCAACATCCTAGCTGACAGGTTCAGCACAAACTTCTCCACCCCCTCCCCACCAAAAGGGCAAATATCTATCCCAGCAGAGTGCTGCGCCCCTGACATCTCAGATGCTCAGGTAAGAGCTGCCCTCTCCAAAGCAAAAAACACAGCATCAATGGGACCAGATGGTGTCCCGGGCTGCATCCTACATGAACTCCAAGAAGAGCTGAACCCAAACATAAAACTACTGTTCAATCTCAGTCTTACTACAGGATATGTGCCCAAAGAGTGGCGTACAGCAACAGTGGTCCCTCTCCATAAAGGTGCCTCAACGGATCCTGGAAACTATCGCCCCATAAGCCTGACTAGCTTGGTCTGCAAAGCTATGGAAAGGATCATCATGGACCTCATAAATAAAGATATTGGGGACCTACAAACACTGGATCCTACCCAGTTCGGCTTTGTTAAGGGCAGATCCTGCCTCTTAAACCTGGTTTATTTCTTTGAAACAGTCACCAAGGCCATTGACGAGGGGAAGGTGGTCCACACAGCCTACCTGGACCTCGCAAAAGCCTTCGATACAATACCCCACTCGGGCATTATAGATGAGCTCACCAGCTTAAATATAAACCCCTATGTCACTAGATGGATTGCAAACTGGTTCAAGGACAGAACCCACATGATTAGAATTGCTGGAGCCATGTCAGACTCCAAACCAGTTACAAGTGGTGTCCCACAAGGCTCAGTCCTGGGACCTCTCTTGTTCGGTATATATTTCTCGGAGGTACAGGCCAACACGGAAGGACTGTGGCTGACCAAGTTCGCAGATGACTGCAAACTGGGTGCCATAATCGACTCTCCAGCCGACACAAGCATCCTCCAAAAGGGCCTCATAGAAACAGACAACTGGTGCCAGAGCCATGGCCTCAAGCTAAATGCCAAAAAGTGTATAGTCATCCCCTTTGGCAAAAACAAAGTGCCCACAAATTACCACATAGGTGGTAATCCATTAAGTACAGAAGTAATTAGGAACCTGGGGACCCAAGTTGATAGCAATCTCTCATTTGACAACCACGTGGCCAAAGTGGCTAGAAAAACATTTTATATAGCCCACATAATCATAAAGGGATTCACATCTAGATCAGGGGAGGTCATCGTGCCTCTTTACTCATCCCTCATCAGGCCCATAATTGAGTACAATGCCCCTTTTGGGATGTACCTTACCAGACACCTGCAGCAACTGGAAAGACCCCAAAAGTACCTCACCAAGAGGATCAAAGGGCTCAAACAGATGCCATATGCTGCCCGGTTAAAGAAACTCCAGCTCTACTCAGTGGCATACCGCCTGTTCAGAGGCGATCTGTGCCTGACGTATAAAGCCATGTCCAACCCGGAATTAATGGACATGCTGCACCTCAGAAAATCCAAATCCCATCGAGCTACACGCTCGAGAGACTTGAACCTCAGCACTGAAATAAATAGGACATGCTGGAGGGACAGATTCATAACCCAGAGGCTCCCTTCACTCTGGAATAAAATCCCAGTCCAGGTTAGGCAGAGTCCCTCATTGACTCTCTTCAAGAGGAATCTTGATGAGTGGATGGGAGATCGTAGGTTTACCCCGGGTATCACTTCTGTGTCACTGTTAGACAGAGGCACAGTATACTAACTTCGAAAAAGCGCATAGCAAAATAAATTTAAAATGGGTGGCGAAAGCCAAACACATTCTGGCTAGGCTTATAAATGCCCTAGGGCAGATAGCCTAGTATGAACCTATGAACCTATATGGCACATATGTGTACAGTGGCTAGGAGAAACAAAATATGAGCTTTATAAGCTTATTAGAGTGTTAGCACTTAGTAAAGGTGGCATGCATGGGATGATGGAAGGGAAAGCAAGATACAGAGAGGAGAAAAGGAATGTAACTAGGCTTCTGAGGGTGTTTTCAGGCCTCAACATTGTTATATTAAACCGATGCCAGCAACAAAAACAAGGTCAACAACATCTTCTATGTCTAAAAAACTGATGCATGAGCCACGTGCTCAGGCCCCTATGCCTAAAAAACAGATGATCAAAATGGCTGAGGATTTAATTACCTTGATCAGGGTAGACCCCCCCCCCGCTAAGAGGCCTAGGCAAG
Organism: Protopterus annectens; assembly: GCF_019279795.1. Taxonomy (NCBI): domain Eukaryota; kingdom Metazoa; phylum Chordata; order Ceratodontiformes; family Protopteridae; genus Protopterus; species Protopterus annectens. The sequence continues at coordinate 731,715,175 of NC_056729.1, read as the reverse complement.
GCACTGATTATGAATCTTCAGATCAGGATGTCCTTCATGGATGCATCTGCAGTCATAACAACTGGGTTGTCCTGTCATCAGGCAGCCCTTCGGTCGGCCGGATTCCAAAGTCTGGGTCCGGCTTCGGCTGATGTCGCACTTCACCCGACGTCATCTCTGCTGGTCTTCGGGTATAAAGGCATCAGCCGACGCCATTTTCCTCAGTCTTTCTTGCCGCGTGGCGCCCGAAGCAGAAGCTGTTCGCAAGTGCCGATCGGTCAGATCCAGAGATTACTACTACCGAATACTACTTCGAAGACTTCTAAAAAGCTAAGTACCCGTTGGGGACTCTTTCTTGCCTCAGCCGATGTCAGAAAAAGTCAATAACTGTTTAACTTGTGGGAAACAAATACCTCATAAAGATTTCCACTCTTACTGTTTGCCTTGCTTAGGCCCAGACCACGACATAGCAGCCTGTTCGGCCTGCGCTTCCTTCAACCGAGCGCTAAGGCGTCGGTCGGAGTTTGCTGAACAGTTTTTCGGCTCAGACTTTGCGTATATTATGCCGTCGGATCCTCCGACTACCCAAATTATTAAAAACGCAGGAAAAGACCGACACTCGCGGTCCGTGGTTTCGGCGAAACCACTGTGAAGCAAGCGAGTGTCTCGGTTTCGGCGAAACCGAGAAAACTGGTCAATCTCCAGCGAATCCATGGCTACTACTGAGGCTCCTGCTACCTTACCTGAATCGGCCTCAGAAATTTTGCCTACAACCGTGGTTTCTACTGATTTATCAGACACCATCCCTTTGGATGTCTCTACCCCAGCACGTGGTGCTGCTAGACCCTGCAGCCATGTCTATCAAGGCCTTTGCCAGGGCCAAAGCAGCCAAATCTGCTAAGTCAGTGCCTGTTAAACCTCCCTCACACAGGCCCACTTCTAGTTCACAAATGCTTACTCTGGCAGAAGATTTAATATCCTTAATTAGGGGATCCCATTCTCACCCAGACAGGGCCTCTCAGCCCCCTGAAAAGAGACCTAGGACAGAGCCCCGAGCCAGTGTCCTCTGAGGCTTCTGCGGATGACTCCGACATTTCAGAACAGCCAGAGGACCCTTTTCTACATATGAAGACTCCGATGCTGAAGAATCCATTCCAGCTGCCTCTCCACCAGAGGAATTTTCCTTTGGGGAAACCTTGCATGCCATGAGAGAACAATTCCAATGGCAGGGACAAGATTTCTCAGACTCAAGAAAAGGCTTAGGACCTTCCTACACTTACCACAACATAGGCCCTTAGCTATACCTCCTGTTTTACCTGTTGTGGATGACATTTAATGATGTCTGCACTGCTCCTGATTCTTTACCTCCTGCCCCTGCCAAACCTGATAGATATTACAGGGTACCTGACACTCATCACCACCTATACAAGGCCCCACTGGCAGACCCCGAAACTATTTCCCAGGGGCCTAAGGCAGTAGCCTCGACCACAGCAAAAAACCTATTCCTTCAGAAAGGGAATCCAGGTCCTTAGACAGATGGGGAAAAAGTTTACACCTCTGCTACTCTCTCAGCTAGAGCTTTAAACTGTCAATTTCACATGATCCAATACCAAGAGTTTATGCTTGATCAGTTAACTAAGAAAGTATCCTCTGATGAATCTTTAGACAAGAAATATGTATTAGAAATGGTAAATAACATACAACAGGTTAGTAACCATTCCTTAAAATGTGGCTATGATGCACTGGAGGCTTCATTTAGATCAGCCATGACTGGCACAGTGATAAGAAGACATGCATGGCTGAAAGAACAGGTCTTACCGGATCATGTTAAAGCCAAAGCTATTAGATGCTCCCATGGATAAGGCCAGTTTATTTGGTACACCTGCCCAGCAGGTAATGAAGAAAATGGAAGAAAAGGCAAAATCTGTACAGACAGTTAAAGATTTCTTACAGGTTCAGCCCCCAAGGTTTAGCAGGAACTGGCCTGCCAAAAATTGGTCCTTTCTTGACTCCACAAGATCCCAAAGGGGCAGAAACAGACATTCCAGAGGCAGAAATCAATCCAGAGGAGGTGCCTACAGAGGACGACAGTGGCAAGGTAATAACAGAGGCACAGACACAACCACTGCCACTGCAACAGGACAATCACAGTGACTTGACTCTAACTCCGCCTACCAGGGAGCAAATAGCAGCACCATTAGGCGGAAAGTTAGCCTTATTTTCGAAAAATTGGCACTATATCACAAAAGACAAGTGGATTTTGCAAACCATAGACCAAGGCTACCGGTTCCACTTCCACACCTTGCCAGTAAAAAGAGGAATGCCAAACCTGCCTCCAAATCAAAAGATAGAAGCTCTACAGCAGATAACGAAATTATCCAAGATGAGAGCTGTGGAAAGAGTATCAATAACAGAACAGGGCAAAGGATTCTACTCCGGACTCTTCCTAGTACCAAGAAAAGAGAAGAGTTGGAGACCTATTCTCGACCTGTCCATCTTAAACACATATATCATTGTCCCAAAATTCAAAATGCTGACCCTACAGCAACTTCTTCCCATGCTGGGCAAGGAGTGTTGGCTGGTAACTCTAGATCTCAAGGAGGCATACCTGCACGTCCCCATTCGACCCAATTGCAGAAGATACCTCAGATTTCTTGCAGGATCAGAGCATTATCAATTCTCAGCATTGCCCTTTGGCTTATCTACTGCGCCCAGAGTATTCACAAAATGCCTGGCATCAGTAATCGCTCACTGCAGACTACAGGGAATCCAAATTTATCCATACCTGGACGACTGCCTGCTACAAGCGGACAACAAAAGCAAGCTGACAACAGATTTACAAAGGGTCATTTACTTGCTACAAGCCCTGGGATACACAGTCAACTTACAAAAGTCAAGGCTGATACCATCCCAGACAAGAACATTCTTGGGCGCGGAATTGGACACAGTAAAACAAATGGCATTCCTAACTACAGAAAAACAAAAGGAACTCCCTCTTTACTTCTTGGCATTAACAAGACAGAACAAACTAACAGCAAGAAAAGTTCTGCAGGCCTTGGGCTTCATGGCATCATGCATAATCTTGGTACCACATGCCAGACTGCATATGAGAAAACTACAGTGGTACCTAAAGAATTTATGGTCTCAACACAGGCACAGCCTAGAAGCAGAAATACCATTAATCCCATGCTTAAAACAGGAATTCCTCTGGTGGGCCCAAGCATGCCAGTCAAACCCAGGCCTACCCTTCCACAAGTTTCGAACAAGCCAAACCATCACAACAGACGCCTCAGACCTAGGATGGTGGGCGCACATGCTGGACAAATGCGTACAAGGATTGTGGACTCAGGACCAGCTGCACTTGCACATAAACCAAAAAGAAATGCTGGCAGTAAAACTGGAAATCCAAAAATTCAGACCATTCCTCAAAGAAGGCCATTTGATGCTAAGGACAGACAATACCACAGTCATGTGGTACATCAACAAACAGGGAGGCACTCATTCATACCCCCTATGCAGAATGACTTTGGACCTTTGGAATCTGGCTCTCAGCTACAACATCCAGTTACAGGCAATATTTGTACCGGGAAAAGAGAACACCCTAGCAGACATGTTAAGCAGAACCACCTCGGATGCTCACGAATGGATGCTACACCCAGACATCTTCAAGACCATCACAAAGAAATGGGGAATGCCACAAATAGATCTATTCGCTTCCCCTCTCAATCACCAGCTTAAAAAATTCTGCACAAGGACATTCCACCCACTTGCATGGAAGGTGGATTCTCTTTCCTTCAGCTGGACAGGTCTGACAGCATATGCATTTCCACCTCTTCCCTTGATACACAAGGTATTACTGAAAATCAAAGAGGAACGTCCAAGGATAATCCTGATAGCTCCGAACTGGCCAAGACAACACTGGTACCCACTGCTGAGGAGCATGTCTCGGGAGAAAATGTGGTCAATACCCTGATGCCTTTGATGTTAACTCAGAACAACTACAGCATCATGCATCCAAACCTAAAAACTTTGCAGCTGACTGCCTGGAACATCACATAGCAGCAACTAAGCCAGATCTTTCCCAAAGGGTTAAAGACATTATCCTTGAAGCCCGCAGACCTTCAACCAGAAAGAACTATGCAGGAAAATGGAAAAGGTTTGTCATTTGGAGTACTGAAAGAGGAAAAGATGTGTCGAATATAGATATTGCAAACATTCTGGAGTATTTGGCAGAGCTTTTACATACAGGCCTGTCCTATTCCTCCATCAAGATACATGCATCAGCTATTTCAGCAGAATACAGCTTTGATCCACCTGTCTTTTCACATCCTCTACTCAGGCAGTTCCTCAGAGGGATCAAGAATGTAAAACCTCCAAGGAAACCACCATTACCAGCATGGGACTTGAACTTTGTGCTAGAAAAGTTGACACTCCCTCCGTTGAACCAGCAGCAACAGCAGATCTACAGCACCTATCATGGAAAACTGCTTTCCTACTGGCAATTACCTCAGCAAGGAGGGTTTCGGAACTACAGGCCTTAATGGCAGTACAACCCTTCCTAATCTTCCATAAACATAGGGTGTCCATGAGAACTAATCCTACATTTATGCCTAAGGTGGTATCCAGAGTGTCTTTAAACCAGGCAATCCACCTACCTACCTTCTTTCCCAATCCACAAAACAGAGGGGAAAGAATGCTGCATACCTTGGACGTACACAGACAGCTACGCTACTACCTGGACAGAACCAAAAGTAACAGAAAAACTGACCAGCTTTTGGTAGCCTATGCAACAGGGAGGGAAGGAAAAGCAATTTCCAGACAATCTCCAAATGGATAGGAAATTGCATAAGATTTTGTTACTCCTTCCATGGAAAACCAATTCCACAGAACATAAGGCCTCATTCTACAAGGGCTACAGCCACTACCACAGCTTTCTTACGAGGAGTGGCAACCAAGGACATTATTGAGGCGGCTACTTGGACCTCCGTGCATACATTTGCCAAGCATTATAATTTACCTCTATATTCTAGATCCTGAGCAGGGTTTGCCACTGCTGTATTGCAAGGGATCCTAACCACACCATAATTTTATCATCCTCCTCCCCTAGTTGGCTATGGTATTCTACCCAGTTGTTATGACTGCAGATGCATCCATGAAGGACATAGTACAGTTTTGTACCTACCATAAATGTAGATGTCCGAACTGGATAGCATCTGCAGTCAGGATTACCCTCCCTCCTTCCCCTCTGTGGTACTCCTAGGGTATTTATCCTCCTAATAGCTAGCTGGGGAGGGGGAGTCTCTTATGGTGTATTTGTTTGTATATATGTACATACATGCTTATTTTTGTGTTTGCCTTCTATCTTTTTGGAAACATTGGCATTTATCCAAAATTTAGCCTTCCAAGAGGGCAACTGGCATCTGGGGCAAGAAACACTGAGGAAAATGGCATCGGCTGATGCCTTTATACCCGAAGACCAGCAGAGATGACGTCGGGTGAAGTGCGACATCAGCCGAAGCCGGACCCAGACTTTGGAATCCGGCCGACCGAAGGGCTGCCTGACGACAGGACAACCCAGTTGTTATGACTGCAGATGCTATCCAGTTCGGACATCTACATTTATGGTAGGTACAAAACTGTACTTTTCCATTTCTTCTGATTCCTCTTCTGATCAGGAATTTTCTATTCCACCCTATGAGGATTATGATGCAGTTGAATCCATCCCATCTGCATCTCCTCCTGAGGATTACTCTTTTGGAGAGATATTGCATACTTTAAGGGAACATTTTCACTGCGAGAGTCGGAACTTCTCTGAATCAAAAACGAGGCTTAGGGATTTCCTCCTTCTTCCTCAGCATAGGCCTTTAGCAATGCCTCCTGTATTAGACATTGTTGATGATATGTTTTCAGAATCAAGCATGGCTCCTGATTCCCTGTTTCCGGCTCCTAGTAAGCCAGACAGGTATTACAGGGTTCCTGATTCCCACAAATTTCTATTCAAAAATCCTGCTGCTGATCCTGAGACTATTTCTCAGGGTCCCAAGGGTGTAAAGGCTTCTACTGCCAAAAATCCTACCCCCTCTGATAGAGATTCCAGGGAGCTGGATAGATGGGGAAAGAAGGTTTATATGTCTGCAACCTTGGCAGTCAGGGCCTTAAACTGCCAGTTTCATATGCTTAAATATCAACAGCATGTTATGGGCTTACTGAAACAGAAAATTATGTTGATTTCTGATTGTGTGGAAAATAAAGAGTTACAGGAATTATTGCATTCAGCAGAACAGATTGGAAAGCATACTTTGCAATGTGGTTTTGATTCCTTGGAGGCCTCTTGTAGGGCTGCCGTTACTGGATCTGTGATTAGAAGGCATGCCTGGCTCAAAGAGAAAAATCTGCCTGATCATGTTAAAGTTAAATTGTTGGATGCCCCTTTGCAGCATGATACTCTGTTTGTTAATAAGGCAGAAGAGGTTTTAAAGAAAATGGAAGACAAAGCTAAATCTATGCAAACTGTAAAATATTTCTTGCAAGTGCAGCCACCCAGGTTCAGTAGACACTGGCCTACTAAAAATTGGTCCTTTCCTGTGTTCAAAAGAGCCACTCAAGGCAAATCCAGGTGCTCAAAAGGCTCCAGATACCAATCACAGGGTTCTTACAGGTCAAAGCAATGGGGTGCGTCCACCTCCAAATCTGGAGGAAACAAAGCACAACCCTACCGTAAGCAGTCTCAATGACTTTCCTCTACCATCACCAAGCACTTATCTTTTGGCAGCCCTCTTGGGGGGAAAACTAGCACTTCATGCTCAAAATTGGCAGTTAATTACCTAGGACAAGTGGGTATTAAACATAGTATCTCAGGGGTACAGATTGCATTTCCATACTTTGCCTATTCCAAATGGATGGCTGGATCTGCCACAACACCAGTGGGCAGAGACCCAGAAACAAATCATGTCCCTCATGGATATGGGGGCTATTCAACTGGTACCAGAAAAGGAAAAAGGACAAGGTTTTTATTCAAGACTTTTCCTGGTACCCAGAAAAGACAATTCATGGCATCCAATACCAGACTTATAGATTTTTAACACACTCCTGGACATTCCAAAATTCAAAATGCTGTCTTTACAACAGCTACTGCCTATGATAGGCAGGAATGCTTGGTTAGTAACTCTAGACTTAAAAGAGGCATACCTGCATTTACCAATAAGGGAATCATGCAGAAGATACCTCCGCTTCAAAGCAGGTTTTTTGCATTACCAATTCCCTGCACTGCCGTTTGGCTTATCTACTGTGCCCAGGGTCTTTACAAAGTGCCTGGCACCAGTAATTGCATTTTGCAGACAAAGAGCCATTCATATTTATCCTTATCTGGACGACTGTCTCATTCAAGCAGAGGACAAGGACACTCTTCTTCAACATCTGGCATTTGTAAAAAGGCTTCTAGCATGCCTAGTGTACACCATAAACGAAAAGAAATCACAACTGGTATCCTCTCAAATAATTACATTCCTGGGTGCAAGCTTGAATACAACTGCCCAGATGGCTTACCTCACGCCAGACAAACAAAGGCAACTGACAACATTCTTCAAACAAATGGCAACAAAAACCCAGTTATCTGCAAGACAAATTCGGCAGGCTTTGGGGTTCATGGCATCCTGCATTCTACTAATTCCATATGCAAGACTGCATATGAGGAAACTTCAATGGTACCTAAAATGTTTATGGAGTCAGCATTGTCACAGTCTGGATTCATCTCATTCCCTGCCTACAACAGGCATTTCTTTGGTGGGCAGAGACATGTCACCAAAACAAGGGACTGTCATTCACTCTACCCCCTGCCACCCTAACTACAGACGCATCAGTCTATGAGAAGACAAAACTGCAACGAACCACCATGAGATAAAATTTTCGTAAAATTTAATGAAGATGAACGAGCGCTTTCACGCACACTCAGGTGCGCTTCATCAGGTACAACCACATTAGACACATCACTTGCTTTTTATACATTGACTAAGTCATCAATTAAACAATTAAAAAGATAATTGGACAGACTTAAAGGTACAACACATAAGAAAAGTCATTATCAAGGCAAATAGTTCATTTAGGCAGTCAGCTGCACCAGGTTTCAAAATTCTCAAGTTCACCTTAAAATGACAACTGAGGAGCATAGTTAAAAACCATATATTCAGCAAATGTTATGGCTTCCATATAATACACATAAGATTAAATAAAGATAATTAACATCAATACAATTGAAAATAATAATATAAAAGACAGAATAGTGGTAAAGAGAAACCTTACTATATATCCACCTATCAGTCATTACTTAAGGTAAAGCATATCAGACCATGATATGTTAATGGTACTGGTACTTTATATGTATGAGTGGAGAATCCATTCGTAAAAAAAACAAATGGCATAAGCAGAGCTGATTGGTCAGATCATATAAAACATTGTACAGCCAAGGTCATAAGATGACAAAATCTCCCTAAATATGTAGGGGTTGTATTATACTGAACAATTCTCTGAAACCACTTAGATATAACACATGACTATCACATAATAATTTGTTAGTCATACAAAAGTCCAGATATGTAAACCTTATGAGAGGATATATAATCAATATACTAGAACACAATATTTACGAATCATCATAGGAATCCGTATGAATATATATATACAGTCATGGTTAAAAACATAAACTAAACAAACCCAAACAATGATATAAGGGCAGTTTATAAAATCAACATACAAATGTAGCCCTTAATCTCATGTTATAAAGAGTCAGTAAGGGCTGTATAAAAGTGTCATTATGCAAAACTAAAAATGCTGATAAAATAAAAGTATAACATACATATACCAATAACAAAGATTCAAAATGGATAAGCATAGGCCAACATGGACAACCTTAACATGCTAAAAATATAACGAATGTAGAAGAGCCAGGAGTGGCTAGACAGAACAGGTATATGAAAAATGTGAATATGATCATTAGACCAGGGAAGGAGACAAATGAAGTTGTACTGTCAAAAAGATCCTGTCAAGGCAGGCCGGATATTAACTATGGTATTTAAACCAGGTTTAATGTGTGCTCTAAGTCTAAGTATCCACCTTAGTTCACACAGTTCAGTGGTTCCTATAATATCCCCATCCCGTTTGTTTATGTTGATCACTTGTAATACTAAAAAGTAGAAGCTGTGTTGAGGATGGCCTTGACAATGCATTGCCAAGGCATTGCTAACATTGCCCTTTTTTATATCATAGGTGTGATTGTACATACGGTCCCTCAATCTACGTGATGTCATCCCCACATAATATACATTGCATAGATTACACATTGCCAAATAGACGACATTTTGGGTATCGCATGTGGCATAAAAAGTTGGTTTAAACATTATGTTAATGCCAGGTATGTTAAGTTCTTGATTTCTACTAATAAATTTACATAGAGAGCATCTATTGCATGGGAAGGTGCCTACCTTAATACTGGCTCTTATGTCAACAGGGGAGACTTCTGTTCTCTCTTTACAAAGCAGTCTCTTAATATTCAAACAGTTATTAAACCTAAATGAGGGTCGTTTATCAACTATTTGGGATAATTGGGGATCAGACAATAGTATCTTCCAATTGTTTTTAATAATCATAGTTAACTGATCTACATCATTGGTATATTTGATGTCATAGACCATACCTTTTTTATTATTTTCTGCCACATTGGATCTATGGTACCCCCTTCTTCTACCTGAGGGCTTTTCAATCAGATCATTTACTATCTGTGCCACCAGATCAGACGGATAGCCTCTATCTAAGAAATGTTGGGCTTGTTGTTTCATTAGCTCAAGCGCATCTTGTTCATTGCTACATAATCTCAGTATCCTAGTCATTTGTCCCTTTACAATATTTCGGAACACATAGCGGGGATGTAGGCTGTTATAGTGTAAGATGCTATTTTTCCAACATGATTTTTTTATAAAGGGTAGTAGTCAGTCTGTTATCAAACCCTTTTATGATGGAAACATCTAAAAAATTGGCCTTAGTGTTAGAGCTTTCATAAGAAAAAATAAAAAACGATGTGGTGGAATTCATATAGGAAATGAATTCCTGTAGTAGCTTTAATCCACCATTCCAAAAAATCAAAACGTCGTCTACGAACCGCCTATATAGGATGACATGTTTGAACCTAGAGTCCTTGAAGATAAAGTCCTTCCCCCACTGATATACCACTATGTTGGCATAGGCATTGGCACAGGCAGTGCCCATAGCCACTCCCCATGTCTGTGCATATATCTTGTCATCAAAAAGAAATGCATTGTTATTTAAAACCAGATCTAATAGGCAACAGATATTCATACATTCAGTATTATCAAATTTACCAGATTCAGAGAGATGAGCCCTAATGGCATCCAGACCATAGTCGTTAGGAATACTGGTAAAAAGGCTTTTTATATCAAGCGTGACTAACAATGTATTAGCATTGACTTCCCTACATAGTGAGTCAAGTTTTAAATCTGACAGTAGGTCGTAGGAATTCTTCAGGACAGTAGGAATAACATCCACCATGTCACCTAACTTAGATTGAACATAGAGTGAAGCATTCTGGGTAACCCAGTGGTCACCAGATACTATTGGGCGTAAAGGGGGAGGATTTTCATTTTTATGTAGCTTAGGCAGCCCCTTGATCAAGGGTATTAAGGGATCATTTATGACTAAGAAATCATACAGTGTTTTATCAATAGATCAGGTCATCAGTAAATCATAGATGGTATCTTGTACATAGTTGATGGCAGATGCTACTTTCGACCTATCTATTATCTTATAAGCCTTATCATCACTAAGCATATCCAACATTAATGCCTTGTATCGGCTGGTGTCTAATGCAACAACCCCCCCTCCTTTGTCAGCTGGTCGAAAAACCGTGTTGGCATCATGGCAAAGAAGGTCGAGGGCTTGTTGTTGTGCGTGATTCAGATTAACAAAAATACATTGATGTTCCTTACGTTCAAAATATATATAAAACTCATGCTCACATGCACGCATGAAACACTCAACAGAAGGTGGTGTAGGAGGAATATAGCAACTTTTTCTTTTACATGCTTGCACATTATAATTACCAGATGGCTTACCTCACGCCAGACAAACAAAGGCAACTGACAACATTCTTCAAACAAATGGCAACAAAAACCCAGTTATCTGCAAGACAAATTCGGCAGGCTTTGGGGTTCATGGCATCCTGCATTCTACTAATTCCATATGCAAGACTGCATATGAGGAAACTTCAATGGTACCTAAAATGTTTATGGAGTCAGCATTGTCACAGTCTGGATTCATCTCATTCCCTGCCTACAACAGGCATTTCTTTGGTGGGCAGAGACATGTCACCAAAACAAGGGACTGTCATTCACTCTACCCCCTGCCACCCTAACTACAGACGCATCAGTCTATGCTTGGGGGCCCACCTGGCAGGGAGATGCGTTCAGGGCAAATGGAACCCAAACCAAATGCATCTGTATATCAACCAGAAAGAGATGCTAGCTGTTCAGAATACTCTGACAGCCTTCAAGGACTTTCTTCATCCAGGACAACTACTGATAAAGACAGACAACACCACAGTTATGTGGTACATAAACAAGCAGGAGGTACACATTCCTACCCCCTTTGCAGACTAGCCATGGCCTTGTGGAACACAGTCTTGATTTACCAAGTACATCTTCAAGCTCAGTTCCTGCCAGGAAAGCAAAATTATCTGGCAGACGACCTAAGCAGAAATCTTATGGACCCATGCGAATGGAAACTGGATCCACAAATCTTCAGCATGCTAACACAGAAATGGGGGAGCCCAGACATAGATCTATTTGCCTCTCCCAAAAATTATCAGTTGGACAAATTCTGCACAAGAACTCATCACAAAAAAGCATGGAAAGTGGATGCCCTATCCTTCATCTGGAAAAACCTATCAGTCTATGCCTTTCCCCCTCTGCCTCTACTCTCCAAGGTCTTACTAAAAGTCAGACAGGCAAAAACAAAAATGATCCTAGTTGCTCCAGACTGGCCTCGCCAGCACTGCTACCCACTTCTAAGGAATATGTCTCAGCTTCCTCCACAGTACTTGCCTCAAACACCTCATCTACTGTCTCAGCAGAACTATCAAATTCTGCACACTCAGCTCCAAACTCTGAATCTTGCAGCATGGCTGATAAACTAATTATTCAAACAACACCTCTCAGTAAATCTGTGATGGATGTCGTTTTGGAAGCCAGAAGGCCTAGTACTAGAAAATCTTATGCTGATAAATGGAAGAGATTCTGTGCTTGGAACCAAGCACAAGGAATGGACACAGCAAAGCCCAGTATTCCTCAGATTTTACAATATTTGACTGAGATGCTTGACAAGGGCCTATCTTTTTCGTCAATAAAAATCCATGCCTCTGCCATCTCGGCTCATTACAACACAGAGCCTCCCCTCTTTTCTCATCCTCTGCTTAAGCAGTGTCTTAGTTGGGCCAAAAATTGAAGGCCTCCCAGAAGATCACAAACTCCTGCATGGGACCTCAATTTTGTGCTGGAAGAACTCACCCTGCCTCCTTTTGAACCAGTACTGCAGATATAAAATTTCTATCTTGGAAAACAGCTTTTCTCTTGGCAGTCACTTCAGCAAGAAGGGTTTCAGAACTACAGGCTCTCATGGCAGTGGAGCCTTTTGTTATATTTTACCTGGACAGGGTGTCCCTCAGGACCAATCCTTCTTTTATGCCTAAGGTGGTATCCAGTGTGGCTCTTAACCAGACCATTTACCTGCCAACATTTTACCCAAATCCGCAGAACAAGGGGGAGCGGATTCTGCATTTATTGGATGCACACAGACAACTAAGATTCTACTTAAATAGGACCAAATCTCTAAGAAAGTCTGAGCAACTACTGGTAGCATTTTGCTGCAGGGCCAGAGGGGAAGGCTATGTCAAAGCAGACTATTTCTAAGTGGATAAGCCACTGCATTTGTTACTGCTACTTGCACCATGGTAAACCTGTGCCCAAGGGGGTCAGATCACATTCCACCGGGGCTGCCTCTACTTCATCAGCTTTTCTCAGAGGGGTGCCAGCCAAAGACATTCTAGAAGCTGCTACTTGGAGCTCTGTTCATACCTTCACAAAGCATTATCATTTGCCTCTCTTCTCCAAATCCAGGACAGGCTTTGCCACTGCAGATCTGCAGGGCCTCATAGCCGCTCCTAATGCTGTTTAGTTCCTTCCTCCCATCCATAGCTTTGGGATTCTACCCAAATGTAATGACTGCAACAGTGAAACACGAAGAACATAGTACAGTTGTGTACACTTACCATAAATGTAGATGTTCGATTGTATTCACTGTTGCAATCCGGGTTACCCACCCGCCATCTCCCTTTCTATACCTTTTCTTTCCTTCACTATACTCAAAAACCTTTGTGGTGTATTTGCTTTTAGATGAAGATAAAGTTTATGTTTCTAAAAGTGCATTTATATTTATTTACTGTTTATATATGTATATATATATATATATATATATATATATATATATATATATATATATATTTTTTTTTTTTTGCTCCCCATTTGGGGGCCACCTGACATCTGGGGCAAGAAAAAACTGAATAAAATGGCATCGGCTGCATGTTTTACATCCCTGACGACCTGATGTCATGGAAGAGGAGACAGCAACCGACGCAGGACCCAAGACTTTGTTATTCAGGCCAACTGAGGGCAACCTGCCAGCAGATTACCCTAATGTAATTACTGCAACAGTGAATACACTCGAACATCTACATTTATGGTAAGTGTACACACCTGTACTTTGTCTCAACTGGAGGATATTGTAGTATGAAATGAAATATGTGTGAATCTCATTTAAACATTTCATGCATGTGCAAAATGTAGTATCTGATTGAAAACTCGTGTGATGTTATTTTAAATGATGTACCATATTGGAATGACAAATACATGCGTTTTGTATAATGGAGAATAAAACTTACACTAAACAATATAGTAATCTTGCTCTGTTCCTGTTTCAGAAATAGAATATGTTAGCATGTATAGAGCACATACCTTGTTTTTGTTTGCACTCACTCTTCAGATTCACTTTCCAGTAGGAAAACAGAAAATGATGCATAATACATTTGTTGCTCGTCTGGATGAACAGACGGACATTTGTGGGTTCTGTTCAAGCAGCTTATTTATGTACAAACACATCAGGATTGAGGCTTAGTAACCTTAACTTAGATAAACTTATAAACAAACTGACTATCTCTGTCATACATGCTCACACTTTGGCTGCACTCTCAAAATGGCACTGAAGCTAGCATGTGCCTTCTCTTTATATGCACGTGCTGTCCTTGGAAATGCTTCTTAAAGGTACAGCAGACCTCCCTATTCTACATCCTCCCTCTTTAAGAAATGAGTCATGCAACACTGACAACATTGATTGACATGCAGTTTGATACAAAAATAATTATTTGACATGCAATTATACGGAACTAAATACATATAGACAATTATGTCCAGGTTGCTGTGTATTTCACACGCGTTCTGGAGATATGACCAAATCGTGTGACATAGAATTTAGAATTAGGTCTAGCAACTGGGACTGTCTCTGCTGAATGTTCAGCTTTAGGGTTATCAGGATCATCTTCAAGAATGGAAGTAGTTAAGATACATTCTGCAACAGGAACATTGTTGGATTGCTCTGAGATCTGGAGTCTGTATCACAGGAACAATATTAACAAAGAGAAAACAGAATGTGAGGCAGGCAAATGGTTCCACCAAACGATAAAAGCTAATGTACAGAAAAAATATAGTAGAACCAAACCACAGCCTGGATCCAGAAAAAGGAAACTTTTAATGGTGAGCACTTTTGTGACATGTTTTGCACCATCCCCTCCCTGCTACTATAGGTTGCATGGGTGGTAGTGTGGGGTGCTAATGTATTTTTGGAGTTCCCTGGGTAATGGGTATAAGAGGTTTGTTGACTAAAAAATACTCAAATAGCATGCTGTAAATTACTTAGTGCTTCACTCACTTCTGTATCCAAGTTAACAAACTTTTTCCCGGCCACTCTGTTATCATATAGTTTATAAGTTTCCATCTGATATTGTTAATCCTCGTTCAGTCCTTACATGTGGGTATTGGTTCCGACCTTGAAACCGAGCTGGCCATCTTCCAAGCTCGTGCCAGCTACAAACTCTGGAGCTAAAAACTCTTACCCAGAATTCCCCTCTCCCTGTTACCTCCGATTTCATTTGCCGCATCGCCATTCGGTCATGTCAAGCTGCTTCTCTTGAGCTAAGTACAGTAATTTTCTTCATACTAAGTTCTAAGACAGCTTTTTTTTTCACAGAAAGTTATTAGATAGTTATATCTTACCTTATCGCATTTAGCGACTACCCTTTTTCAAATCCTTTTCAACTCCTTTCCTCTCTTTTTACCGTGAGGTAATTCCTTTTTTACCATCATTGGTAATCCCCTTTTCCTTCTTACCTTCGGGTATTTCTTATACCATTGCTGGTATTTTTCTGTTTTTTTCTTTCTTTCCTTAACAAACATGACAGATAAAAAAGGTAGCCCAGGGTTTAAAAGATCTTTAGATTGTGGACATAAATTACCGACTTCAGATGCACATTCCCTGTGTGTCTATTGCTTGGGTATGCCTCATTTAACAGTTGACCCGCCTTTCGGGATTTGTAAGAATTTCTCTAACAGGACATTAATTGAGAGGAAAAATTAATACTGAAGGGGCTACTTATATCTCCTTTTTCAGAGGCTATTTCTGGGTCGGAGGCTTCAACCCCTCTAAGATCCCATAAGAAAAAGAGTGATGAACATAAAAAGGCCAAGTCTCTTCCTTTGTCCCCAGCTGGGGACCCTCAGGAACCGAGACCCAAGAAAGCTAAGTTTTGCAGTTCAGATTTGACTTCTTCAGCTCCAGCGATTTCGGTGCCTAGACCTTTGGCACCAAGGCCATCAGCGCCATCTGAGACCTCGGCACCTAGTGTGCCCCATACCACATCGGTACCGAGGAGCTCCTCGGTTCAGACTTCATTACCACCACTGACTGTCCAGTCGATGCAGACTGTTATGATGTCGATGGATGTTTTGATGTCCATTTCCTTTTCGGCTCTGACAACTTACCTGGCACCGACTACCCTGTTGGTACTGACCATTCAGGTTTCGTCACGGATGTTTTTGGCTCAGGCCTTAGCGCCGACAACCACTTCGGTACCGACCTCATCGTCGGTGCAGACCACGCCTTAGGTACTGATGATTTCCTCGGTCCATTACAACTCTGTTGTTCTCAGTGCAGACCACCACTGTGGTGGGCACAGAGTTTGCTCCATACTTGGATAGACCTGACTCTCCCTTAGCCATGTCCATGAAATCTGCTAGAAGCCTCTCTGAACACAATGTGTTGCGTCTTGTAGATCAAGTGCTTTTGGCCAGAGGTATCCCACCCCCCAAGGACCTATCCTTCCTCAGGAGGTAATCACCCTTTACAAATGACCCCTACTTATTCTCCTCCTTCATTGTCTTTGAGGCCCCTTGATATACCACAGTCTTCCCACACTACGGTTCATTTTATGGACCTCACTAAGGAGCCGCAGTTGCCTTTGTGGCAGGAGAGTCTTGTCATGGCCCAGGATGTCAGCTGTGGCGTACGTACTTTGGCATTTCACAGCCATCCAGGGACTCCGAGTCGGCAGGCTGAGCCACTTAGGTGAGGGGTGACCCCTGCCCTGGGCCCCCATCCCTCTTCAGGTGGACTGGCCTTCCAGCTTATGGAGAAGGCTCTGGCATCAGTTGGCGATCCTGTACTATTACTCTCCCGCCCTCCTCCTGGACCGCAATGTACACAAGCCGCTCCTTGCAGACACCGGGCACAAGGGCCTCAGGACATACTCCCACAGGAGACCCCTTTTGAGCTGTCTTCCCCAGCTTCTCCCTCTGAGGAAGATCATCAAAAGAGCTTGTGCAAGAGGAAGCACATGGACTCCACAGAGGAGTCCCTTACTGAAGACACAGACTTTGATGATGGGGAAGGGTCCCCTCGATCACCCTTTGAGGTATCCTTTGGTGATATCCTTGAAATCCTTAAATAGAGAGGTGACTGGCAGCCCTGTAACCTGACCTCTGAAGAGTCTGTGTTCCTGCAGGCCTGTTGTGCCCGGCCCTCTACCCCCTGGGGTACTCCACCTGTCAATGAACTTGTCCGGCTCATCGTGCAGCATGCGTGGAAGGCTCCTGACACCGTTGAGGCCATTCCCTGGAGGCCAGATAAAATTTTGTCCCCTCCTGCTAGTGATCCCCATTGGTCCAAAGGTCTTCCTGTACATGCTTTGGTGGTGGTGGCCACAACTAAAAAGGACCTGGCGGAAGAAGAAAGCCAGACTGTCCATCCACCCAACAAAGAGTCCCGGGTTCTGGACAGAATAGGGAAGCGTACTTTTGCATCAACGACCTTTGTAGTCAGGTCCCTGAACTATATGGCACTTTTTACCAGGCTTCAAAGAGACTTATTTTCTGAGCTGCCTGAAACTTTGGCTGGAGCTGTGTCTGATGAGGTCCGTGACAAAGTGGCCTCTCAGCTAGCCACTGTCGAATCGATATCTAACTCCTCCATGCACCTGATATCTCACGCATCAAAAGGAGCAGCTAGAGCGGTGGGTTCAGGCATTGTTCTGAGACGACATGCCTGGATGTGCTTGTGTGATTTCACGGAACCCTTCAAGGCTTCCTTTCTCAACACTCCCATCATTGTTCAGACCCAAGGTTAAAAGCACACTGGCCAGATGTGAACAGGATGGTAAGACCCTTTTTGCTGTGGGTGTCCGTTATTCTTCCCCTCAACGGGCTTTCTCCAGAAACCAGAAGAGTGGGAAGATATGGCACAAAAAGTCTCAAGGTTCTTTCCGTGACACACAGGCCGAGTTCTCCCCTAGAGGCAGAGTGAGAAACACTCAGGGAAGATGCCCCTTTTGGGGTAGAGGGGGTCCGCGTAACCAGGGTTCCAGGGATTCTTTCCCTGGCCAATCTTACCAGCGCTCCTGAAGAGCAGCCCAACTACTTTCCTCTGAAAGTGGTTGGGGGTCATTTCTCTTTGTACCCTTCTGCCTGGCTAACCATTACCACTGATTCTTGGGTACAAAGGATAATAACCAGAGGTTATCATATCCCATTTGACCTTTGTCTCACTCCCCTAACAAGCTTACCCGACGTTCCACCCAGTCAAAGGGAAGAAGCAGCATTAGAGATGTCAAAGTTGCTAAGAAAAAGAGTCATCCAAATAGTCCCTCCAGACCAGATAGGATCCGGATTCTACTCAAGACTATTTTTGGTGCCAAAGAAAACCGGGGACTGGAGACCAATTTTGGATCTCAGTGTATTGAACAAGTTTGTAAAAGTACAGAAATTCCAGATGGTCTCAATACAGTCTATACTTCCGCTTTTGGAAAAAGAGGATTGGATGTGCTCGATAGATGTTCAAGATGTACCTCATTATATGAAGTACCACATAAAAGTGGACAGACCATCAAGAAGATTCCTTCGCTTCCATGCGGAAGCCAGTCATTACCAGTTCAGAGTACTGCCCTTCAGACTCTTACAGCCCCCAGAGTGTTTACAAAGTGCATGGCAGTCGTCACAGCTCACTTGCGACTACAAGGATTCCAGGTGTTTCCATACCTAGATGACTGGCTCATCTCTGCTCCCACCAGACATCTATTGGAAGAAGCCCTGGCATACTCTCTCCTCACTGCAGAAAGGCTAGGCATAACCATAAACTGGCAGAAATCCAATCTCACCCCATCTCTGCCCAAAGAATTCATAGGGGTCATCTTGAATACAAAGAATTGCAGAGCATCCATTCCAGAGCACAGAATTCTAAGAATAAAGCAGCAACTGATTCCAATCCTTTCAAGGGAGAAATCCACAGCTCATTCTGTTCTCCAGTTGTTGGGTTCCATGGCAGCCTCCATTATGATTGTCCCCCTGGCCAGGTTTCACATGAGGCTTCTACAATGGCTACTGCTCACCCAATGGTATCCCTTTCAGTACCCTCTTTCAGCCAAGATTCGGGTAACTCACAGGTGCAAACAAGATCTAAATTGGTGGATGGTGCACAATCCATCACAATGGTCTCGCCCCTTCCCCCCCCAACAGCCCAAGGCTACAGAGACCACGGACACCTCCCTGACGGGGTGGGGGGGGGCTATTTTCAGGGACAGACCAAGGTACCTGGTTTGAAATGGAGGCCCATCTGCATATAAATGTTCTAGAGCTGAGGGCGGTGCTTCTGGTGTTGCAAGCATTCCATCCCCTGCTGCCGTCTGGGACTATTGTGATACAATCAGACAACATGGTGGTGGTCTGGCACATCAACAAACAAGGTGGAACAAAATCTTACCCACTCTATCGAGAGTCCATGAGGGTATGGCAATAGGCGATTGCTACCAACCGCTTTTTCCTAGCAACGCACATTCCCGGGAGTTCCAACGTGATAACAGACAGACTCAGCAGGTGTATTTTACAACCTCACGAGTGATCCCTGAATCTCTTGATAGCGGTGGAGATTTTCAACCTCTGGAGTCTTCCTTGCTGTGACCTCTTTGCGTCCCCAACCAACTACAAATGCAGCAACTATTTCGCCCTGTTTCCCCATCCAGGACAGTCACCCAGGGACGCTCTAGTCCACGATTGGCCCTCAGGTCTGCTTTATGCATTACCACCTCTCCCCCTCATTCCCCGGTTTCTAAAGAAAGCCCGCCGGTTGAAGAGCAAAGTAATCCTCATAGCACTATATTGGCCTCGTCAGATTTGGTTTCTCTTCCTTTGGCCTCACCTGCTGGATCAACCGTGGATTCTCCATCCAACCCCAGGGTTGATCTCACATCTGCAGAATCTGATTCACCCCAACTTGAACAGCCTGAAGCTCACAGCTTGGCTCCTCCAATTCCTTTGATAGCCAGGCAGAATGATCTTTCTTTGCCAGTACGTAACATTCTTATTGCATCTTATAAGTCTTCCACCAGAATTACATATCTCAGCAAGTGGAAAAGATTTACTTTTTGGCTGAAAGAAAAACAAGTAGATCCTTTTTCAGCAGCAGTGTCGATAGTACTGGATTATCTGTCTACCCTATTTCAGTCCGATCTATCTGCCTCTACCATTAGAGTTCATTTGGCTGCAATATCTAATTTTTATGATGGTGTTCAAGACTCTTCTGTTATGTCACACAAATTATGCAAGACTTTCATAAAAGGTGTGAATCATCTAAGACCCCCTTTTAGAGAACCTACTCAACCATGGGACCTGTCATTAGTCCTACAAGCTTTGACAATGCCACCTTTCGAACCAGCTTCTTCTTGCGACCTCAAATATTTGTCACGGAAAACCTTGTTTTTGGTCGCCATTACTTCTGCCAGACATATCTCTGAGCTTCAAGCCTTCTGCATCAAGAGACCATATTTGATTTTTCACAGAGATAGTGTCATTGAGAACTAGTCCTTCCTTTCTGCCAAAAGTGATCTCTGAAATGTCCATTAATCAAACCATTGAATTGCCAGTTTTCTTCCCCAATCATTCAAACAGAGGAGAGTATTGCCTACATACCCTAGATATTCACAGGCAAATTCACTTCTACTTGAACAGGACTAAGGCTTCTCGTAAATCAGACCAGTTATTTTTGGCCTATTCTGGACCTAGATTAGGATGTGCTGTTGCTAAGGTCACATTGGCTAAATGGTTAAAAGACTGCATAACCTTCATTTATAGAAAACTTAATATTCCATTACCTACTACCAAAAAGGCTCATTCTACAAGGTCTGTGGCAACTTCTGCCGCCTTCCATGCCGGAGCCTCTTTACATGACATTTGTGCAGCTGCAACTTGGGCTACTCCCCATACCTTCATCAATCATTACATATTGGATTTGACCTCCAGGGGAAAAGCATCTTTTGGTTCTATGGTGCTCCAGAATGTCCTTCCATGAGTGCCTCCCAGGAATAAAGGTAGCTGGGGACTCTGTCCCACATGTAAGGACTGAACGAGGGTTAAGAATATCAGATAATGAAGTTTTGTCTTACCGTAAAGTTCCATCTGTATTGCTGATCCTCGTTCAGTCATTACGACCCTCCCTCCTTCCCCCTCCTGTGGCTTCTGGTGGATCTCTCCATCCGGTTCTGTTAGGTCAATTGACCAGAGGTAGCCTCTACCTTCTTTTGACTCGCAAACTCAATCTGAGCTAAAAGGGAGAGGGGAATTCTGGGTAAGAGTTTTTAGCTCGAGAGTTTGTAGCTGGCGCAAGCTTGGAAGATGGCCGGCTCGATTCAGAGTTCGGAACCGATACCCACATGTAATGAATAAGGATCAACAATACGGATGAAATGTTATGGTAAGACTTAACTTTTTTTCACACATTCTCTCAAAAGTTTCTATTGTGGCATTGTTTTTAGGAATAAAACTGCTTTTTTTATGAATTACAGCATTATCCTGCTTTTCATACTGTTTAGAGTTAAACATAATATTACGTGTCAAAGTCTTAAGTTCAATTATATTTTCAGTAATAGTCATTGTGCTTGAGGGTATAAATGTCATACCTCTATTTAAAAGTCTCTTTTCAGTCGCTGACAGAGTTTTTGTTGAAATATTCCACACTATTGGTTGTTGCTCTGCTGCCACATGTTCTTTAAAGTTATCCCATTATCGTTCTCCTGAGAAGCTTTCCTTTTCATTTTCCCCCTGCTGTATGTGTGCTGAAGAAAAGATGTATTGTTAATTGGGTAAGGCAGGCCCATTTGCAAATTAAAAACATTGTCTTTGTTGGTTGCAAAGTTAGTCGAAGAAGACGAGTTTAAAGTTGTTGTAGCCATGCTGTTCTTACTGCATGCTCCCCCATTAGGCTCAGTAGTCTGCAATGTTTCCTTGCTGGTGTCGGTAGCAGTTGATGACATCAGTGGGACTTCCTGATTAGGTACTGCTTTTATGCTTTCAGTTCTTAAAGCAGCAACGCTGTCGTTTGTTAAAACGGCAATGTTATTCTCAGGCAAGTTAGCATTTTCTGCAGTTTTGTTGTTCTTCGGCCACGAGAACACTCTACCTTAAGAAAAGTCATGCATATTCCTATAAATTTTCTTCTTCTTAATTGCCAGTAACTGCTGTTCATACTGAGTGATCATTTCAGTTATATAGTCTATTTTAGTGTCCATAATAGCCGCTGGAAAGTGGTCATACAACAGTTAGAAATAATGAAAGGAGAGGGGATGTTACCAATAGGACAGAAGTAGCTGAATTAGAATGGATAATTAGGATGGGAGCCACAATGGGGAAGGGTCTCAATGAAAAGACTTCCATAAAGCCAGTTTTCCAGGCAAGGAACTTAGTAAGATGACAGTTCGTATCTATGGTTTTAAATTTTAATTGTCTTGTTAATGCTTTAAATGAATTGTTAACTACATTGGAGTTTTTATTGGTTAGAATATATTTTATATACCAAAGTAAAGAGATGTTGTGTTGTCTGATGAAGCGGCAAAGCTTGTCGTGAAAGGGCTGACCATTAAAAGTTTATTTTTTCTGGATACTGGCTATGGTTTGGTTCTGCTATATTATTCGGTACATTGGCTTTTATCATTTGGTGGAACCATTTGCCTGCACCACATTCTGCTTTCGCTTTGTTACTGTGGTTGTGTTTTTGGTCTGTGGTGTATGGTCATGGCTGAAGGCACTATGCAAGTACCTGAATTGGACTACGTACCAGAGCCGAATGGCGGTCGAAGGGCGTGGTCTAGGAGACTACAGCCATTGTTAGAATCCATTGTTAATCCTTTATTGGAAACAGGAATTGTGAACTTGGAACAAACACAAGAAGAAGTAAGTCAGTATGATGCCTCACTGTTAAGAAGAGAAATGTTTAAGTTAGAAAATGATTTGCGCAAACTGAAAAAAACTGCAAGTACAAAGGTATCATTTTGAGGCATGCTTAAAGCTTCAAATAAGTCCCCATGGGCTATGCATTCTAAAAATGCCTACTAACTTGCTGACCAAATGGCAACAGTTAAACTTGCACACAAGTTTTAATTATATGCGCCTTTTAATTGAACACTTTTTACTAGAAGAACAAATATTAATGTCAAATGTCAATAAAAAGGAGATAGAGTTGTATGACCACTTTCCAGCAGCTATTATTGACTCTAAAATAGATTATATAGTTGAAATGATCACTCAGTATGCACAGAAGTTACTGGCAATTAAGAAGAAGAAAATCTATAGGGATATGCATGACTTTTCTTCAGGTAGAGTGATCTCATAGCTGAAGAACAACATAACTGCAGAAAATGCTAACCTGCCTGAGAATAACATTGCCGTTTTAACAAACGACAGCGTTGCTGCTTTAAGAACTGAAAGCATAAAAGCAATACCTAATCAGGAAGTCCCAGTGATGTCATCAACTGCTGCCAACACCAGCAAGGAAGCATTGCAGACTACTGAGCCTAATGGAGGAGCATGCAGTAAGAACAGCATGGCTACATCAACTTTAAACTCTTCTTCTTCGTCTACTAACTTTGCAACCAATGAAAACAATGTTTTTAATTCGCAAATGGGCCTGCCTTACCCAATTAATAATACATCTTTTTGGCAGCGCACACACAGCAGGGGGAAAACAAAAAGGAAAGCTTCTCAGGAAAACGACAATGGGATAACTTTAAAGAAAATGTGGCAGCAGAACAACAACCATTAGTTTGGAATATTTCTACAAAAACTCGGTCAGCGGCTGAAGAGAGACTTTTAAATAGCGGCATGACATTTACACCCTCAAGCACAATGATTATTACTGAAAATATAATTGAACTTAAGACTTTTACATGTAATATTATGTTAAAATGTATGTTTAAACAGGATGAAAAGCAGGATAATGCTGCAGTTCTTAAAAAAGCAGTTTTATTCCTAAAAACAGTGCCACAATAGAAACTTTTGAGAGAATGTGTGAAAAGGAAATGTATAAACTATATGATAACAGAGTGGCTTTGAAAAAGTTTGTTAACTTGGATAGAGAAGAGAGTGAAGCACTAAGTAATTTACAGCATGATATTCAGTTAATAATTAGGCCTGCTGACAAAGGAGGTCCATTGGTTGTTATGGGTAGAAGTTATAAACAAACAATGGAAGCTATGTTAAATGATGTCAATGTATATGAAAAGATAGATGAGGGACAACTAGATAAATGTATTATGAACATCAATGACACTATTTATGACTGTTTACAATGTTACATTATAACACAAGAGCTATTTGAGTATTTTTTAGTCAAGGAACCTCTTATACCCATTATCTAGAGAACTCCAAAAATACATAAGCACCCCACACTACCACCCATGTGACCTCTAGTCGCAGGGAGGAGATGGTGCACTGAACCTCTTTCATTATTTGTGGAAAAACATCTTAAACCTGTGTTAAGTAGAAATAGGTATGTATTATGTGATACAAAACAGTTTTTGGGATACCTGTACCAATTCCTAAATTCTAGGGAGAGTAGGGATAGGTATCTATTAGTGACACTGGATGTCCAATCCCTATTCACTAGTAACACTGGATGTCCAATCCCTATTCACAGTCATACCTAATGTACAAGGAATAGATATGCTTAGACAATATTTAATGAATGATGGACAGCTGGAACCCAAGTTTATAGATTTACTATCTTTGTTGGTGGAACTCATATTAGAGAATAATATTTTTTTATTTGAATATACATTATACAGACAATTAGATGGTGTAGCTATGGGCACCTCATGTGCCAATAGCTATGCCAACATTGTCATGGCTCAATGGGAGAAGCATCACCTACTAGGTTTTGAAACTCGAGGAGGCATAGCATTTTATTGTAGGTTTATAGATGATCCCTTCCTTTTATTGGAGGGGGACCTTAGAACAATACAACAGTTCATTCATAATAGTAATAGGAGCACTGACTTCTTGAAATTTAGCATGAATAAGGCTTTGACACAATAGACTTCCTGGATATAAGGAGTAATCAGGACCTGGGGGACAATTTTAACACACGAATATATAGGAAAATATGTTACAGAAACAGTTACCTTCATAGGCACAGTATGCATCCAAGGCATATATTTAAAAATATTATAAAAGGATAGGGGCTGAGAACCTCTAGGTTGACTACAAATGAAAGTAGCCTGAATGGGGAGTTAGCAGGTCTGAAGAATAAATTTTTGTATTGGATATAAGGAAGATGAAGTTAATGATAGGCTGTCTATGGTTCCAAGGCTACGGGAGACTATAGGAAAGCCTTATTTTTCAGAACAGCGGGAAATGACACCACCTGGTCAGGAGTAAGCTGCCCCTAGGTTAATGAGAATACCCATTACTTACTCAAGTAATGTGAATCTCATGCAAGAAATGTATAAGAAGAACTGGGCAGTATTATGCTCTGAAGATGGAATTAGATCGTGGGAGACCACCCCACCTTTGCCTATAAAATTAAAAACATCTTTAAAAAGGTTATTATGTCATCCCAAGGACTCATCAGATAGTTCCTGTAATAGGAGCAGAGGCACTTTTCCTTGTTCCAACTGTATTGTCAGTATATCGGTAGTAGTACTTTTGTTCATCCTGATACAGGGAAGATGATAGAGTTTAGAGTATTTGCTGACTGTAACACTAGCAATCTAGTTTATTTGGCACACTGTATAGTATGTTCTTCATACTTTACAGGTAAAAACCAACCGTATGTTAAAGCAAAGGATGAGAGAACACATTTATGATATACACAGAGGTGCAGATAATAATGCATTGGCTAAACGTGGCCAAGTATGATAGTAAACATACATTTAGATTTATGGCTGTAGAAACAGAAATAATTAAAGGAGAGGGGATGTTACCAGTAGGACAGATGTAGCTGAATTAGAATGGATAATTAGGATGAGAACTACAATGGGGAAGGGTCTCAATGATAAGGCTTCCATAAAGCCAGTTTTACAGGCAAAGAACTTAGTAAGATGTCAGTTTTTATCTGTGGTTTTAAATTTTAATTGTCTTGTTAATGCTTCTAATTGATTGTTAACTACATAGGAGTTTTTATTGGTTGGAATATTTTTAAATACCAAAGTAAACAGATGTTGTGTTGTCTGATGAAGCAGCAAAACGTGTTATGAAAGCGCTCACCATTAAAAGTTTATTTTTTCTGGATACTGGCTGTGGTTTGGTTCTACTATATCTTTCAGTACATTACAGGAACAATATTGCAATATCGGTTGTGATACATGAAGAAGATATCTGCATTTTCTCCTGTGCTCTGCACTCAGATTCTACAGAGTAGGATCTCGGCTTGGTACATATACCTGTTACTTGACCAATCTGGCCGAAACATGTCGCCTTTTGTATCATTACTGTGTCTCCTCATTTCAGTGGATGAAAAAATCTGCTCGTTTTATCAGAACTAGACTTCTGTAAAGAATTCTTTCTGAATAGTTGGGCTTTGACTGCTCTGTTTGTTTTAGCTTTAGGCCTGAACAAACTTGGAACTAATGGGAAAGTCATTCTGGTTTGCCTAGGTAGAAGTCTGTGAGCAGGCGAGCCAAGTATGTCATCATGGGGTATGTTTCTGAGATTGAGTAAATTCAGAAAGAAAGCAAAAAAGAGGAAACTGCCCAAAAAATGTATGACCACTTAAACCAACACTGTTTAGAGCTCAAAATGGAAAGATGACTACCTTTCCTTTTCCATCAAACAGTTTATCCAAATTCACAATGCGCAAAGGAACAGACAACTTCAAAATAACAGTTATTTTTGATGTTTTTGTTATTTTGAAGTTGTTTGTCTGTTTGTTCATTTGCGCTTCATGAATTTGGATAAATAAACTGTTTGCTGGAAAAGAAAAGGTGGTCCTCCTTCCATATTGTGCCCTAAACGGTGTTGGATTAAGTAAATTCAAAAAGACATCAGTACTGTCAGGCTTTGACTTCTGTAGTAGTTGCTTTGCACTCTGCACAGCATGTTCAGTTAGTCCATTTGACTGTGGGTATTCAGGACGACTAGTAACATGTACAAAGTCCCATTCTTTTGCAGATTTCTGAAACAACTAGCTGGTAAATTGGGTATCATTGTCTGAGATAAGCTTCTGTGGAGGACTTCCATGGACTGAGAAATTATGTTTAAACTTGGTGATAACAGCAGTGGACATTAGGTAGTAAATCAATCTCAATCCAGTTGGGATAAGAGTCTCCCAATACTAAGTGATGCTGATTGTTCCACTCAGATATGTCCATGGTTACTGTTGACCAAGGTAGTTCAAGAACTTGACTTAGCTGAAATGGCTGTCTTTGCAGGTGCAGTTTTAGTACTATTGCATAGTGAACAAGATGAAAGTACTTTGTCAATGTATTTTGCTACAGAAGGCCAAAATACTAGTCCTCTCACCCTTCTTTTGGTAAATTCAGAACCTGGGTGACCACTGTGCAACATCCGGACATGTTCATGTTATAAGGAAGCAGGAACGGCAATTGTTGACCTTTGAAAATGTCATCTTCTATCAAGATCTCATCTCTGTAAGGAAAATAAGGTTCCACTTCAGACGGTACACTGGATTACTTTGATTGCCAACCTACATGGATGTAGTGGTTGAGCTTTTGCAAAATTGGATCAGTCTTTGTATGATCTCTCTGCTCACAAAGTCTCATGGTAAAAAAATTATGTACTTCCATGACATCAAAGTCAAAATTCTCTGTGTAAAGCTGTTCCATTGTATTTCTGGGTGATCCGAATAAGGTATCAGCCGGATAAAGAAGTTTGCCTTTTGTCTAGACCATTTTGAAGTTGTACTTCTGCAATTTGAGCGTCATTCTTTGTACTCTTGCTGGAGCAGAATGCATAGGCTTCTTTAAAATAGTTACTAGAGGTTGATGATCAGTTTCAGTATGGATAGCTCGACCATAAATATAATCATAAAACTTCAAACATGCAAATACGATTCTTAAAAGTTCTTTCTCAATTTGAGCCTATTGCATCTCATTTTGGGTAAGAGTTCTAGATGCATAAGCTACTGGTCTGCCCTCTTGAAGAATAACTGTGCCAAAACCAAATTTTGAAGCATCACAAAAAAGAGTGACTGGTTTACTGACATCGTAGTATCCTAATGTAGGTGGAGTGGCAATTTTCTGATCAAGGTCTTCAAATACTCTCTGGTGCTGTTCAAACCAAGGCCATACAACATTTTTGCGCATCAGCTCCCTCAAAGGTGCTGTTAGCTCACTGAAGTCTGGTATAAACTTGTCCAAATAGTTGACCATACCAAGAAAACGTTGTAGAGCTTGAACATTATCTGGTGCTGGCATCTCAGTAATGGCTGCTTGCTTGAACGGGTCTGGTTGTAAGAAAGTGGTAGTAAGTCAGTGACCTACATATGTAACTTGTGGTAGTCTGTAGCTGTACTTCAGAGGATTAGGCTTTAAGTTCACTTCACATGCTCTGTCTAAAACTTTCCTGAGGCTTCTGTCATGCTTCTGTCTGCTTCACCATTGCCTCCGACCAGTAAATCATCAACTATTATGGCACAGGGATAACCTGAAAAAAATTGCTCCATTGCTTGCTGAAAGACTTCACTTGCAGGATTTATTCCAGATGGAATCCTGAAGAATATATGTCTTCCAAATGGGGTACTGGGTGTAATCAGTAGTGAAGATATGCGATCAAGCATCACTTGCCAAAATGAACTCATTGCATCCAAGACAGAAAAAACAGTGACATTTGGTATTAGGGCTGTGACTACCTTAACTGTTTCCATGGGATGATGAGGTCTCTTCAGTGCTTTGTATAAATATCTTGGGTTAGTGCATATTCTGATTTCATCTGAACCTTTTTTGCGAGCTGCTACCATGGACATCACCTATTCAGTAGGTTCTGTAACTGGACAAATCACAGTTTGTTGCACCATTTTATCCAAATGAGCTTTGACTTTACTCTGCATGGCTATTGGAACTTTTCTTGCCAGTCTGACCACTGGACTGACCTCTGGGTCTAACTTCATAGAATACACAACTGGAAGTTTGCCTAGCCTGTCCTGGAAAACATCTGCATATTCTGCAAAAATAGCATCAGTGAAGCTAGAACTGGGATACATGCTTATATGATGGACTTCCTTGGTAAAGGGAATCAAATTCATTCTCAAACTGTCTCTGAGAACCAATAATGACTGCACAGGTCTTTGGACTACATAGAATAACAGGCTGTAACAGTTCCAAGTCAAATAACATGAAAGCACTACTGAGCCTTTGGTCTGAATTTCTTCACCACCATAAACGACAAGATTCACAAAACTGGCCACATTAAGTTGCTCACCAGCTCTCCCTTTAGCAAATGTTTCTGCTGACATAACATTACACTTTTAACCACTGTCTGCTTTAAGCTCGGTGGATTAACCATGGATCAGGACAGTACAAAACACTTCACTCTTGGCCAGTAAATCTGCTGCATTAATATTTTCACCAACTACTGATACACCATCTACATAGAAAGTAGAGTTGCAGCTTCCTGTATGATCAACTTATATTTTAAGTGACCTTTCTTTGTAACTGAGGTTTACTTGATTTGCAAAAATTTTGAAAATGGTTCCATGTTTTATACTTGTGGCATTGCTGACTAAATGCTAAGCACTTTTCTCTCTCAGTTTCATGGCTGGCACCATAATTGCATCAGTTAACAATAAAGCTTGACTTGAGTTTTGCTGGTTCACTCTTATACTACACTGAGCATGCTTCTTTAACTGAACTAGTCTTAGAACTTGCTGGAAGACTACTGGTTTTCCTTGCTACACCCATAGAGGCTGCAGCTGCCATGTGCTTAGAACTGTTTCTGCTTGTCTACATTTGCTCTGGAGCCTGCTGAAACCATGCCCTTCTCACTTCCAAGCAAACTTGTGTGCCTTTCTGTAAATTCATGGATTTGGCAAATCTCAATAGCTTTACTCAGCATTAAATCACTGTCATGAAGCAAAATCTTTCACACAGCAGCACTATTAATACTACACACAAGCCAAGCCTGTCCTTTATTAACTCATCTTTTAAATCACCAAACCTATACATTTTAGCTTTGTTTCTCAGATCAGTAATATACGCTGCAAAAGTTTCTCCTGGCTTTTGATCTCTTGTGTAAATCAAATGCTTCTCTAATGTAACATTTGTCTGGGGGTTGCACATTTATCTGAATTTGCGTTTCAAACACACGGGCTCCTCCCTTGATTCAGCCTGTACAACAATATGACGGTTTTCCCCATCTCCTTCATATACTGCTGGTGCATATACAAATTACTGTTCTCTTTCAGTGGCCTCTGACCCAGCTAGGTTTAGCAAATGAATGCCCTGGTGCGTGCATCTTTGTTGGAATAAGCTGCTTGTATGAAAATATTGTACTCTTACTCAGATATTCTCCAATTCTCTGCAATATTCTGATCAAATACAAATGGACCTGGTCTGTGAAATGCCTCTGCCGTATTAACACATCAGTGAAGGCTTTTGCAAGTATGCACAAATACACACACACACACACACACACACCTTTTTTTCATTGTCGTCTTTTTTGTGTACATTTTACACTCGCTAAACAGCAAAAGTGCTGTTTAGCGAGCTTAAAATAATGTTGGCCATTTCGTTTTCTCACTCCGAGCTCCACAGCAGCTTGATATGCTGCCGTGAAGTGGCAGACTAATTTTTCAGCAGGCATTACTTGTACATTAATACCCTGCTGGAGAACGCTCGTTCTCCAATTCGGGTACTGTACAGTAAGCCCATTCTCTAATATTAATTAACCCCACTTTAATGAGGTGAAATGTGATACCAGTCATTCATTCATAATAATGTAGCAAAATGCATTGAAATCCTCTAATTTGCTTGAAAGTGTAAAAGGGAAGAAAACAACCATACAAGATAGAATTCTTTCAGTAGCTGAGAAAATCATCACTGATTTATTTTTTTAATTGAATAACACTTTGTTATTGAAAGCTATGAACTCTGTAGTACATTTAAAGATGCAGGGCATGTTTTCTTTTGATAGTTCAAGATGGGTACTAAAAGTCTCCGGGGAGGGAGGGTTGGAGGGGGACATTAACAGCAGGTTGCTGGGTAGAGTGTTATGCATTCAGGTCTAAATATCATTCATGATTGCATTATTGATGACTGCCTATATCCATGAGGGTTGTGGGCGCTATCACCAATAATTTATGGTACCCCATCCACTCATCTAGGTTAATTTTGAAAAGTGTCATAGGAGTGCTCTGTTTCACTTGAATTGCTATCCTGTTCCAAAGACATGGCAGTCACTGGGAGACAAATCTCTCCCTTGAGCATGTCCTATTTAAGTCACAGGCCATATTTAAGTCTCTGGAACGGGATAGCCCTAGACCCATTTGATTTACGGATATGTAGTATGTTTATTAGGTTTGGGTCTTGGGTTGCTCTGTAGGCCAGGAGTAAGTCTCCTCTAAAAAGTCTATATGATATGGCACTGATGAGGATTTTATTTGGTTCAGGTAAGGCATGTGTTGGAGGCCCCTGAGCTTCTTTGTTAGGAACCTCTGAAGTCTCTATAATTGTTGTAGGTGGTTAGTATGGTACATACCAAATGGGATGTTGTACTCAATTATAGGCCAGATAAGTGCTGAGTATAGGGGGTTTATATGGAGGGGGGTTATAACGTCTTTGCTCTCAAGGTGATGCCTTTGTTAATCAAGTGAGCAACATGGAAAGCTTTTCTTATGATGTTAGACACATGGTGGTCGAAGTTAAAGTTGCGGTCAACCTGTGATCCCAGGTCCCTTGCCACTTCATGGGTACATAGGGTATTGTTATTGATGTGATAGTGACAAAGGACATTGTTTGTGCCGAAGGGAATGATGATGCATTTCTTTGCATTCAGATTGAGACCGTGACTGAAACACCAGTTGTTGGTCTGTGTGAGACCATCTTGGAGTATACTGTCATCATTTGGGAATTCAATGATTGCACCTAGTTTGCAGTCATCTGCAAACTTGGTCAGCCCCAACCCTTTAGTTTTGACCAGAATGTCTGAGAAGTATATACCAAACAGTAGGAGCCCCAGCACTGACCCCTGTGGCACCCAGTTGGTAACAGGTCTGAAGGTCGATGTGTAGTCACCTACTTTGATAGTGTGTATCCTGTTTGTGAGACAGTTGGCAACCCATCTTAAAATGAAGGGGTTTGCATTCAGTTTGCTAAGTTTATTGGCAATACCTAAATGTGGGATTTCATCAAAACCCTTTGCCAAGTCTCGAGGTATGCTGTGTGCACAGATTTGCCCTCATCAGTGGCTTTGGTCATACTTTCAAAGAAGTCCATCAGATTTAACATGCAGGATCTGCTCTTCATGATGCTGAATTGGGTAGGATCCAGGGTTTGGAGGTCACCTATGTCTTTATTTATGAGGTCCATAATGATATGTTCCATGGCATTAAAGATGAGAAAGATCAGGCCTATGGGTCTGTAATTCCCTGGAACTGTTGCTACATCACCTTTATGGAGGGGAATAACTGTAGCTGTTCTCCATTCCACACGAACAATGCTTGTGGCTGGGCTATGAGTGAAAAAGGTACTTGAAGATGCAAGTTCATGTTTTTGCCTGTTTAGAAGACAGCCTGGGGTGTCACTTGGTCCCATAGAGGCCATGTTCTTTGCCTTGGACAGGGCTTTGAGGACCAGCTGTTCAGATATGTAAGGTGGGGGGAGTTTAGGGAGGGTTTGTTGCAAGTTAGTAGGGGATAAGGGAGTGAAATTTTCACCAAACCTATCCACTAGCAGGTTTGCTATCTCTGTGGGGTCAGTGTGTCTGATAACGCTGGCCAGCAGTTCTGCACATGCTTGGGTCCCACCCTTTAGGTTATGTACATAGCTGTAAAAGGCCTTATGGTTATCCTTGGCAGTACTTGCTAGGTTTCTCTCAAACAAGCTCTTAGAGGATTTGACAAGTTGTTTTATTTGCCTGTTAGGCCGAGGAGGGTGCTTTTCCATTGTTGGGTCCTTGTCTTTGTTTTCTTGGACAGCAATTTTATGTTTATTGTAGAGCTTGTTGATGCTGAAAGTCCACCATGGCAGCTCTGGCTTTGATTCTGTATAGTACAGCCAAGTTCATAGACTAATGCAAGTGATTGTATGGGGCTTTAATATAAGCTTCGGCATAGTTGCCACTTTCAACTTGTGGTGAGGCTTGGAATGCATTTATACCTTCAGCTAGGAGGGTATAGTTTGCCTTGAAGTTTTTTAGTCTGATTTCACCCTTTGTGAGTTCTGGTGTTAGTGTCACTTCGAAGGCGACTAATTGTGGAACGTTTTAACTAATCAGGGTCCAACAGTTGCAGCAGTGCACATGATTGACATGTTAGTGAGGACCAGATCTAGAATGTTTGTTCTTGTTGTCGGGGTATGGACAGTTTGCTCCAGGGCATTTGAATTCACAAAGTCAAGGAACTTTAGTACGAGTAAGTTTGGGCTAGAGTAGTTTTCCCAGTTGATGGTGGTATAATTGAAATCCCCCATAACCAGTGTATTTGATAAAATTTGGATTGTCTTCAGTTTGGTTAAGTAGGCTTCATGGATCTCGTGACCCATGGAGGGGTATCTATAACTGGCTAGGACTTGAGTGGGGGGTCTTACCCACCATAACCTGGACCTAGAGTAACTCCATGGAGTTGTCCAGTCTAACGAGACATGAGGTGAATTTTTTTGTAATATAGATTGAAACACCGCCTCCTTTGGTTTTCATATGTTCATTTTGCAGTCTAAAGGTGTGGAAGGCATTGTAGCCTTAAGGCCAGGGTACTCTCTGAGGCCTTAAACCAGGTTTCTGTGACTGAACAGACATCTACATCTTCTAGTGATAGAAGTGCTTCCAGGAAGTGCAGTTTTTGTTTTTATCTCCTAGCATTTGGCAGCATGACCCTTATTTTGTTCTGATTTAGGTTATGTACATAGCTGTAAAAGGCCTTATGGTTATCCTTGGCAGTACTTGCTAGGTTTCTCTCAAACAAGCTCTTAGAGGATTTGACAAGTTGTTTTATTTGCCTGTTAGGCCGAGGAGGGTGCTTGCTCAGCTGGTGAACCTGGGAATATTGAGGCAATGTTACAATTGCCTCATGTACACAGACAACCCTCTCCTCCTCCCACAAAACACAAATACATGCGAGAGATGCAACTATACGGCCAAACTGGAGGCTGAGCTCTCTCAACATAGGACTGGCAAGACCAGTCAGGAGGAGAAGGTTACCACACACACTATAGACCCAGTCTCACATAGTACCATCACAACCTCAAATCATACACATAAACACACAAAGACATACTCGGCGGCTCTGATCAAAAATCTACCAAAACAGCAGAGGCCACCAAAGCAGGCACCCAAACAACCACCACCTCAGAACACAACACCTGCAACACATAGACCTCACAGTCAGAGTGTCAAACAGTCACAGCCCTTAAGGCCAAACACAATGCCAGACACACTAGTCATTGGTGACTCCATAGTCAGACACACTGACGTCCCGCTCACCAGACTGAGTAAGGAGAAGGTCACAGTAAGCTGCCTGTCGGGCGCTAGAATCCGCCACATAACGCAAGCACTCAGGTCTCTCAACAGCAGGTACAAATACGACTCAGTCATTGTCCACACTGGTGTAAATGACCTGAGACGTACCTCCTTGGACTACATGAAAAGAGACATTGAGGAGCTCTCTGATTATGTAGCCCAGGCAGGTATGACCCTGACCTTGAGCAGTATCCTACCTTCACCAAGAATGATGCCACAATACAGAGATAAGATGATCAGCTTTAACAATTGGCTTAAACTCTGGTGTCATTCAAAGGGGATCCAATGTCTGTCTGCCTGGGATGACATGCTGGACAAGCCACGCTGCTTCGCAAGGGACGGCTTGCACCTGTCACCCTGGGATTCCGGATATTGGCAAAGGCTCTTGCCACCCCATAGTGCCTTTTTAGGCAAGGCTCAAATTCTAAACCTACCACCCTAGAACACAAAAAG
Organism: Protopterus annectens; assembly: GCF_019279795.1. Taxonomy (NCBI): domain Eukaryota; kingdom Metazoa; phylum Chordata; order Ceratodontiformes; family Protopteridae; genus Protopterus; species Protopterus annectens. Next base: position 731,680,133 of record NC_056729.1, on the reverse strand, counting down.
GAAAAAACTAAGGGTAATGCTGCTCAATGCCAGAAGTCTAAATCTCAAAATGCACGCACTCGAGGCCCTTCTCAGTATGGAGAACATCGATGTCTGTGCAGTGACAGAAACCTGGTTCAAGGCTCCTGAGAGCACCCCAGCACTATCAGGTTTTACCTCTTATCATGTGTTCCGCCCCAAAATCCAGACAATACCAAGAAAGGAGGGGGTATCCATATTCATCAAAGACACCCACACCTCAAGACTGGTGGCAACGCACGATGCATCGGAGACCATCCAGGTGCAATTAACCATAGGCAAGACTGCTCTGCAAATTGTAGCATGTTACAGGCCACCCTCACAAACTCAGGAACCTCACATGGCCTTCCTGAAAACACTAGAGGGATAAATGTATCCCCAAACACCATCATACTAGGTGACTTCAATTACCCTAATATAGACTGGGAACACTACTCAAGCCCAAACACCCTAGCCCAAAAGTTCCTGGAATTCATAAACTCAAATGCCATGGAACAACTAGTCACCATCCCCACAAGAGGAGAAAACATACTTGATCTCATCATCACGAACATGGGAGCACAATGTTCAACACCGGAAGTATACCCCTCACTGGTGAGATCAGATCACAAACTAATCTCGCTGGAGGTCCTCATCCCACCCCCACCTGAAATAAAAAAGACCACAGTAAAGAACTTCTTGAAAGCCGACTTCACACTTCTAAAGACTAGTGTGGTCTCCTTTAAGGCCCCCGAGCCGGTGGAAAACAGTACTCAAGCCGCTGAATCACTTACAAATGCCTTCTACCAGCACCTGCAGGACTGCATGGATAAGGCAATCCCAAGCAAAACAAAGACTCTTTGTACCAAAGGCAAGCGTCCAGTCTGGTGGACCCCAGCCATAAACAAACTCTACAACAAAAGGAGGAAGCTACTACAAGATAGAGCAAAATCCTTAAAAGGTAAGACACCCTTGATCACTATAAGTAAAAACTAAGAGCTCTCATAAAATCATCCAAAGCAAATTTTGAGAGAAAAATAGCTAAAGACTCAAAAGACAATCATAAGGCCTTCTTTAGCTATGTTAGAAATCTGGGAGGAAACTCCCAGATATGCTCAGAACTAGTTCAAAATGATGTGAAGATTACTGATCCTACAGACATTGCCAACATACTGGCTGACAGGTTCAGTGCAAACTTCTCCCCCCCCCCAAAAGGAGAGATATCTATACCAAGTGATTGCAGCCCCCCCAAACATCTCCAACGCCCAAGTGAGAACTGCTCTCTCCAAAGCAAAACACAGCATCCATGGGACCTGATGGTGTCCCCGGCTGTGTGCTCCACGAACTCAACGAGGAATTAAACCCACAGCTAGGACAGCTGTTTAATCATAGTCTTACCTCTGGATACGCACTCCAGGAGTGGCGCACTGCAACTGTGGTCCCACTTCACAAAGGCGGTGCCTCCACCGACCCTGGAAATTACCGCCCATTAGCTTGACAAGCCTTATCTGCAAAGCCATGGAGAGGATCATAATGGACCTCATAAATAAAGACATAGGGAATTTGCAGACTTTGGATCCATCCCAGTTTGGCTTTGTCAAAGGCAGATCATGCCTTCTAAACTTGGTTGACTTTTTCAAACAGTCACCAAAGCCATTGATGAGGGAAAGGCAGTCCATACAGCCTACCTCGATCTGGCGAAGGCCTTCGATACAATACCCCACTCGGGTATCATTGAAAAACTCATCAGCTTAAATGTTAACCCATACATCACAAGATGGGTTGCAAACTGGCTGAGTGACAGAACCCACAGGGTCAGAGTTGCTGGCGCCATGTCAGACTCAAAGCCTGTCACAAGTGGTGTACCACAGGGCTCAGTCCTGGGCCCACTCTTGTTTGGCATCTACTTTTCCAAGTACAAGCAAACACAGGAGGGTTATGGCTGACAAAGTTTGCAGATGACTGCAAACTGGGCCATAGTAGAAAACACATCTGACACAGATATCCTTCAGAAGGGTCTCACAGAAACGGATAACTGGTGCCAGAGCCATGGCCTAAAGTTAAATGCCAAAAATGCATAGTCATACCCTTTGGGAAAAACAAGGTTACCCCTAGCTACCAAATAGGTGGCAATCCACTGAGCACAGAAGAAGTTATCAGGGACCTGGGGACCCAGGTTGATAGTAGTCTGTCATTCGACACCCATGTAGCTAAAGTAGTTAGGAAGACCTTCTACATTGCCCACCTTATCATGAAGGGATTCTCATCTAGATCAAGGGAGGTCATAGTCTCCCTATACTCATCACTCATCAGACCAATGATTGAGTATAATGCCCCATTCGGAATGTATCTGACCCGACACTTGCAGCAGCTGGAGAGGCCACAAAGTTCCTCACCAAAAGGATAAAGGGTCTCAAACATCTGTCCTATGCTGCCCGACTGAAAGAACTCCAGCTCTATTCAGTCGCCACCGCTTGCTCAGAGGTGACCTTTGCCTAACATACAAGGCCATGTCAAACCCAGATTTGATGAATATGCTTCACCTCAAAAATCTAGATCCGTCAGAGCCACAAGGGCGGGAGACTTAAACCTCGACACGGCTATTAATAGGACGTGCTGGAGGGATAGATTCATCACCCAAAGACTCCCTATGCTGTGGAATAAAATCCCGGTATATGTGAGGCAGAGCACCTCGCTGGCCTTGTTCAAGAGAAATCTTGACCAATGGATGGGAGATCGCAGATATACCCCAGGGATTACCTCAGTGTCACTGCTCAACAGAGGCACAGCAAAATAATGGGTATAGTTCCCCATACTAAAGGGGTGGCGTAAGCCACAAAACTATGGGCTAGGCTTGTAAATGCCCTCGGGCAGATAGCCTAGTATGAACCTATGAACCTATGATTGGTTAATTTCACATCTGTAATGTTGTTTTCAAGACCTTGCCTAAAAAAGGCACTATGGGGGAGACGAGAGCATTTGCCAGCAGCTGAAAGCCTAGCTGTGCCAGGTGCAAACCGTCTCTGGCAAAGCAGCAAGGTTTGTGGATCGTGGCTTCCCAAGCAGATAGGAATTGGATCCCCTTGGAATGACACCCAAAACTAAACCAGTTATTGAAATCAATCATTTTTTCTGTATATTGTGGCATCATTCTAGGTGAGGGTAGTGTGGTGCTTAAGACTAGGGCATACCTGTTTAGCACACATACTCAGAGAGGTCGACCATGTCTGTCTTCATATAGTCCAGTGAAGTATGGCTCAGGTCATTCACACCAACATGAACTATGACAGAGTCATAATGGTACTTGTTGCTGAGAAACCTGTGTGCATGCATGATTTGGTGACTCCTGGAACTGGACAGGCAGCTGACTGTGACTTTCTGCTTGTCCAGCCTGGTGAGTGGGACATCTGTGTGTCTCACTGTTGAGTCTCCATAGCCATCAATAAAATATCTGAGAATCCTTCTTTGTCTTGACACCTGGCGCATATGGTCATCTGAAAGTATATTTTGTATCTTGGACTTGTTCACCATTCCATTGTGTCCCCAGGAAAAATATCAGTTGCAGTTGTTGAATCACTACTTGCAGATAAAGCTATTAAGAGTGATATGCAGCTTTGGGAATGGAACTGAGAGCTTCAGGTGTTTTTAGAGTGCTCAAGAGTCTAGTAACGGACAGTTATGCTGATAGGAATAAGGCATTTGAATTGCAGGTAAGCGCCATTCAGAATATTTTAAGAATTGTGATCTTATAGGAGACTAGGCCAGCTGCCTGTAAGAGATTTACAGATTCACAAAATAGATGTGCTGGGATGGAAAAGGAACAGTTATGAATAGTAGGTAAATATGTCTTAAATCCATGAAATATGTATGGCAAAGTATTCCATATGTAAATAGGTCATGCATCCTAGCAGGAATATGTATACATTTTGCATCTAACATTGCTGATAATGCTACTTAATCTGCATAGACAAGATGTGAAATTGAAATACGAGTAAAGGAGCTGCATATAGCAGATACATAGGGCCAAATTCCAGAAGACTTGCTCTTAGAGGAAGTCTGTTACTCAGAGACTTGCTGTCAGAGAAAGTGACTTACTCTGAGGTCAAAGTTTCTGGACTGTGGTCGCTATGTAACTGTCTCCTTAATGACGTAGATTAAATTCTTGCTTGAAACCACCACGAGGAAGAAAGTTTTAAATCTTTTTATTGATAAAAACAAGCGCTTTCACGCAACAAGATGCGCTTCATCAGGTTACAAATTTTACTAAAATTTCAGCTATCTTTATAGTGAAGAGAACATTGCCAATTATTCAATCAGTTAACAAATAAGTCAAGGAACTATTAAGATAATTCATCAAAATAACGCTGGTGTACTTGTGTTCAATAATAAAATTCATATAAACTATTTAAAACGCTTTTAAAAAAGAGGGTAACTATCACAATATAGATTCACATACATGTATAAAGGTCAATAGTATATATTATGCCTATAATTAGTACAATCAAGCTACTGCATATAGTTCTCAAGGAAGTTATGCCCATATTTGGTAGAAAATCATTTTAGTAGCTTGTCATTGCACATCGCATTTCAAGTTCAATGAAGAAAAACAAAACAAGATACGTGCTTTCCAATTTTTTCATATCAGTCATAGAACTGAAAGCCCATATGGCATTATAACATTTAGAAGCATAACATATTTTAAACTCATTAAATAATCATTTCACTAAAAGTATGTGCCAAATAATTAATTATATTTGAACCAATAAAAGCCGAAGCTAGAGGACTGAAAGGCTAAAATAACTGACGAATGCATAAAAGCACAAAAATTATCTATCACTATTCTACTAACTTCCATGTCTAAAAAGGGTCATTAATCTCTAAGCAGCTCAAATTCATTTATTATGACTAATTTTCTTAAATAATATATGTTTATGAAGGTGTTATTAAATATATTATATAACAAATACAAATATGGATGTAAGATATATATATAAGAAAGTCCAGGGGGATGGCTATGACACAACAAAATTAGCAAAATTGAACTTGCATATGGTGTAAAGTTGTATAAAATTACATATATATGTATAATTCAATAATGTGCATTATCTCTATAATTGATACAATCAAAATACTGCTTATAATTCTCAAAGAAGTTATGCCCATATTTGGGAAAAGTCCTTTTTCATGGCTTGTCATTATGCATTACATTTCAGGTTCAAAGCGTGAAAACACGTTTTCCGATTTTTTCATATCAGTCACAGGACCATAAGCCCAATATGACACTGTAATACTTTTATGCATAACATATTATAGACTCATAAAAATGTTCTTTCATTAAAAGTCCATATCAAAGAATCAGCTATATTTCAGCCAATGAAAGCCGAAGCTAAGAAACTAAAAAACTGAAAGGGCTAATACAGACATAAGCACATATATAAGGGCACGGAAATAATGTATCACTATTCTGCTAATCTCTGTGTCTAACAAGATCAACAGCCTCAAGGCAACCCACATTTATTATGATTAATTTCTTAAATAATAATATATATTTAAAGAATGCTATTAGGTGTGTCATATAACGAATGCTAATGTGGATATAAAATATCAGTGTTACAAAATAGCAAGAGTGTATTCATAGAATATATACCAAATCCAAAAAATGCACACGTGACCAAGCAAAAATTGGAAAAAACGAATCAGTGTATAAAAATACCTAATAATAAACTAGATATAGAACAGGACAAGCAGCTCACTCACTAGAAAATTATAATATGATAACTCATACAAGACCTAATAGGGCAGGCCGAATGCTGATCATAGTGTTTAGACCAGGTGGTATATGAGCTTTCAATCTTAAAATCCACCTGAGTTCAAATGTTTCCAGAGTATTCATATGGTCACCTTCTCTTCTATTAGGATTTACTACTTGCAAGATCTGAAACACAAAACTATGTTGAGGATACGTACTACAATGTACAGCCAGTGCATTGGTGGGGCTATTTCTTCTTATATCATAAACATGATTATATATCCGGTCTCTAAACCTTCGTGATGTCATGCCCACATAATAACCATTGCATTGGTTGCAAGTAGCTAAATAAACTACATTTCGAGTATTACAAGTTGCATAAAAGGTGGGTTTTAAGTTAAATTCAACACCTGAGACATAAAAATCTCCTTTCCTATTTATATATCTACAAAGTGAACATTTACCACAAGCAAAAGTGCCTGTTTTCATCTGAGTCCTGATGTCAATAGGTACAATGTCTAATTTCTCCTTACATAGCAGTCTTTTCAAATTCATACAGTTATTATATCTGAAAGCAGGTTTTTCCCCAAGCAATTCTGAAAGTGTTGGATCTGTTAACAAAATTTTCCAATTCCCTTTCACAATTGTGGTTAAGTGTTGCACGTCACTAGTGTATTTGATATCATATTCTATACTTTGAGTCATTTTCTTTTTATTTCGTGATCTAACTAACCCTCTCCGGGGTATTGAACTCTCAAATAAGGATTCCGTTATATCATTTATCAATTTTATAGGATATCCTCTATCCATGAAATATTTTTTCTGAGAGTCAATTAACTGTAGTGCATCTGATTTATCACTGCATATCCTTAGTATCCTATTCATCTGATTCTTTACAATATTTTGAAAAATGTGACGTGGGTGTAGACTATCAAAATGAAGGACTCCATTCCTCCAGCAGGATTTCCTGTAAAGTGTAGTAACCAGTTCATTATTAATTCTTTTTATAATGGTAATATCTAAAAAATTGATACTTAACTTAGAATACTCATAAGTAAATCTGAAGAAAGATGTAGTAGTATTCATGAAATTAATAAAGTCATTCAAAGTATCAGCATCACCATTCCACAATAGTAGAACGTCATCTACGAATCGCCTGTATAGAACCACGTTATCGAACCTAGGATCATTAAAGATGTTATCTTTTTCCCATCTGTATACAACGAGGTTGGCATATGCATTAGCACAGGGGGTGCCCATGGCCACCCCCCATGTTTGTGCATATACCGTATGATCATACAAGAAAATGTTGTTATTTAAAACCAAGTCTAACATACAACAGATATTCATAATCTCGTTGTTGTCCATTTTTATTTCTGTCAGATGTGCTCTTACCGCATCTATACCGTAGTCGTTGGGGATACTTGTAAAAAGACTCTCTATGTCTAGTGTAACTAATAAAGTATCTGCTTTGATCTTAGTTTTTACCATATCTAGTTTGAGATCATCTAATAGTTCATATGAGTCATGCAGTATAGTCGGCACTTTTTTCACCAATACTCCCAATTTGGTTTGTATGTATAAAGATGCATTTTGTGTTACCCAATGGTCACCTGATACAATGGGGCGTAATGGGGGTGGATATTTGTCCTTATGTAACTTAGGCAAACCCTTAATTATGGGTATCAAAGGTAGTTCTATCATAAGGAAATCATAGAGAGGTTTTTCTATCGATCTTGTCATCAATAAATCATAAAAGGTGTCATGTACATACTGCACTATTGATGTAACATCCGATGTCTCCTTAATGACCCACAAAATTAGTAAAACATAAACCCTAAAGAGTCTACTGTACATTGAATACACAGACTTTACTTTTAAGCCTGTGAACTTTTCAGTTAGGACCCCCTGGGATCTTTCTAGTTGCTTCACATGCCTAGTAAGATACATCCCAAAATGGACATTGCATTCAGTTATACGTTTGATTGATGCAGAAAACAGAACTTCTTTGGATCTAAATGAAATATCTTTTGCAGTCAGCTGTGCCAGTTAAAGATTTCCTAACCAATGTTGCAATATGATGGTCAAAGGCAAGGGAGTAGTTTACGCATATCCCAAGGTCTCTCAACATACCTTCATTTTGAAGCAGGGTGTATTCTATATTATAAAAATGGATGAAAGGATTGTTTACAAAATGAAGATATTATTATAGCAATGACCCATGCCTCGGTGTGGGTAATGCTGGATTTACCCATGGTTGGTGTGGTTTGGTCACGAGGGTGAAGCCCGAGTGGCCAAACAAAGCCAACTGTGGGTAAATCCAGCATTACCCACACTCAGAAGTGGGTTACTGCTATTATACAATGACATTATTTAAGAAAAAAATAATTACTTTTCTTAAATAATGGCATTGTATAATGCCCCCTTGCTGTCCTTCCGCAGCTGTCTGGAATTCTGTGGCAGTTCTGATGTACTGCACATGCGTATGCCTACGCCATACATCAGAGCTGTGGGCAAAAGCAACAGAGAAAGCAAGATCTCCGTTGCTTTTTACAAACTGTCTCGCTATGTTAAATGGGTTTAACATAGCGAGACAATTTTGAAAAAGCAATGGAGAAAGCAAGATCTCCATTGCTTTTTACAAACTGCTTCGCTATGTTAAATGGGTTTAACATAGCGAGACAGCTTTAAAAAAAGCAACGGAGAATCCGTTGCTTCTTTTAAAGCTGTCTCGCTATGTTAAACCCATTTAACATAGCGAGACAGTTTTGAAAAAAGCAACCGAGAAAGCAAGATCTCCGTTGCTTTTTTGCAAACTGTTTCGCTATGTTAAATGGGTTTAACATAGCGAGACAGCTTTAAAAAAGTAACGGAGAATCTCCATTGCTTTTTTTAAAGCTGTCTCGCTATGTTAAACTCGTTTACCATAGCGAGACAGTGTTACTGTAAGATTCATAGTAATGGAAAAAGTCTGGGCGACTGGACCTTTTTCCATTACTATAACTCAGATTTACAACTTGCATGCTGACCAATCAACGTGCACGTTTTTGAATATTAATGGAGGGTCGTTGTATAATACATTGTTTCATATCTAGTTTTAACCTGATTTTTGAGTGTCATTTGTTAATGTGCGAGTTCCTTCTGGAGATTCTGAGTATCAGAGGGTGACTTGAGGATGACACTAAGTTCACAGTCATCCACAAACTGGATAGGCAGAGATCCCCATTTGTAATTTTGAGATCAGTGAAGTAGATGCCAAATAGCATCAGTCCCATAGCAGAGCATTGAAGACCACCACTGATTACTTTCATGTTTGTTGTGGATGTGCCTGCCACCCCAACTACATGGCTTCTATCCCTCAACCAATTTGCTCCCCACCTGTTTACAGATATGCCATACAACAGAATAAGTCACTTACACTGAGAATCTTTAGTATCAGGTCCATTGACTGGAATATATTTATTAGATAAGCATAAAGAACATAAAAAAATGATAATGCCACAGTCACCAGTAATGAAAGAAAATCTAAAAACAAAATCCAGATGTACTGAGTCTGACCTAGAAGTGCAGATGCTGAGATATTTGAAATTATTATCAGATTTGACAAAATATTTGTTTCCAGTCAACCGAAAAAAAAAATGAGAGACTACATGAATCACATCTTGGAATAATCAAGTGCAAAGAATAAGATATGTTATGCTGTGGCTGGGATGTTAAATCAAATGTGCAAGTAATGTAGAAATGCACCATATTTAGTTTACAACAAACAACAATTAAAAAGCAGAAATGATAGCCTACCAGTTACCAAGGCTTCCATAGAGTCCAGTTTGTACTTATTTGTTTTGCCTTGTTTCAAGGAGGCTTTGCATGTCAGATTTGAGGGTTATTATTCCAAGTTCTCTGAAATACTCTGTCAGAGACACGAAGCATAAATCTGATTAGTGCATGAGAGTTTATATTCTTGAAACAGGTGATACCTAATGTTGTCATAACTGATAGTGGTCCATAAAACAAAAGTAATGAAATCAATATATTTGTTTATTAGATGGAACTTGGACATATAACATCAAGTTTATACTACCTGCATTCTAATAGATAAGTGGAGAGAACTAGCCAAATCGTGAAAATTTTATGAGAGAAAGCAATGCCTATGAGGACTGTGCTCGCATTGCAGGAGGTCATTCTCAATGTATCTTTGTGTTAATTTACAGAAGGCCATAAAACAAATTGCCTCTTCAGCTGCTTTACTGACTGCTGAAAATTAATACAAAGTAAAAGAAATGCTAGACAGAAACCGCATGAAACTTTAATATTATGGCTATAGGACAGAAGGGGAGAAAGCTAGACATAAAGTAAGAATTCAGAAGGTATTTGAAGGTTTGCTGCCTAAATCCAATGTGATTGTTTAAGCAGCTGAACTAAGATAGAAAGCTGCACAGATGGAAAGTCAGGTGCTTTTGCAGACAAATGCATCAAGATATAGGGAGAAATCACAAAAACAACTGTCAGAACTAGCATTGTTTCAAGAAAATAAAGACTGCTGGAATTGTGATAGTTATAAGATACACTGAAACCTCATTTTGTAATATATCCAAGGTAAACTTGTATCTTTGCAATAACTCTTTATAAATGGAGACCAGATATCCAGAAAGAAACATTATTTTAAATACTCTAGATTGGAAGTCAGACAAGTCACATAGACAGTTCAAGAACTAATTATGACACTAAAATGTTGAAGCCTCCTTTTATTAGAATGTCTTTTGATTATTCCCAAAGAGATCTTGATTGAGTTAAAATTCAAAAGTTAATACATAATTTTAAAATGATCATTGGGTCTGACTGTCTGGTGCAGGAGGATAAAGCCTTGAGTGCTACTGAAATAATAAGAGATTGATTAGTGTCCTGGGAAGCTGGAAAAGTCAGGACGGGGTAGGCAAGAGATGTGTGACATATGTCAGAACACTCAACTAGAAGGGAGGGTGGTGGTGGTTCCTCCTGTATGGTAAACTGGTGCTGCAGGGGAGTGGTTTGGGCCATTTCCCTGAGAACAGGTCTTCGGGAGGGGACAGGAGTGGAGTCAACCAAACCAGAGTGGTATCTATTGCAGAGGCAATTCAGGGTGTGGGCACTCCCCCATATTGGAGGATAGGCAGTCCCTCCATGAATAAGTAGATCCCACATCACCACCAGAGGCGGAGTTAGGCAGCATCAATAAAATGCCCTAATGGCTGCCAGGGTGAAAGTTCTGTGATCATCTGTTATTTCACTGGGAATAAATGGAACAGGTCTTACCCTGTAAGGTTTGAATGGGGTAATATACCACAGGAAGCTGATGACTGGCACCCAAAAGGAATCAAAAGCACAATTAAAAAGTCATCATCAAGATGCATGATACCTCATATACTGTTTACAGAAAACGTTTTATAACAAGAAAAAATGGGGAGATAGCAGATAAGGTATATATCTTTAAATCTATTAATGCCTTATTTTGGGAAGGTGCATACCATGGTCTACACTTTTTACAATCAGTTTGATTAAACCACAAATATGTTAATAAGCCATCCACAGTATCTGCATTATTTATGGATCATTCTAGCATCTGGAAATGTGCTGCTTACACGTATGTTGCAGAAATAACCTGAATAAGTATAGTTATGGTATCTTGAGCAGTCTGTTGGCATTTTGCTTCTATCTCAATGCATGAAACAGCAGAAAGTACAGTTGTGTAAAATCTTATCATAAAAGTAGATGTCACTCTCTTCACTGTTGCAATATTTTTAAATAAGAGATTCCCTTCCAGTCAGTATAACGAAGACTTAGGAATTTGTAGAAGTCATACGTCACACATATGCTCCTTGCTCAAGGCTTAGGGCATATAGGTGACATATGGATGTACAAACCTGAGAAGGAACAATCATTCCTAGGAACTAGGAGGAATATTTGCATCCAAAAGAAGAAAAAAGAAAGAAGTCCGGACTAGGAAGGCAGAAGAAATAGGGTAGAGCAAACAAGGGGAGGGGAGAGCAAACACTACAACAGTGAAGAGGGCATATACTGTTATGATAGATTTTACGCAACTGTACTCCTCCTCCCATATCACTGTTGCAATGTCCTTTACATAAGGGGGAGTGCAAAAGCTCAAGAGGAAACTTGGGAGGAGGAAGGCACAGAAGAGTCCTTAAGAAACTCATGCAGGATAGCTTTGGCAAAGAGAGCTCTTGTTGTAGAAACAGCATCCAACTTATAGTGCTTAGTGAAGTTATGGACAGAAGTCCAAGTAGCAATCTCAAGGATGGGGTTGGTATCCAATCTTTTGAAAAGGGTACAGAGGAGAAAATCGCTTAAGTAGAATGAGATTTTTACAGAGTTAGAAAGACATTTACCTTGAAAGGAATAACAAAAAGAAATGGCCTTTAGGGATCCAGGATGCTATGGTTTGCTTAGAAATGACCAAAGCTAGAGATCTGGGATAAAAGGAAACAAAATGCTGCTCAGATTTGCAAATAGCCTTAGTCTTATCCCAAAAAATATCTGAGCTGCCTATGCAAGTTCAGGTTGTTAAGAACGTTCTCACTAGCAGACTGAGGAGAAGAAAAAAAAAGAGGGCAAATTAACTGACTAACAGACAACTCATTAACCACCTTGGACATAAAAGAAGGATTAGTATGAAGAGACACCCTGTCTGTATGAAAAAATAAGAAAGGAGGAACAGTCATAAGAGCCTGGAATTTAGAGACTCTCTTAGCTGAAATAAGGACCAAACAAAAGAACAGTTTTCCACGTACAATGTTGCAAGAAAACTGAAGCTGCAGGTTCAAAAGGAGCCTGAGTGAATTTTTCAAGCACAAAACTAAGGTCTCTTTAAGATGGAATAGGCTTTCTGAGAGGCCTGATATGAAGAACACCTTCAAGAAATTGTTTGACCACAGACTTAGAGGCAACAGGAGGAGTCAAGGGCAAGCAAGCAGAAATAGCTAAAAGGTGAGCTTTAACTGAAGAATATGCCAACCTTGCATGGAGCAAGTCACAGAAGTAAGAGAACCAGAGGATCGCCACTGAAAAAGTATCTTGCTTATGAGAAAGGCACCAGGTAGAAAATATGTTCACGTTGGACAAATATGATGTCCTAGTAGTGGGTTTCCTGGCCTTCTGCAGAACCCTAAGCATGTCCTCAGAAGTGCCTAAAAGAGATCAAAACACCTACAGCATCTCTTGAAGAATGGATAAATGAGGTTGGATCAGAGACCCCTTGTCTTGTGTGAGAAGGTCCACCTTGTGAGGTAACTTGTGATGATTGCCCTGGCTATGTGAAGAAGAAGGGGGAGCCAATGCTGTTTGAGCCAAAAGGGAGTCACCAGCAAGATTTGTTGGGAGTCTTGCTTGATCTTGAGCAGGATTCAGAGGAAGGGAAGGGAAGGTCTAGAGAAACATCTCTTTCCAAGATAAAGATAGTGTATTCACCTTCCAGGCTACAGGGCTTGGGACTCTGGCACAGAAAAGAGGAAGTTTCTGTTCAAAGGGGAGGCAAAAAGATCTACCTGAGGAATACCCAGGGATGGGCAATGACCGGAAAGACATCTTTGTGAAGCATCCATCAGTGAGCTTGTGTACTGGACCTGCTCAAAGACTTTGCCACTATATTTCGCTCTGAAGGAATGTAGACAACCTGAAAAGTCACTTAATTCTGAACAATTAGATGCCAGACCTGGAAAGCAAGTCCCTAAAGAAGGTAGGACCATGTGCTGTCTTGCTTATTGATATACTGCAGTACTGTGGTATTGTCTGTGAAGACTTTGAGAGGCCCTGGAAGAATGAGGGCTTGAAAAGCTAAAAGGAGAGCCCTCTTTTGCTTTATGTTGATATGACCTAACCTCTAATGGGGAGGCCAGAGACCTTGGACTTTGAGGGAACCGAAGGAGGATCCCCACCCCCTGCCTGAGGCATCCGGAAAAAGTTCCTAAGATGGGACTATAAGTTGAGAGAAAACTGATGAATTCACCACTAAAACTCAAGTTTGAGGCATGGAAGGAAGGAACTGGGAAACCCAGTGGATGACCGTGTTGAAGCCACACTAACTTGAAGAACCACTGTAGTTTTCTCATATGGAGTCTGGCTACAGGCACCATGGGAATGGAGAAGGCCGTGTATCCTAGAACCCTGAGAAAATCCATGGCTGTGACAGAAGCCAGAGGAAGAAGAGACTGAAAAAAGGTGATCTGAGAAAGAGCCTTGGGTGGAGCCAGGGATGCCAGCATAGGAATGGTCTGGATGTTGCAAGTGAGAAAAACATGATCTTGGGAAGGGACAAGGACTAATTTCTGAAAGTTTATGATAACCCCAGGAGTTGTAACAGGCAAACAGTAAACTGAAGGTGCTGAAGCAGGACCCTGGGGGATGAAGTTTGAATGAGTAGGTCATTTAAATAAAAAAAAATCTGAACCCTTTTCATCCTGCATATGGCAATGCCAGGAGTGAGGCATTTGGCGAATACCCTTGGGTCAGTAGATGGGCCAAAGGGCAAAGCAGAGAACTGAAAATGCAAGAAAGAAACAGAGTAATGTAAAAAAATTCCTGAAAGGGCTATGAATGGAATGTAAAGATGGGTATCCTTGAAAAGTCCTGGGGGACAAGAAGAGGGAACAGGGTTTGAAGGGACAACATCTGAAAGGAGAGGACCTTTAGAAAGGTGTTGAGCTGAGAAAAGTCCAGAATACATCTCCAGATGCCTTCCTTCCTGGGACGCAGAAACATCCTGGAATAAAACCGTTTCTCTTCGGGGCAGGATGCACAACTTGAATGGTGCCCTGAGCCAAAAGGTCATGAAACAGTTCTGGGAAAAAGGAAGCTGTTCTTCAGGAGGCTGAGGGATGCCCAGAAAAGGAGGAAGGGATTTCTATACCATGAAATATCCCTAGTGGATGATGGGTAAATCCCAAGAGTCTTGAGTGACTAACCAGTTTGGGAGGGGCAGCGGAAGATGAACGGGTAAGGAAACCTGGCTTAGAGAGATGGGAAGCAAAGACGAAGGGGTAATTGAACCTTACCTAGGGAGATGGGAAGCAAACTGTCAGAACTTGGTTTGTCTTGAAAAGGAGGCCTCTGAGAAGTAGAAGTCTGAGTAGACTTTGCAGAGGATAGATGCCTAAAACCTGTTTTACCTTTAGATGTAGGACGAGGTTATCTGTGTACCAAAGCAAATTTGGATGGATACTTCTTCTGGAATTTAGAGATAGGAGACACAAAAATATGTTTCATGTCCTACAAGGCTTTGCCTTTATCCTGGAGGGGGTTAAAAAGCTCAGCAGTATTAGAACCAAAATGGTTCTTATGATCAAGAGGAGCATTCTACAGTTCAGCCTTAATATCATCAGGTAAGGATGGACTGGAGACAAAGCCGAGAGTTACGTCTCAAAACAGAACCAAATGCAGCAGCCCTAGAGGAAGCATTGGCTACATCATAACTACATTTGGGTCTATATCGAAACAATGAAAGCACATATGTGCGACTACATAAAAGTTGACACACAATACGTGAAACCTGTAAACATCGAACATCCACATAATCAATTTTTTTCCTAGTGAAAAAATTAATGTGGCCGTTCGGAAAAATAAAAATTAAAAACCATTATCAGGTGAGGGGCTTCGCCCCCCACACCCAGCTAACTAAATATACCAATTCCGAGATCGCACTATAGCGAAGGAAAGGGCAACTCCATGTATTTGGCCAACTACCTCCTTGCCCTGTGACATATTCATCGAATCACATAAATGCGGATGTTCATCGTGTTACCCTGCTGCAGTCATTACACTTGGGTTATCCTGTCGTCAGGTGGTCCCGCAGTTGGCCAGATTTCCAAATTCTTGGTCCGATGTCAGTTGCAGTAGCCTCATCTCTGATGTCAGTGCGCCTGGGGTACATATATTGCAACCGACGCCATTTTCTTCAGTCTTTCTTGCCGCGCGGTGCCCGAAGCAGAAGCAGTTCGCAAGTGCCGGTCGGCCGACTCCTGAGATTTTCGAATTCGAATTTCAGACCGAAGTCGTCTATAAAGCTAAGTACCCCGTTGGGGAAACTTTTCTTGCATCAGACCGATGTCAGAAAAAGTTAACAATTGCATTTCCTGTGGGAAGCAAATACCTCATAAGGATTTTCATTCTTATTGCATACCTTGCCTAGGCCCTGATCACGACGTCACTTCTTGTTGATTTTGTGCTAGATTTAATAAACGTGCTATTAAAAGATGATTTGATTTCGCACAACACTTTTTTGGCAGAAAATTTAATTATAACATGCCGTCGGAGCTTCCTACTACCGGCGTGCACAAAAAGCGCAGGGATAAAGATCGACAGCCCAGGCCTAGGCCCGATTCTGAGGCCTCGGCTGATCCGGTCTCCGGTTATCAGTGAGGCTCCGACGCAGCCTTTGACTACCACAGTTCAACAAACCGAGACCGCTACAGATGTTTTGACGGAATGTACTAGGCCGACACAGCCTTTTACTTCAGGCCCTATCGACGATTCACCTTCCAAGGACGTCGGTGCTTCTGAAATGTCATCGGTTTCAGAAGGCATTTTCAGACCGACGACTCTTACAGTCAAAACATTTTCCAAGTTGAAGACTCCTTCCAAACCGAAAAAGGCTTCACTTCAGTCTCCTGTTCAAGGCCCTATGCCTAAGAAACACATGCTCAAGATGGCTGAAGATTTGATTTCTCTTATCAGGGGTTCTCAACCTCCTCCTGACAAAAGGCCTAGACTAGAGGAAGACTCTGCTTCCTCTGAACAACTGTCTATTTCTTCGGATTCCTCTGAGGACCAAGACTATTCCTTCTCTCCTTAAGAAGATTCTGATGCTGAGGACTCTATTCCCTCAGCTTCCTCTCCAGAAGATTACTCTTTTGGGGAAACTTTACTCTGATTCCAAGAAAAGGCTCAGAGAGTTTCTATTACTCCCCCAACACAGACCTCTAGCCATCCCGCCTGTTTTGGACATTGTGGATGATGTCTATTTAGAATCCAGTTTCAACCCTGACTCTCTGCCTCCTGCTCCGGCCAAGCCTGACAGATACTACAGAGTACCTGATTCCCACAAATTTCTTTACAAAAGCCCAGTAGCTGACCCAGAGACTATCTCCCAGGGTCCCAAGGTGGCTAAGGCTTCCGTGGCTAAAAATCCAGTACCTTCTGAAAGGGATTCAAGAGCACTAGACAGATGGGGGAAAAAGGTTTACACCTCAGCCACTTTAGCTATGAGAGCTCTAAACTGTCAATTTCATATGCTTAAGTATCAGCAATTTCTGATCTCTCAGTTAAAACAAAAGATAACCACTTTCCCTCATCAATCTGAATTGAAAGAAGTACAGGATTTGTTGCACGCCACCGAGCAGGTAGGCAAACATACCTTGCAATGTGGGTTTGATTCTTTAGAGGCCTCCTGCAGAGCAGCTGTCACTGGATCAGTTATACATAGGCATGCTTGGTAAAGGAACAAAATCTGCCTGATCATGTTAAAGCAAAACTACTAGATGCTCCCTTACAGCAGGATGTTCTTTTTGGTGTTAAAGCAGAACTTTTAAAGAAAATGGAAGATAAGGCAAAATCAATGCAGACAGTCAAAGATTTCCTACAAGTACAACCCCCTCGCTTCAGCAGAAACTGGCCAACAAAAAAATTAGTCTTTTCCAGCCACTGACAGGCCTCAGAGGGGTAAATACAGGCGCCCAAGGGGCAGAGGACAACCACAAGCTCAGTATAAACCTCGCCAATGGGGCACTCCAACCCAGAAGGGAGGAGAAGACAGGTCTCAACCCACCAGAAGGCAAACTCAATGACTTGCACCTCAACTGGCCAAACAAAGCTCTTTTGTCAGCCCCCCTGGGGGGAAGCTAACACTATTTGCAGACAACTGGCACATGGTCTCAAAGGACAAATGGGTACTAGACATAATTTTATGAGGATACAGATTCCACTTTCACACTTTGCCAATAAAAAGAGGAATGCCAAACTGCCACAAAATCAAAGGGTAGAGGCTCAAAAACAAATTACAGCTCTCATGGCTATGAGAGCCATTCAAAGGGTACCAACTCAAGAGCAAGGCCAAGGATTTTACTCAAGACTCTTCCTAGTACCCAGAAAAGAAAATGCTTGGAGACGAATTCTGGACCTTTCAATTCTAAACACTTACTTACAAGTTCACAAATTCAAGATGCTAACACTACAGCAGCTACTTCCCATGTTGGGCAAGGAAGCATGGCTGGTAACGTTGGACCTCAAGGAGGCAAACCTGCATGTCTGTATCTGCAACTTAGGCATACCTGCATGTCCCTATCAGACAAAGTTGCAGAAGATACCTCCGTTTCATTGCAGGTTCAACCCATTATCAATTCTCTGCACTGCCCTTTGGCTTATCTACTGCGCACAGAGAATTCACAAAATGCCTGGCACCAGTAATTGCATACTGCAGACAAAGAGGATATATTCATACCTGGACGACTGCCTCATTCAAGCAGAAAGAAAAGACATTCTCTTACAACATCTGGCTTTTGTGAAGCATCTACTGAATTGTCTGGGGTACACAGTAAACGAAAAGAAGTCAAAACTAGTACCCTCACAAAAAATGACATTCCTGGGTGCCAGCTTGGACACAATGGCCCAGAAGGCTTATCTTACACCAGACAAGCAATTACAACTGACTCAATATTTCAAAACAATGGCAACAAAGACCCAATTAACTGCAAGAAAAATTCTGCAGGCTTTAGGCTTCATGGCATCTTGCATTCTGATAATACCATTTGCAAAACTGCATATGAGGAAATTACAGTGGTACCTAAAAAGCGTATGGTCTCAGAACAGCCACAGCTTGGACACAGTGATATCTCTCATTCCCTGCCTTCAACAGGAATTTCTATGGTGGGCACAGGCATGTCACCTCAACAAGGGTCAGCCTTTCACCTTGCCCCCACCCAGGCAAATAATCACAACAGATGCTTCAGACTATGCCTGGGGGGCACACATGGCAGGGCAATGCATTCAAGGCCTATGGACTGCAGAACAAAGAAAACTGCACATAAACCAAAAAGAAATGCTAGCTGTATAGAAAGCTCTGACAGCCTTCAAGGATCTATTACAGCCTGGACAACTTGCAATAAAGACGGACAACACCACAGTAATGTGGTACATAAACAAACAAGGGGGCACACATTCCTACCCTCTTTGCAGGCAAGCAATAATCTTATGGAACACAGCTCTGGCCTACCAAGTCCAGTTACAAGCTCAATTCCTGCCAGGACAGAAAAACACATTGGCAGACAACCTAAGCAGAAACAGCACAGAACCCCACGAGTGGAAGCTAGACCCACAAATATTTACAATGATAACTCAAAGATGTGGCCTACCAAATATAGACCTGTTTGACAGTCCTCAAAACTACCAGCTGACAAAATTTTGCACAAGGACATTCCACCATCAAGCTTGGAAAGTGGACGCTCTCTCCTTCAGTTGGAAAAACCTGACAGTATATGCCTTTCCTCCATTACCTCTTCTCACAAAGGTTCTTTTGAAGGTCCAAAAGGAGAAACCTCAAATTATTCTCATAGCCCCAGACTGGCCACGCCAGCACTGGTACCCGCTATTGAAGAATATGGCTCACAGCCCACCATGGATGTTGCTTCAAATACCTCATTTGCTCACGCAGCAAGACAAGCAGATTCTACACAGCCAGATCAAAACCTTAAACCTGGCTGCATGGCAAATCAATTAAGCATCCAACCAGCCCCTCTTTCACAAGCAGTGCTGGATGTTATTCTAGAAGCCAGGAGGCCAAGCACCAGGAAGGCTTACTCGGACAAATGGAAAAGGTTTTCTGCTTGGAACCAAGCTAAAGGCCAAGACACAACTCAGCCTCATATGCCTCACATTCTGCAGTATTTAGCTGAGATGTTGCATAAAGGACTTTCCTTTTCCTCAATTAAAATCCTTGCTTCAGCTATTTCAGCTCACTACGACACAAATCCACCTTTATTTTCAAATCCTCTCCTAAGGCAGTTCCTCAGAGGGGCGAAAAACATTAGACCACCTAGAAGAGCTCCTACACCAACATGGGACCTCAACTTTGTTCTGGAAAAACTAACGCTACCTCCCTTTGAACCAGCTTTTTCTGCAGACCTTCAGTTTCTATCTTGGAAGACTGCCCTGCTCCTGGCAATAACTTCTGCTAGGAGAGTTTCAGAATTGCAGGCACTTATGGCAGTGGAACCTTTCCTCATTTTTCATCAAGACAGAGTTTCTCTATGAACTAATCCTTCCTTCATGCCTAAAGTGGTTTCCAGTATAGCTCTAAATCAAACCATTCACCTAACCACTTTCTACCCCAATCCCCAGAACAAAGGTGAGAGACTCCTGCATTCCTTGGACATTAACAGGCAGCTTCATTACTACTTGGATAAAACTAAGGCTTTCAGAAAAACTGACCAGCTCTTTGTTTCCTATGCTATAGCCTCTCAAGGGAAGGCCATATCCAAGCAAACCATTTCTAAATGGATAGGCCATTGCATCCGATTCTGCTATACCCATCATGGGAAACCCGTCCCTCCTACCATTAGATCCCACTCTACCAGGGCAACAGCTACCTCTACAGCCTTTCTCAGGGGGGTTCCTAACAAGGAAATCTTAGAAGATGCAACTTGGAGTTCAGTGCACACCTTCACCAAACACTATCACTTACCTCTTTATTCTAAATCCAGGGCAAGCGTCGCCACTGCAGTTCTGCAGGGCCTCATTGCCTCCACTAACCCTCTATGATGCCTCCACCCTACTTTAGCTTTGGGACTCAACCCAAGTGTAATGACTGCAGCAGGGTAACATGATGAACATAGTACAGTTTTGTACCTACCATAAATGTAGATGTTTCGAGTGTTCACCCTGCTGCAGTCCAGGTTACCCTCCCTCCAACCCCTCTGATCTACTGGCTAAACCTCTGCTATGCCTTACTGATGTATTTGCTTATAGCTGAAGGGATTTTGTGTTTGTACAGTGTTCACTCCTTTTTGGTACTGATTTGGATCACCTTTTTGGGGGCACCTGACATCTGGGGCAAGAAAAACTGAAGAAAATGGCGTCGGTTGCAATATATGTACCCCTGGTGCACTGACGTCAGGGATGAGGCGACTGCAACCGACATTGGACCAAGACTTTGGAAATCTGGCCGACTGCGAGACCGCCTGATGACAGGATAACCCAAGTGTAATGACTGCAGCAGGGTGAACACTCGAACATCTACATTTATGGTAGGTACAAAACTGTACTTTTGATGAATGTGTCACTCTTTATGTGTTCGCTCAAAAGCAGTTTCGTACTTTTAATATAGACCCCTACATTTAATAGACTGGCAAGCAACTTGAGAGGTTGAACCCAGTAAAGAAAGGGATACGACCTTTTCTTCTAAATCAGGGAGGTTAGAAATTGCCTGAGAAGATTGAGAAAGAAGGGCTAAATATATACCTGGTCATTTGAGTCTGGTAATTAATAGCTCTAAAAGTCAGTGTGGCAGCAATATATACCTTTTGTCTTAGACATTCCATGGCTTTACTGCTCTTATCAGAAGTAATTTAGTGGATGGCAAAAGTTTAAAAAGTTTGTCAGATGAGATGGACACTACAGAAGAATCAGCAAAAAAACATTTGTACAAAAATTTTCAGTCATCAGGCACCTTGTAAAATCTGTCGGGTAGGGGCTGGAGATGGAGAATCAAGGGCAACAGAGACTGCTGAAAAGGTATCAAAAGAGGGCAGCCAAAACCAGAGGTACAACAGAGGACTTGGGAGACACCATCTGGAGGAGTTCATAATACCTCTTTTGAATATCTTAAACGTGAAAGCAGTCCCATTTGAGATATTCCATCATATGAGGAATAGTACCCCAAAGTAAGGAAGAGTCTGGACTAACAGAATCTTTCTGCACAGACCCATAATCCAAGGGAGAAGGGATATGAGAAGAATATGCCAAAGACTCTTCCCCATAATCCAAATCCTCCTCAGAGGACTCCTGCTTTCTTGGCCTGTTAAGAAGAGTAGTGGACCAGGGAGGAACAGGTACAGAGAAACTCCTTCAGGAAGCTTTAAAACCATTAAGGTATTAAACAAACCCCAGGTAAAACCTGCCATTCATGTTGGGGATTTTAACAGTAAGGGAAATGTGTTTTTTGAAAAAATGTCTGCCTGAAAAATCCTAGGCGGTTCAGACCCTTGCTGACAATTAACCGATGTTGTATGAATCTCCTCCTGAACTAGAATTTGCAGTATCAGCTGAGGTTTTCCCTCAGTGTCTGGAGTGGATATTTGCACAGCCTCAGAGGATGTGCTAGAAGTTAGATCCAAGCTAGCCTCTGACAGGGTTACAGCAGAGGAATCTAAGACCACAACCGTCAATTCTCTGGGCTTTCAGTAGCCTTGAGAGAGATGTCTTGGGAAGGAGAGACAGCAGCTGAATTGGACCCGAGTTATTTGACCTTTTTCTTGGCAGGTGGCTGTCCTTCGGGATGGGAGAACCCTGCCATAGCATCCTGTGCCAACAATTTAAGACGTTGGTTCTGTAGTTAAATCAACAAGGAGAAGAGACTATTATGTAGAGTCTTAGGGATAAACGCTTGACAGATAGAACACTGTGTATGGTTGTGAGAAGCACCCAAACAGAAGAGACACTGCATATGACAATCTGTATGAAGAATACACCTCCCACCCTGGCATTTTCCCTTTTTAGATGACATGTAAAAATACCAAAATAAAAATAGAAATAGATAAGTGCACAGAAGGAACGTTCAGACTGATGATTAATGATGGCATTCAGACTGGAGGCATCTGTATGACAGTTTTATGCCATGCACCTTGAGTGGGGAGCATACATGTGACTTATGATGTTTAAAAATTCCTAAGTCTTTGTTATACTGACCGGATGTTGGACTACCCTTGGCAGGGAAACCCTTATGTAAAGAATACTGCTAAAGTGATATGGAAGAACATCTATGGATACTTGAAACTCAGAATTTTATAAATTGTTCTTTAGGTACTTCTAAATCCTGACACCATATGTACTGTATGGTAGCCCATGCTACTACATGTCAGATTTTTAACATTTTATGTTTTCAGTTTACAGCATAAATCCAACAAACCTATTGTAGATCATTATGTGTGTACAGCTTTAAGAAGCTTCTCAGTCAGTAAGCACATGCCACTGAGCACATGCAAGATAGGATTGCCATTTAGACTAAACAGCCAGAGTGTGAGCATGCAAGTATGTAGTCAGTTGGTTAGTTAGATAGTTCATTTAAGTTTAATGTTCTTGCTATCCATCCTGATGTATTTGCATTCAATGAACTAGTTAAAGGAACACACAAACCTCAACATCTTTATGTATATTGAGCGACATTGTGTCAGAATGGGGTTGAGAGTTTCAGCCATGAGGCAACCAGAGGAATATACAGGAGTGATCATCCGTACTGCTCAAATGACGCATAAAACAGGTTAGAAACAAATTCCAGGTACTAAAACTTGCTTAAATGATTTATTTTGCTACAAATATAAAATGAAGTACTCTCAGTACTCAGAATGAATTTCTTATTAAACAAAATGTCCAAAACTGCAACATATTGATAAAAATATTCAAAATAATTACGAAAATGTTTGAAACAATATCCAAATCTCATAAAATGTACAAAAAGGGGAAAAACTACCATATTTTTTCACTGTGTTCTACTTTTTCATATTAACTAAAGCTATTCAAAATATTTTTCACTGTGTTCTACTTTTTCATATTAACTAAAGCTATTCAAAATATCTGAGGTTTGCAAATGTGTGCAGTATCACAGTGCACTTATTTCACAAAGTACAGTTATTTCAAAGAGCTTATGGTGCATTTGAATATTATTACAAGTAACTGGTGTGTGTGCATGTTTGTACATAATTAGAAGGACCATTTTGCATTGTGTTTTACTATAATCTTTGGGCATGGCAGAAGGATTTCATAGACCCGCACCACTTGTATTTGATAACAATATTGCAGAAAATTGAAGAGTGAGCAGGAATACGATATTTTCATACAGGCTGCTTTTTCTGACAAAGATACACATACAAGGCATTTATATGCACCTGCTGTGTTTGCAGGGGAGGGGGAAGACCACCATATAGTGGTACCAGCTGAAACAAGGGAAGACCCTGAATGCTTAAAATATAAATTTAGAGAAATGTGTAACCCCCAAATTAATATTACAGTGTAAAGGCAATTACTTTACACAAGGGATCAAAAGCCTGGAGAAACTTTTCCAGCATATATAACTGACTTGAAACAAGGCTAAAACATGGAGATTTGGTGATTTGATAGATGAGTTGATAAAGGACAGGGATGTGTGTGGTATTAATAATGAAACCTTGAGAAAGATTTTGCTTCAAGACTGTGATTTGACATTAAATAAGACCATTGAGATTTGTCAGATGTATGAGCTTACAGAAAAGCACACAAGTACGCTTGCAAATCATAATAGCTGTGGAAGGCACAAGGACAAAGCTCTTGTTGATGGTATGCAGCAAGTGGTTAAAAGAAACAGGCACAAGCACATGGCAGCTACTGCAGGCAGACCTCCCAACCGTCCCGAATTACTCTGTTTTTTTACCGAGTTTTGGGGTCCCAGTAATGGGGTGCCACAATTCCCGAGTAGCACCCCTTCATTTCCGATTTTTTTCATCTGTTTTTGAAACGTTTTAATATTTGCACTTTTGGAGCTGACGTCATCACGTGCGCAATGACATCAGCTCCGTCAGCCTGTCAGAATTAAGGGACGTGCGCTGGAGTGTGTCTGTTTGAATACTGGTGCACCGTTATGGATGATTGGATTTAAGCAATTTAATGGGTCTGAGCAGAACACAGCTAGTGGGACTTCCATTTCATTTTGCTGCAGAGTGAGCCAGATGGGTCTGGGCAGAACAGAACTGCTTTCCTTTAAGGTACCTAACACGTGTGTGTGTGTGTGTGTGTGTGTGTGTGTGTGTGTGTGTGTGTGTGTGTGTGTGTGTGTGTGTGTGATAAAAGGGATTTAGGTCTTCAAACGGATTCTTGCCAGGGAAAGACCAACTGTGCATTTGTATTGTGAAATATGGGCAACAGTAGAACATGCATAGGAAGAGACCACTCTGTAAAAGACACAACTGGTATGCATGTGTGTGTGAGACAGGTCAGCAAGAGAAATAAACAAGTGAGGTGTTGGGTGTGCGAGAATGATAAAATCAGCGATCCAAAGTAATTTTGTGTACTTTGTTTTAAATACAATATTGCAAACTGTTGGCTTATGGAATGTAGAGGCATCATTTTCTTGCATATAAGGGAAGCTATAGGATTTTGGAAAGTGTGCACGAGAAGCTCTGAAGATTGTGGAATAAACTTGCACAACGGTCACTGTCTTCTGCATTAACACTAGTTCTAACAAATTTGCACAGAGGGTAGTTGTGTGTGTGTTTTCCTTTGCTGTTAATGTTGTGTTGCACATGGAGTTGAGTAAGTGGCAACATAGTAAGTAGTACAGAGACATGTTTGATTATGCAGTGTTATGTCCACAACACACAGAATATCTGTTTAGAAGGGCTGGATGATGCATCATCAGACAAGCTTAAACTGCTTGCTGATTTTCTTTCCTTGTTGGTTTTAATAAAACGCAACCTAAATCATTTTCATCAGAACTCTTGATTTTTTAACTATTTCTTATGTATAATATTTGGATGTTAAGTACATTGGCTAGCCTTTTTTTCATGTACTGTTGGGTTCTGGGTTATAGGTAGCAAGGTTTATAAAATATCGGATAATTTAGCAATTAGGGTAATTAGTTGTATACCACTATTCCTGCTTGACTAGATTTCCGATCAGTAAATAAAGTCATGATTTACCATTTTCTTAGAATGCATGGTGAGGTATTTGAATGTTTTATAAAGCAAATAATAAGCTTGCCTTTAAACATGATATTTGCTGTTTTTATTTATCTTTTAAATGTTGCCTGCAGTCTAAAGGAGCTGATGTGGTTAGCATTTTGGACTGAGAATAATGCAGTCTGTAAGAGTTTTTTTTTCCAGGTGCTGTACCACACTGTCAGAGTAGCCCTCCATTGTCTCTTGAATGATACTGCTGTAATAAATGGGCTTTACAACTTGAAAATTGAAATAATTGAGTCTTATATCATTAATACAAGGAATATTTTGGTTTCTATTGCTTGTGCGTTTTTAACTCAAGGTTCCCTTAATTTGAACTGTTAATAGCAGCAGTCTGCATTTAAAGTGGACCTGTGTGTTGAGAGACAGCCTTGCAAGACTATCTGCAAATATATAGAGCTGAGTATATTTTTCTGTATTATTCTGTATTATAGAGCTAAATTGTTGCTTAGATATCTGTTGTCTTAGTGTTCTGCAAATATACAGAGATCAGTATATATTTTTTTGGTTCTATAATTTACACTGATTCCTCACATCTCTGTTGAAACTTTTCCCCAACCCCCTTCCCCTCCCTGTTCTTGGTTGTAGTTTAAATTTGGTAGCTTAGGCAGTGCCCGCCCCACTTTAGATTTGATCTAGGACACTCCCCCAGTCCCATCTCTTTACCGCATTCTACCTAATAAACCCTTTCTGCACTTGCTTTTGGTCCTTTTTAATTTAATTACATTTTTTCAAACTGTGTGTGGACTAATATTGCTACATACTCAAGTGTGCCAGCTTGCACTGCATGTGAATTGTTTTTACTACTGTTTTTGCTACTTTTCTGAAAAAAAATTGTAAGCCTGTTTCCTACCTTTCCTGTAATTAGTGTTCCAGATACAGATTTGCTGTATCCAGGACTATTTGTAAGCTTCTGAGCCCCCAAGCCTTTCTGTGTTGGAGGGATTCTAGCTTATCAGTGGGAGTGGTAAGCACTAGGTAACCTGTCTACCACATAAGGAGTGGTTCTGGCCCAGAATTTGTAGTTATTGGCCGTTTGGGCGGTCTTCCATCTCTCTCAACTTTCTGATTTGAAGGCCTGCATTTGCACTTGTTTCTGTCCTGTAACTCCTGGGCCCATCTCATTTGCTCACTCAATTTTTTTTTATCTGCTTTTACTGTATTTGTGTTTCTTCCTACTTTATTTTGCTTTTGCGTCATCTTAAAAGTACTCAATTGTATTTATTACTGCTTGGTGTAACTCATTCTAAGCCTTTTAGTTTAAGCACTTGAGCTTCAGAACAGTTGTTTTACATTAGGAAGGTTTGTGGTCTGCACTGTAGTGGCAGGACAGGTAGAGTATATCCTTCTAAGTTGGGAACTGCTGATTGAGGGCTCAGTGTCTGTTATTCTAAAAGTATATTAATTCTGTTTTAAGCACTCGGGCTTCAGGCCAGTTATTTTACATTAAAAGGGTTCGTGGACTGCACTCTTGTGGGAGGAGAGGCTGGACTCTGCCCTTCTAGCTGGGAATTTCTGGTTAAAGGCTTATAGTGCCTGCATATTTGAACTGCTTCTTACTGAAATTGGTACACCTTGTTTGCTGTAGCATAGACTAGATCCAGGCCTGCTGTATCTAGCTTTATTTGTATGCTTGTTGTTTGTTTGCTTGTTATTTCCCTGAATCGCTAATTCCACCTAAAATGCGGCTTTTCAGCACTTCTGTGGATCCCTAGTGATATCTGCATTGCTTACTGTACTTATTTCCTTGTTTCACTTGAAAGAAAGTTACTGTTTGTCATTTATGCATTTAAGTTACCTGTAACACATTGCATTTAAGTTACCTGCCACTCGCTCACTAAAGCAATTATATAAGTCAGCACTAAAATATTAAAAGCGCTACACCCTCACAAACTCCCCTTGAGTACCTCGTTCCCCATTGGCCCTTTTTTTTCAATTATAAAGGAATTCCCAGTACTATTCTAGCATGTCCAAAGGTCAGTTGTCAATCTCCTCTCCGGTCCAGCTGATGAATCTGGGAATCTTGAGGCAATGTTACAACTGCCTTATGTACACAGAAAACCCTCTCCTCCTCCCAACAAATTCCAACACATGTGAGAGATGCAACCATATAGTCATACTGGAGGCTAAGCTCTCTCAACTCAGTACTGGCGAAACCAGTCAGGAGGAGAAGGAAACCACACTCACTACAATTCCAGTCTCACATAGACCTACCATGACAGCAAACCAAACACATAAACACACAAAAACATCGGAGGCTCTAAATAAAAATCTGCCTAAGCAGCAGAGACCTCCAAAGCAGACACCCAAGCAACCGCTACCCCAAAACAAAACATGTGCAACACATAGCTCACAAAGCCAGTGTGCCGAACAGTCACAGCCCTTAAGGCTAAACAACACACCTGATACACTTGTAATAGGTGACTCTATCATCAGGCACACTGACGTCCCGCTCACCAGACTGAACAAGGAGAAAGTCATGGTGAGCTGCCTGTCAGGCGCTAGGATCCGCCACATAACACAAGCACTCAGGTCACTCCAAGGCAAGTACAAATATGACTCAGTCGTTGTCCATGCTGGTGTGAATGACCTGAGACATACCTCCCTGGACTACATGAAAAGAGACATAGAGGAGCTCTCTGGTAGCCCAGGCCGGTATGACCCTGACCTTGAGTAGCATCTTACCCTCACCAAGAATGATGCCACAATATGAAGATAAGATGATCAATTTCAACAATTGGCTTAAGTATTGGTGTCATTCAAAGGGGCTCCAATGCCTGTCAGCCTGAGATGACATGCTCGACAAGCCACGATGCTTCGCTAGGGACTGCTTGCACCTGTCACCCCTGGGCTTTCGGATATTGGCAAAGGCTCTTGCTACCCCCATAGTGCATTTTTTAGGCAAGGCTCAAAAGACAAACCCACCTCCATAGGTATCACAAGGGATAAGAAACTAAGAGTAATGCTACTCAACGCCAGAAGTCTAAACCTCATGATGCATGCACTTGAAACTCTCCTTAGCATGGAGAACATCGATATCTATGCAGTAACAGAAACCTGGTTCAAGGCTCCCGAGAGCACCCCAGCACTACCAGGTTATACCTCATACCATGCTTTTTGGCCCCAAAACCTGGACCGAACCACAAAAGGAGGGGGAGTATCAATATTCGTCAAAGGTACTCACACCTCCAGGTTGGTGGCACAGCACGGAGCATCAGAGACTATCCATGTACAACTAACAGTGGGTAAAACTGCCTTCCACTTTATAGCCTGCTACAGTCCACCCTCCCAAACCCAGGAACCCCACTTGGCCTTCCTGAGAACACTGGAAAATATGAAGGTCTCTCCAAACATCATTATATTGGGTGACTTCAACTACCCAAACATAGACTGGGAGCATTACTCTAGCTCCAACACCCTAGCCCAAAGGTTCCTAGAATTTATAAACTCAAATGCTATGGAACAACGTGTTACCACTCCCACAAGAGGGGAAAACATACTGGACCTGATCATCACCAACATGGGGACTCTATGCTCCAGACCAGAAGTGCATCCCTCACTGGTAAGGTCAGACCATAAACTAATCTCACTGGATATTTACATTCCGACCCCACCCCCTGCCCAGAAAACCACAGTGAAAAACTTCTCTAAAGCAAATTTCACACTCCTCAAAACCGAGATGGAATCCTTCAAAGCCCCCGGGCCTGTGGAAAATATGGCCCAGACCGCAGAATCCTTTATAAACGCATTCTATGAACACCTTCAGGAATGCATGGATCATGCAATCCCAAATAAAACCAAGACCCAATCCTCCAAAGGCAGGCGTCCTGTCTGGTGGACCCCAGCCATAAACAAACTATACAATAGAAGGAGGAAGCTACTACATGATAGAGAAAAATCCCAAAAAGGGAAGGCATCTCTGATCAGTATTAGCAAAAAACTACGGGCACTCATAAAATCGTCTAAGACCAGCTTCGAGAGAAAAATTGCACAGGACACTAAGGATAATCACAAGGCTTTCTTTAGTTATGTTAGGAACCTGGGTGGGAATTCCCAGATATGCTCAGAATTAGTCCAAAATAACAAAAAATACACGGAACCCACAGACATTGCCAACATCCTAGCTGACAGGTTCAGCGCAAACTTCTCCCCCCTCCCAACAAAAGGGCAAATATCTATCCCAGCAGAGTGCTGCCCCCCTGACATCTCAGATGCTCAGGTAAGAGCTGCCCTCTCCAAAGCAAAAAACACAGCATCAATGGGACCAGACGGTGTCCCGGGCTGCGTCCTACATGAACTCCAAGAAGAGCTAAACCCAAACATAAAACTACTGTTCAATCTCAGCCTTACTACAGGATATGTACCCAAAGAGTGGCGTACAGCAACAGTGGTCCCTCTCCACAAAGGTGGTGCCTCAACGGATCCTGGAAACTATCGCCCCGTAAGCCTGACTAGCTTGGTCTGCAAAGCAATGGAAAGGATCATCATGGACCTCATAAATAAAGATATTGTGGACCTACAGACACTGGATCCTACCCAGTTCTGCTTTGTTAAGGGCAGATCCTGCCTCTTAAACCTGGTTGATTTCTTTGAAACAGTCGCCAAGGCCATTGACGAGGGGAAGGTGGTCCACACAGCCTACCTGGACCTCGCAAAAGCCTTCGATACAATACCCCACTCGGGCATTATAGATAAGCTCACCAGCTTAAGTATAAACCCCTATGTCACTAGATAGGTTGCAAACTGGCTCAAGGACAGAACCCACATGGTTAGAATTGCAGGAGCCATGTCAGACTCCAAACCAGTTACAACTGGCATCCCACAAGGCTCAGTCCTGGGACCTCCCTTGTTCGGTATATATTTCTCGGAGGTACAGGCCAACACGGAAGGACTGTGGCTGACCAAGTTCGCAGACGAATGCAAACTGGGCGCCATAATCGACTCTCCAGCCGACACAAGCATCCTACAAAAGGGCCTCATAGAAACAGACAACTGGTGCCAGATCCATGGCCTCAAGCTAAACGCCAAAAAGTGTATAGTCATCCCCTTTGGCAAAAACAATGTGCCCACAAATTACCACATAGGTGGTAATCCATTAAGTACGGAAGAAGTAATTAGGGACCTGGGGACCCAAGTTGATAGCAATCTCTCATTTGACAACCACATGGCCAAAGTGGCTAGAAAATCATTTTATATAGCCCACCTAATCATGAAGGGATTCACATCTAGATCAGGGGAGGTCATCGTGCCTCTTTACTCATCCCTCATCAGGCCCATAATTGAGTACAATGCCCCTTTTGGGATGTACCTTACCACACACCTGCAACAACTGGAAAGACCCCAAAAGTACCTCACCAAGAGGATCAAAGGGCTCAAACAGATGCTGCCCGGTTAAAGAAACTCCAGCTCTACTCAGTGGCATACTGCCTGCTTAGAGGCGATCTGTGCCTGACGTATAAAGCCATGTCCAAACCAGAATTAATGGACATGCTGCACCTCAGAAAATCCAAATCCCATCGAGCTACGCGCTCGAGAGACTTGAACCTCAGCACTGAAATAAATAGGACATGCTGGAGGGACAGATTCATAACCCAGAGGCTCCCTTCACTCTGGAATAAAATCCCAGTCCAGGTTAGGCAGAGTCCCTCATTGACTGTCTTCAAGAGGAATCTTGATGAGTGGATGGGAGATCGTAGGTTTACCCCGGGTATCACTTCTGTGTCACTGTTAGACAGAGGCACAGTATACTAACCTTGAAAAAGGGCATAGCAAAATTAATTTAAAATGGGTGGCAAAAGCCAAACACACTCTGGCTAGACTTATAAATGCCCTAGGGCAGATAGCCTAGTATGAACCTATGAACCTATGAATAAAGTCAGGAAGGTGTATCAAATAATGCATGTATGTTTCTTGTTTTGTGTGCCAGTGGCCTATGATTTGAAAACAGACCAAAGGTAACCTTTAGCCACCACCGGCCAGATGCGTTTTCTTTGGAAGTGGTGTGGGTTTTGCTGTTTCAATGAATGTGAGTTTCAAGGGGAGAGAAGTTTTAATGCCAAGTCTATTTTCATTTTGAGACACTATTGCTTTGCTTACCAGATATATTAGAGTTCATGCATTGTGCTATAAAATGTAAAAATAAAATCCAAATAATCATTGTAGAAGTAAAGCAGCAGTATGCATGCACACATTAGTGTTTATGGTAAATAGGGCGAAATAGCCAGGTAGTATGGGACATTGGAATGGCTGCAGGGGGACTCTGGTGCCATATTCTGGTTGTTTGTTCTTCAGTTTGTGTTTGAAAGTTGGTATCCCACAATTCCATTGGATTGGGTGGGGATACATAATTGTGTATGCAACTTTTATGTTAATCAGCGTACAGATTTGTACCTGTTTTTCATGGGCCTTGTCCAGATTTTTGATGTTTCCAGGTTGAGAGGTATGACTGCAGGTAATGTGACAGCCCC
Organism: Protopterus annectens; assembly: GCF_019279795.1. Classification (NCBI taxonomy): domain Eukaryota; kingdom Metazoa; phylum Chordata; order Ceratodontiformes; family Protopteridae; genus Protopterus; species Protopterus annectens. Next base: position 731,647,956 of record NC_056729.1, on the reverse strand, counting down.
TGGGAAATCCCGAATATTTCCACCGAATTCCATAGTGTGCTCAGTGAAGCATAAGGGTGAATCAGCAAAGTCAAAACATGTGCCTCCACCCAGCTTCATAGTCAACTGTCATAGTTGTGGTGGAAATCACAAACCCAGAAGAGAAAAGTGCTTAGGATTTGGTCGGCAGTGTTATTCATGCAATAAGTGGAATCATTTCAAAAGGTTTTGTAAATGAAATAAGGCACATTCTTTTATTAAAAGAGGGCATTCCAAGATACAAGTTGATCAATTAGAAAACTGCAACCCTACTTTTTATGTTGGTGATGTGTGTGTCTGTACTTGGTGAAACAGTTAATGCAGCAGATTTGTGGGCAAAGAATGAGATCTTGTGCACTGTTTGGATTAATGGTAGTCTTGTAGAGCTCAAAGTAGATACTTGCTCAAAGTGCAATGTTACGTCAGCAGAAACATTTGCTAGAGTAAAAGCTGCAGAGCAACTGGATTTGACAATGTGTGAGAAGCTTGTTGCTTATGGTGGTGAAGAGACTCAAACCGAAGGCTCAGTAGTGCTTTCATGTTACTGTGCTGGGAACAGCTATGACTTGCAGTTTTATGTATTCAAGAGACATGTGCAGTCATAGTTTGGCCTCAGAGACAGTTTGAAGATGAGACTGGTTTCATTTAATAAAGACCTTCACCATGTAAGTCTGAATGACAGCAGTTCAAATTTCACTCAAGCTATTTCATCTGAATATACTGATATTTTTGCAGACAAACTAGGCAAACTACCAGTTGTGTACTCTATGAAGTTAGACCCAGAGGTCATCCCAGTTGTCAGACCAGCACGGAAAGTTCCAGTAGCTGTGCAGAGCAGAGTCAAAGTCAAGCTAGACAAAATGGTGCGGCTAGGAGTAATTTGTCCAGTAGGTTCTTCTACCCCTACTGAATGGGTATTCTCCATGGTAGTAGCTCATAAGAAAAGCTCAAATGACATCCATATCTGTATTGCTCCAAGAGATATGAACAATGCATTAAAAAGCTGTTTGGAATAAATTTTGCCAGTGAAGTTTTTCAGCGTGCGATGGAGCAAAAATTTTTTTCTGGCTATCCCTGTCCTATTATAGAAGATGATATTCTAGTAGGAAGCAATGGTCAAGCTGAACATGACAGAAACCTCAAGAAAGTTCTGAAAAGAGCATGTGAAGTGAATCTTAAGCTGAATCCTCAGAAGTGCAAATTCAGACTATGTGAAGTTACTTATGTTGGTCACTTTGTTTACCAGTTCAGACTTAAAACCAGATCCTTCTAAGCAAACAGCAGTTCTCGAGATTGTAGCTACAGACTATCTCCAAACCTCACAACATTTTCTTGGCATGCTCAACTTTCTAGGCAAGTACATTCCAGATTTAAGCCAACTTTCAGCACTGCTCAGAGAGCTGACATGCAAAGGTGTAATTTGGTCAAGGTCAGAACAGCACCAAAGAGTATTTCATGCCCTGAAACAGAAAATTGCCAACCCACCAACTCTCAGCTACTATAATGTTCACAAACCAGTTAATCTTTCTTGTGATGTTTCTAAGTTTGGTCTAGGTTCATTCGTTCTTCAAGAGGGTAGACCAATAGCCTTTCCATCGAGAACTCTTACCCAGACTGAGATGCAGTATGCCCAGACTGGAAAGAGCTGTGGGCAATTGTGTTTGCATGTTTGATGTTCCATGATTATATATATGATCACCCTATCTAGATTGAAACTGCTCATCAACCTCTTGTCACTGTTTAGAGAATACCTATGCATACAGCTCCAGCTAGACTGCAGTGTATGAAACTCAAAATTGCAAAAGTACAATTTCAGTCTTGTTTACACAAAAGGCAAACTTCTTTATCTTGCTGATACTTTATCCAGATCACACAGAAAAGCCACAGAATAGCATAAAGATGAGCAACTTGATTTTGAAGTCATAGAAGTGAGAAATTTTTCTTCCACATGTCTTGATGAGCTCAAAATTCACACAGCTTCAGATCCAATTCTCCAGAAGCTCAACCACTTTATCAGTCGAAGATGGCCTTCCAAGCAATCTTGTTTACCAGTGGAAGTGCAACCTTATTTTCCATACAGAGATGAGATTTTGTCAGACAATGGTATCATTATGAAATGTCCTAAAGTGATTGTCCCAAAATCCTTGCAACAAGAGTATATTAAGGTCTTGCATCATGGCCCATTATGGGAACTGATCCTATAAAAAGAAGGGCGAGAGGTCTAGTGTTTTGGCCTTCTTTGTCAAGAGATGTCAGAAAAGTACTTTCATCTTGTTCAGTATGTAATAGTACAAAGCCACATCAACAGAAAGAACCATTCAGTTAAGCCAGACTCCTGAACTACCTTTGTCGACAGTAGCCACAGATATCTTTGAGTGGAATAGTCAGCATTACTTGTTATTAGTAGACTCTTATTCAAATTGGTTTGAGACTGACGTACTTCCCAACCTAACTTCCAGTATTGTCATTACTAAGTTGAAGCGACATTTTTCTGTCTATGGTAGTCCGCACAAAGTTTTCTGACAATGGTTCACAGTTTACTAGTCAGCAGTTCAAGAGATTTGCAGAAGAGTGAGACTTTGTCCATATTACGAGTAGTCCTGAATACTATATATAAAATACTGAATATAGAGCTCAGCAAGACTGCAAACTCTTTTATTAACGCTTCTGCTACCTCATCTCAAATGCCTTCAAGTCCTGAATACGCTCAGTCAAAAGGCTTGGCTGAACATGCAGTTCAAAGTGCAAAACAGACTGTTAGAGAAATCCAGATGTGATAATACTGATATTTTTCTCAACTTGTTAAACCTCAGAAACATTCCTCATGTTGCTGAGAGACTTATGTTGAGACAAACCAGAACCACACTATCAGTCAGCAATAATTTATTGGTTCCATGTCTTAAGAACAACAAAGTAATAAAAGCCCAACAGTTGAAAAAGCATTTGTCCCAGAAGTCTTACTATGCTAAAAACAGCAAACTACTTTGTTCTTTACAAAAAGGGGAGATAGTGAGGATGCAGATGTGAAAGGGTTTTGATTGCATAGAATTTGTGAAAAGTTTGTGTCAAGGGCCAAGATCGTACATTGTGGAATCACAAGGAGTGAAATTCAGATGAAATCAGAAGCATTTGTTACCAGTGTCTGAACCAGTGTTACAGCATCTTGTCTGTGACAAAGACTCTAGTTCTCAGAGTGACTTTTCCAATGTTCCTGTTCCAGAGGACATTCTGTCAGCAATCCCCATTCTGAGAAAATCCTTGAGACTCCTCAAGCAGAACATTCCCCAGTGACTGCCCTGTTGCTAAACCCAGTCCTAACTATTATGTCACGAGATCAGGTTGCATCTCGAAACTTTGTTCAAGATATACAGCAACTTGGACATAACCGTTTCTTTATTTTTATCATTGCTTGTATTGCCTATTTAAGTGTCACTCGCTAATGTAAGATAGCTCTGTAAAGAGGGAGAATGTAGATAAGTATGTGTGTACACCTTTAACAAACTTCTCAGTCAGTAAGCACACGCTTTTATCCACTGAGCTTGTGTGAGATGTGAGTACCAGTTAGCGTGAACAGCTAGAGTGTGAGCATGCAAAATGTGTTGTCAGTTAGTTAGTTTAAGTTTAATGTTCTTGCTATCCATCCTGATGTATTTGTATTTAATAAACTACATAAATGAACATCCAAGCCTCAACATCTTCTTTATGTATATAAGAAGAATGACACTAGTGAAAAACTTAACTGCTTGCTTACACAAAAAGGATCCAAGGCCTTAAACACATGTCCTACATTGACAGACTCAAGAAACTTCAGCTGTTCTCAGTCTCTTATCGTCTTCTTAGAGGTGATCTCTGCTTGACTTACAAAGCCATGTCTGACCCAGCCCTACTTGAAATGCTACACCAAAATAAATCCCAATCCCCCACGCCACACACTTCAGAGATCATAACCTCATCACCACAATTAACAAAACATGCTGGAGGGACAGGTTCATCTCCCAAAGACTGCCCATACTCTGGAGTAAGCTTCCCATTCATGTCAAGCAGAGCACTTCACTGGCCCTCTTCAAGAGAAATCTTGATGAGTGGATGGGTAACAGAAGGTTCATCCCAGGGATCACTCCAGTTGCCCTACTGGATAGGGACTCTGAACTAACATCAGGTGGCACGATGCCCAGGCAATTTTTTTTGGAGTAGGCTTGTAAAGGCTCCAGGGCCATTAGCCTAGTACACACCTATGAACCTACCCACAGAAACTGTTAGAATGTACAACTGTCTGAAAAATTTTTATTGCTTCACTTATGCTTGTAGTATATTACTTATAAGCTACTTGATATCCTCCTCTGCAAGTTTCTCTTCTGAAAACAGTTCTTGTTTTTTATATTCTCTAGAGGATGTGGACTAGCAGTGATAGCAGGACTTCTGTATGGATCTTCATTTGTGCCTGTGCTCTATATCAAGGATTGTGCCAAAAGAAATGATACCCGTTTTGTAGGTGCATCTCAATTTGGTAAGATCAAACAAATGTCTTGCAGCTGTAAATGTTATATATTAGTTTACAAGTAAGGTGTGTCAAGCCTGTTGGTGCTTGGTTGTAGTTCTAAGGCAACTCTGACATGAAATTCATTTAAAAGGTTAGTAAAAAAAAGGTAGTAAATGAGCTTTCCAATTGGCTATGAATGTCAAGCAGCGGTGTTGTAATTTCTTACCTTTATGCTCAGGGTGAGTCATCTACGCTCAGTGTTGCTCATCTCGGGACAACTGAAATCTAGAAAACTCTGACCTCTTATCCTGTAACTGTTCTCTAAACTGTTAATAGAGGGTTATACATTGTTAGCAAAGTAGTTTGGCCAGTCTTTTCATTTTTGTTGCTTTTCATGTCACTGGCTTGAGATGCATCTATTCTAAGGCACCTGCCTGTGTCCCAGTGGTAGCTTGGGGGACCCCAACATGCCAGTATTTAAAATTTTTCTGCAGCCACGGCTATATATGAGTTACTGATGCACAGTTATGGTAGCTACATTCCATCATGGTGCATCAGTAACTTAAAAAAAAGAAGCAGTGCTCCACTGATCACATCATTCCTAACATTTTTAATAAGTGATACTTCAGCCATAGAAATGATGAGGCAAAAGTGGCAGCTGCCGTGGACACCATCTTGCAGGGGGCCACAAAATTAGAAAATATTGATTTTATTATTTTATTTGCATTTAAAAAGATGTTGAACTGTAGTTAATTAAACACTGTGAGTACTTTTGCTGGTGCATACCTGCTCTCTGACCCCTTTCAGCTCTCTGAAAGCAAATGTGTGCTTATCCTTACACTTTATATAAGGTAGGAGCCCAAGACACCACTCTAGTACAGAGGGCAGTCTACTTATCAGGGCACTAGTTGATAAAGCTGGTAAAAATTGATGGGGGGGGGGTTAACTATAAATGCAAACTACAAATATTAGCTACAAGATTTGTGCAGAATGTGGACTGCTTTTCTTGCATAGAGATAATAGATCTGACCAGCCAATCAGGCAGTTTTACTTTGTTTTTGTTCATTGACACAACACACTACACCAGTGAACCAGTCAGCAGTGAGCAGCAGATATACTGTTCCTGTTTTCACTTCTCAAGTTGGGAATTGTAGAATTCAGTTTGTGGTTTTCTCAGCTGGCATATCATTAAGGCCTGCATACTGAAGCCACTTAATAACAGCAGATACATGAGTTTCCGACTAGACAGTGTTTTGAAACAATGCATGCTGATGCAGAGTCTGTTATTCTTTCAAATTTCTAAATGTAGTCAAAGAGCGATATTTCATCCTATCCCTGATTTTGGGCCTCTGTTCCTCGTTTCTTGAGCAGGTACCATTGCTCTTGTCCTTTTGATGAAATATTAAACTGAGGTCCCATTTACCTGAGTTGGTGAGAGGGCTGCCGGATATAAAAGATCCCATGACACTTATCAAAACAAGTACGGAAAGTTCCCTGGTGCCCTGGGCATATTTCCCCTAGTCTGTATGAATACCACCTTGGGTCTGCCCTGAAAAGAGGTCTCAGACTTAGTGAACTAATTCAGTCATCAAAGGGTAGGTAAATAAAACTGTTTCTGATTTCACCTCCTATTTTTGGTCTGTTCCTTATAGTTGTAGAATTCAGTTTGTGGTCTACTTGCCAATTAAAGAGTGTAGATAATAAATGCTTGTATTATAAACAAAAACTGCAGTGTATGACAGTATGTATTTTATACATATATATATATGTATATATATATATATATGTGTGTGTGTGTATGTATCTATATATATATATATATATATATATATATATATGTATATATATATATATATATATATATATATATATATATATATATATATATATATGTGTGTGTGTGTGTGTGTATATTTTTATGAAATGCTTAATGCTTAGAGGTTTGCCTAGTGCTGTGAAACTATACAAACGTCTGGGCTTTTTGTGGCTTGCCAGATAGTGGAAACACGTGTACCATTTTTTTCTGATAGTAAATATATTTTTTCTATTCATACTGGCTCAAAAAGCAACATTTGAAGTACTGCATATTACAAGGACTGGAAGGGGGATCTTAAAAAAAAATGGCAAGAGCAAATTACATATTGTTGGAACAATACATGCATAATAATGTTCAGGAGGAGGAGTGAGATTTAAGAGAAGGTAGGACCTGAGCAATTTATGCAATGTTGGACTGATGGTAGTTAGAAAGAAAAGATATGTGATGTATAATGTATGTAAATGGTAAATATGTTGATATGGTTTGTTTTCTTTTTTGTTAATGTATATTTGCCTATGTCTTAAGTGATAATTTAATAAAGGTGGTTTAAAAAAAGAATCTGATACAGAAATAATTTTAACTCGTGAGAAGATATTAAAGAGAGAGTGGAAATGTAATCTGTTTTGCACTGTTTTATAATATATCTAGCAGGTCATACTGACCAGTGCTGAGAAACTTAGGATTTAATATCATTAAAGAACATTAGGACGAAGGCATAGCCACACAAGATTCTATAGAACTTTCTATAGAATGCTCACAGGAAATGGAGAACAAAAAATTGTGCCCTCAGTGTCGAAGAAAATGAGCTAAGAGAAGAGTTACTTGATTTAAATAGAGATGGACGGACATGTTAAGATCAGTGAAGGAAATAGACTGCAGAAGGTCACTAAAACCCAAAAACTCAGAAGTTTGATAAAACAAATGAACACAGTAATTAGGACTGCCACATGATATAGCAGAATTAAATAGGATATATTACTGTGCAGCTAAATTAATAACAGATACAATTCTATCACAAGAACACAGGATAGTAAGGGAAAGGCTAGGGAGAAATTGAATACCATCCTGGAAGTATCGAAAAGAGAAAACTATAAAGCAATTAAGACAGGAAGTGTCACTGTTAGAAGAGTGTAGAGAAGGGAACAGATCAACAACAATACTCAGAAAGATAGACGTGATAAAAGCAATGTGCAGTGTTATAACGGATCAGGATCGATCTGGTTCCTATCACGTAGTCGAACTTGTACAAGTTCGAACCTTATATGGTCGAGACCATAAGTTTGAGCATTTCAATGGAAATCTCCATAAGGGGAGGTTTCCATTCTGTTGAATGAGGTGCGATCTCGGAGTTGGTATATTTAAGTAGTGGGGGGTGTGGGGGGGGGTGCAGTGTCCTTTTTTTTTTTTTTTTTTTTTTTTTTTTATTCTTAGTCGAAGTTTTGTAATTTTGAATGGAATGATTCATAGATTTCGTGTTCGAAGTTATAAAACTTCGACTGTGATATAGACCCGATCGGTTTTTTACTATTACAAATAAACAAAAAATCTCAGCACATGCAGAAAAACTTAGAAAATACACAGATAAATATAAAAGAAAAGTACAAAGTAAATATTTCATTGATGACCCCAAAAAGTTCTATAGAGAATTGGGAAACAAGGCAAAAGGAATTTGGAGGCCACCCAAAAAAGAAGAAATAGATACATTTTGGAGAAATATCTATGAAGATCCTGTGGAGCAGATTCTAAATGGATAGAAGAAGTAAAAGAACAGGATATGAACTGGGATGAAGTAACGGCCAGAGAGATTGAAATAAAGTTAAGAAAAGCCTCTAACTGGAAAACACCAGATCAGATGAAGTACCTAATTTCTGGCTAAAAGTATTAACATCTTTACACAAAGTGCCATGATTAAGAACTATTTATATGCACACCCCAAACAGACACCAACCTGGCTAACAACAGGAAAAATAATGCACCTACTTAAGAGTGAACCTGAAAGTTATCCTAAAAATTATAGACCAGTAACTTGCTTCAACAACATATAAACTATGCACCAGAATTGATGCCAAGAGTATACTGTCATTTAGAAGAAAATTCAATCATGGCAATAGAACAAAAGGGTAATAAAAGAAAGTCATATGGAACAAGGGATCATGTGTTGCTAAATAAAGTCATAATTGAGAACTGTAAAAATTGACAAATCCAAGTATGGCATGGGCTTGACTACAAAAAAAGCATTTGACAGTATCTCACATTCATGGATAAAAGAGTGCTTAAAATGTATAAGATACACCCTACACTGATCAATTACATTACAGTGACCATGAAACAATGGCAGGCCACTTTGCAATTAAAGCCATGATAAAGGGTAAAATTATTATTCCAGTGTAAAAATTCAAAGGGAGATATTCTAGGGTAACTCCCTGTCACCACTGATATTCTGCCCTGCCCTTAACCCATTAAGCTCTCTACTTAACATATTAAGCCATGGCTATTATTTGGCTCTTAGAAAACAACAAAGTGTAAAGACTTCTCATCTTCTCTTTGTCAATGATTACAAACTATACAACAGATCAGATGAGGAACTGAAAGCACAACTGCAAGTAGTCAAAACTTTTTCAGATGATATAAGAATGTCATTTGGTCTCAATAAGTGTGCAAAAGCAACCTTTAAAACAGGAAAACTGCAGCACCAAGAAAACATCAGTTTTGGACAAAGAATGTGACATAAAAGAACTTGAGCAAGGGGATGTGTATAAATATTTGGAAACTGATGAAGGATCAACAATAAAACATGAACAAGTGTGAATAATACTTAGTGAGGAATATTTTAGAAGACTTTAATTCTGAAAACAGTGTTGACATCTAGGAACAAAATTCATGCTATAAACTAATTTGATCTTCCTGTCCAAACTTACAATGTTAAGTTGTCTATCTCGCCTTCATTCTTGCTGGATGGGTTCGGAGCCGATCCTTGGCTCCGACTCGGCCACTCTAAAAGCACGAGAGCTAGTTCCACCGGCTTGAGGCTCCCCTATATCCCACAATGCTAGGCGATAACTCCTCAGATCTCGTTTGCCGCTACAGCGATCGAGGTGCTTTTTCAACCGGCTCGTCAAGTTAGTTGAAATATTGAGTTGTATCTCAGATAGACCCCTTTTAAGTTAGCTTTCCTCATAGTTTTAAAAGTTAAGTAGTTTACTCCCCTTTATAGTCAAGTTTCCCCAGTTTTTTCTTAAATTTGCTAATTTTATTCCCTTGGGCTTTAGGCCCAGTCCCTCCCTACCTTAGTAGTTAGAGTGACTGTGTTTTGTAGGAATTTAATTTCTAACTTAATTACTATTTTTTAATTTAAAAATATTACAAGTGTAATCGGTGTGTGTGTGTGTGTGTGTTTGTGGTTACACTTTGACTTTTTCTTGGACATGTCCAAAGAATCGAAGGTCTCAGGCTTCACGAAGTGTGACTCGTGCTGTCAGAAGATGTCTCTGACAGACGGTCACACTTCTTGTGTTTACTGCCTGGGGCCTTTGCACCTGCAGGACTCATGTGCTGTTTGCCATGGCTTCAGCCCTAGAGTCCTGCAGGAGCGCAAAAATAAACTCATTTTAAGGGGTTTATTGAAGCCTGAGGGTCCCTCGACTCAATCCTCAGGAAAACCCTCTAAGCCTTCCAGACCTTCGGCTCGGGTCTCTGAGCCGTCTTCTGGGGGTTCGAAGACTGTTCGAACATCGGCTCCGGCCGGAGCCGATGAATCTCGAACGCATGCCCCTACTATTTCCTCGGCCGGAGCCGAGGAAGACATAACTGAGTCGGCTCCGATCAAATTGTCGGAACCGACATCCAGAAAAAGGTCCCGATCTCCATCTATCGGCTCCGTTCATTCGGCTCCAGCATCACCTTTGCTGTCTGAATGGAGCCATAGATCTCACTCCTCTAGGTTTTCCAGACTATCGGATCATGACCTTCAGAGAGTAGTGAGTCGACTTCTTAAGTCCGAGGCACTGGCCCAGATGCTTCAAAGTCCGACTCAACAGTCGAGAACTATTCCCATTACTCAAAATGTTCCTCCTCTGACTCTTCTGAGTTCGGAGCCGGGGCGGCTCGGACCCGAGACTGTGGTGGCGTCGGAACCGATACCTTTGTCTTTGGTGCCGTCGTCTGCTCCGATGTCTTCCTTGGAAAAATCTCGGCACCGGACTTCCCTCGTCGGCTCCGAGGGGGCGAGTGGCATCGGACCCTTGTCCGACCCCGCTCTCCCTCTCGGTGCTTCGGCGCTGGTGAGTTCAGCTCCGACATCGGCCTCGGAGCCATCACTGTCGGTGCTGGGGGAGATCTTCAGCTTTTCGGAGCGGAGACCTCCGGCTCTGCCTGACAGGGGTGCCTTCGAGGTCATGAGGAGCGTGTTAGAACCAGGTTCAACTCCACAGTCGGCTCCTTCTGCCCCTCCCTCCACGGTGCCTCTGGTGATTTCTGCTCACTCTCTCATCCCTGACCGTAGAGAGCCAGCTCCTCAAGTTTCCCCAGTGGGGATCTCCTCCTCTTCCGAGGCCTCTCCTGACCCGGTAGGAGAGCCCCCTAGGAAGAGGCAGTGCAAGTGGAAGCACATTGACTCCCCTGAGTCTGTCACCTCTGACTGATTTAGAGGATTCTGAAGGTTCCCCCTCGTTCCCCCTCTGAAGATGTCTCCTTTGCAGACATCCTCGAAATCTTAAAACAGAGGGGGAATTGGCCAGCCCTCAACCCTTCAGAGGATGAATCAGTGTATCTTGAGGCGTTTGGCTCTCGCCCTTCCACCTCCTGGGTGTCCCCTCCCTTTGACCCCCTTATGCAAGTGGTGGCAAAGAAGGCCTGGGCGGCTCCTGATTCAGTGGAACCCACCCCCAGGAGACCGTCAAAATTTATCACTGCCCCCAAGGACAAGGAATTTTTAACCAAAGGCATCTCTGTTGATGCTATGGTTGTGGCTGCGGCCACCAAGAAGGAGTTAGCTGATCCTTCGGTGCCTGTTCATCCTCCTAACAAGGAGTCTAGGTCGATGGACAGGTATGGGAAGCGGATGTTCTCGTCAGCAACCTTTACTATCCGCTCGCTGAATTACCTGTGTCATTTCACTCGTCTTCAGAGGGATTTGCTCAAGGAAGCGAGCGAAATGGTAAAGGACCCAACAGCTGCGGGTTTTCAGGATAGGATGAACTCTCAGCTGGCGACCCTTAATTCTATAACTAACTCCTCCATGCGCCTCCTTTGATTTGCGGCGGATGGAGCAAGTAGAGTGGCAGGTACAGGTGTAGCCTTGCGTCGACACGCCTGGATGCGGCTATGTAACTTTGCGGACCCTTTCAAGGCGTCCTTCACTAATTCCCCCTTTGATGGATCATCCCTTTTTGGTCCTCAAGTGAAGGAAACCCTGACTAGGTGCGAGACTTATGGCAAAACTCTCTCTGCCGTCGGAGTCCGTTTTTCTACTCCTTCTAGGCCTTACCCCAAAGGCCAGAAAGGGGGAAAGATGTGGTTCCGCAAACAATCTCAGGGAGATTTGCCTGACGCACAGAGTCGATTCCCCTCTAGAGGCAGAGGGGGGAACAATAATGGTAGACGCCGTCCTAGAGGCAGAGGGGGCCTGCAGAATCAGGGCAGTCGAGAATCCTTTTCCGACCAGCCCTTTCAGCATCCCTGAGGTGTTGCCCGACTGTCCACCTTTGGAGGCAGTCGGGGAAGATTGTCACTGTACCCAGAAGCCTGGCTATCCCTAACTCAAGACAAGTGGGTACAGTCTATCATTTCCGAAGGCTACAGAATCCCATTCCTTTTCATTCCGAAGCAATCCAAAAAATCCCTTCCAGACGTTCCACCCAGTCAAAGGGAGCAAGCAGCATTACAAATTTCAAAGCTGCTCGCAAAAAGAGCCATTCAACCAGTTCCAGCAGACCAAACAGGATCCGGAATCTACTCCAAATTCTTTTTGGTTCCAAAGAAAACAGGGGACTGGAGACCCATTTTGGATCTCAGCAACTTGAACAAGTTTGTCAAGAAAACAAAGTTCCGGATGGTCACGCTGCAGTCCATTCTACCCCTTTTGGGGCGGGACAACTGGATGTGCTCGATAGATCTCCAGGATGCGTACTATCACATCAGAATGAGTCGACGCTCCAGGAGATTCCTCCGCTTCAGGCTGGGAACCAGTCATTTCCAATTCAGAGCCCTGCCCTTTGGTCTCACTACAGCCCCCCGAGTGTTTACCAAATGCATGGCAGTGGTCGCCTCTCATCTGAGACGACAAGGATTCCAGGTGTTTCCTTATTTAGACGACTGGCTCCTTACAGCCCCCACCAAGCATCTGTTGCTTCTTGCCAGAGACTACACCTTTCACACATGTCAGACACTAGGCATTTCAATAAATTACGAAAAGTCTGTCTTGTTGCCTTGTCGTGTTATTACCTTTATAGGCACAAATCTAGACACAGTCAACATGTCAGCCAGACTCACAGAGCAGAGAATAGCAGACATACACAGACAGGTCTCTCTTGTCTTGCAGAGCAACAAAGTCAACGCCAGATTGATCCTGAAGGTCTTAGGGATTACGGCGGTGGCCATCCCTCTTCTACCATTAGCTCGCTTCCATATGAGAATTTTACAATGGATGCTCTTCACACAATGGTCTTTCCAACAACTTCCAATGTCCCATCCTATTCGGATAACTCAATCGTGCAAGAATCATCTCTCTTGGTGGATCACATCTCCCCAGCTCCACCTAGGGAGACCTTTCGTCCCTTCCCCTCCGGTTGCTACAGTGACAACGGACGCCTCCCTGATCGGGTGGGGGGGCCATTACCAGGGCAGGACGGTCCAAGGCATGTGGCAACCTTTCGAGTGCCACTTGCACATAAATGTCCTAGAGATGAGAGCAGTGCTTCTAGCGTTGCAAGCCTTACAAGACTCTCTTCCCATGGGAACTATAGCAATTCAGACAGACAATATGTCTGTAGTGTGGTACATCAACAAACGAGGCGGAACCAGATCTTACCCCCTATGTCGAGAGGCACTCAGACTGTGGCAATGGGTGATTTCTTCTCAGCGGTTTCTGTTAGCAACGCACATTCCCGGGAAGTCCAATGTGATTGCAGACAAATTGAGCAGAACAATTCTCATGCCTCACGAGTGGTCTCTGAAGAATTCAGTGTTGGAGAGAGTTTTTCGAAAGTGGGGCCGGCCTTGCTGCGACCTTTTTGCTACTCCCCAAAACAGCAAGTGCGACAATTTCTTCACCCTCTTTCCCCAACCAGGCCACCCCAGCAGAGACGCTCTAGTACACGATTGGCCCCGGGGACTTCTGTATGCTTTTCCTCCCTTCCCACTGATATCTCAGCTAATACAGAAAGCCATCGCTCAGAAAGCTTCCATGATCCTTATTGCCCCTTACTGACCTCGACAGGTTTGGTTCCCGTTTCTCCACCGTTATCTGTTGGAGCAACCTTGGCATCTGGACCCAGTTTCAGACCTCTTGACCCATCAGTCGGGTCAGTTGCACCACTCCCTCCCTTCTCTGAACATCACAGCGTGGTTCCTCCAATTCCAACTCTAGCCAGGCTTCATCTGATATCTCGCTCAGTTAGAGATATTTTGATAGCCTCTCATAAATCTTCCACTCGGAAGATTTACCATAGCAAGTGGAAACGTTTCTCCTATTGGGCGCAGTCAAAGAATATAGATCCTTTCACTGCTTCCATTCAATCAGTTCTAGACTTTCTAGCCGAACTTTTCCACTCAGGTTCATCCCCGTCTACCATCAAAGTTCAATTGGCAGCAATATCGAACTTTCATGTTGGAGTCTCAGAGTTCTCCATTATGTCTCACAAACTCTGCAAAGCCTTTTTAAAGGGAGTTTTTCTCCTCAAACCACCAATCAGGGATCCTCCTCCTCAATGGGATCTCAACTTGGCTCTGGCGTCCTTAATTCTTCCCCCCTTTGAACTTGCGGCTTCATGTTCAATAAAGTTACTATCTTGGAAAACACTCTTTTTAGTAGCTATCACTTCAGCTAGAAGAGTCTCTGAACTCCATGCTCTGTGTAGTCGACCCCCTTATCTTGTGTTTCATAAGGATATGGTGTCCTTACATACTAACCCGTCTTTTTTGCCCAAGGTAGCTTCACTGGCAAATTTGAATCAAACCATTGAACTTCCTGTGTTCTTCCCTAATTATTCCAATAGGTCAGAACAAAAGTTACACTGTTTAGATGTTCATCGCCAATGTAGGTACTATTTAGACAGGACCAAACAATTCAGGAAGTCTGATCAACTGTTTGTTTCTTATGCAGAAGGTAGAATGGGCCTTCCAATTTCTAAAGTATCTCTCTCTAGATGGCTTACTTCATTGATTACCCTTGTGTATGAGATCAGACATCAACAATTGCCATCTAAACCCAGGGCTCATTCAACTAGAGCTTTAGCCACTTCTATAGCTTTCCAAGATAGGCTGCCTATTGATTCGATTTGTTCTGCAGCTACTTGGGCTTCTTCCCATACCTTCATTTCTCATTATAAGTTGGACTTGGCCTCTAGAGACCGAGCCAACTTTGGTTCCACTGTACTCAAGAGTCTGTTCCGATAGGCCACCCGGGATAAGGTGCTAGGGACGTGGTCCCATCCAGCAAGAATGAAGGCGAGATAGACAACTTAACATTTAGAAGTTAAGTACCTACCATAACGTTCCATGTTAGTTGTCTTCTTCTCGCCTTCTTTCTTGCGTCCCACCCTCCTTTCCCCTAGCCTGGACAGACCTAGAGGAGTTTTTCTTTCGTTCTCTTTATGGAATTTCCTTGCTGGGCTTAGCTTTCAAACGAGATCTGAGGAGTTACCGCCTAGCATTGTGGGATATAGGGGAGCCTCGAGCCGGTGGAACTAGCTCTCGAGCTTTTAGAGTGGCCGAGTCGGAGCCGAGGATCGGATCCGAACCCATCCAGCAAGAAAGAAGGCGAGAAGAAGACAACTAACATGGAACGTTATGGTAGGTACATAACTTCTAATTTTTGAAGTGATTGACCAGGCTAAAAAGGTGTTGGATAGATTAGCTAGGAAAAAATGATGCTTCATGCTCATCAAATGATTTATAAAAATCAGTGCATACCAAGATTATATATTCCCCATTCTGAAGGAGGTATGAGCCTCCTTGAAAGTGATTACATGTATACATCTGCAATCATGGGACTGCACACACATCTGCTGACCTCTTAAGACACATACTTAATGAAAGTTTTGAAACATGAGGAGAATAAATCTAAGATGACTTCCCTGCTTAGTCTAGCACAAGCATATTGGCATCAAGTAGGAATGGAAATTAAAGCAGAAGTATCCATACCCGTCATGGTATTAGAAACCCAAAAGACTTGGAGAAATGAAAAAAGAGAATGATAAGTTTTACTGGCAGGTGTCTTTCCTTGCAAACCACATGCATATCCCTAAAATACTGCATGTCCGTAGAGGGATATGTGTTAGACTACACAATGTCCTGTAAACTGCATTCACATAAGTAGCATAATAAAAGTGGAACTTTTGGTTTGTTTTTAGACCCATGTCTAATGTTTTTTTTTCTATCCATAGACTCCACCCACTGCAATGTTACAGAAACTCTGTGTGTTTGCTTTACTGTGGTCAGTCAGTGAGTGATCTGTTTTATATTTTACACGTACAAGCTAAGGTTTTGGTTTTACTACTTTTCTTGAGATACCTCTGAAGCTTTTACATATGAATGTTTAGTAGTTGATACACGTGTGTGTTTGTGTTTGCATGCGTGGGTCCACTCACAGACTGGGGTTAATGTTACCTCAATATTCTGGATTTGTGTGTGCATTTCTGACTTTTGAAAGTCAGTGTTACAAAAACATTTCCACATTTTTATTTACACGGAATAAAAGTCAAATGCCAAACAAATTCTCTTTCTTTGAACATTAAGAAAAGATACCTAAAATTTCCATCAATAAGACAGTTCCTGCATGCTAAGAATGCCTAGAATTTACCGTTGTACAATTTTACTTCAGATTTGTTTATATTTACTCCATGTAGCATGCCTATGGGACACTCCAGAACATTTGGAGATTTTTACCTTACCCAAGAGCTGTAATTTGACACCTTTGGTAGTTACGCGCACGTAATGTAATTGCTATTGTCTGGGAAGGCATGAAAACTAACCATCTCTTTCAGTTAAAGGCCTGTCAGATGCATTTTAAATAAATATGACTTTAAGGAGAAAAGCAGTCCTGTTTGTTCACGTTGAGTAGATTTTTAGTGTGGGGGCTTTTTTGTTTTGTTTTGCATATAGACCATGATGTTTTTGCTCTCTAAATTTTAAAATAAAAGTTTGGAATTAAATCCAAATGTTTATGAACTTTCAAAATGTAAAGAAGAAATTAGCACAAATACTGAGAAATATGAACATTAATTTATGGTAATTGGGGAGAGATGGCTAAGTAAAGAGATACTGATACCCTGGCCCGTTACTGTGTTTAGAGTCCCATTTAACCCTGATCCAGCATTGATTGGAATTAAGAATTCTATATGACAGAAGATATTACATAACTGACACTGTCTCGTTACACCATTTTAATTAAGTTACTGAGCAAATGAGTTACGGTTGTTGTGAAATTCATATATGAGCGTATGAGTTCATAGTCATTGTACTTAGCTGTTAAAATTTACTTTTTTTCAGTGTTTTCTTTTGGTTATTATACATCTTTATGTAAATATGCTGTGTTTTATTTACATATTTATAATCCCCTTTTTCATACACTAGTGCTGGTCTGTACAGCAATCCATTCTCCTCTTATTCTGTTTTGCCTGTTTAACTTGCTGTGTACTTTTAAAAAAAATGCTGCTAGTGACACTGGGAAAGGAGAGGATGAACCTGTTGATGTACTTCCTCATTACTGTAGGATGTTCAGTGCAACACAGCAGGCAGAATCTGCAAACAAACATGCACACAGAAACACATTTCTTTAAAAATAAAAGTATCTGAAGTCTTTCCACCCCAGATAAGCCATGTCATTGGATACAGTTGCCTGTCTGTGCTACCTTGTTGTAGTGCTGCAGGCTTAATCAAATAATGATTCCCCCTAGGGTGTATGTTGTTAAGAAAATAACACATGCCCAGGGGTGTTCTGAGACCTGATGCTGCAGTCGGAGGGCCTCCCCCCTGGAAAGGCATTATTTTCACAATAACACATATCCTAGAGGGCATTGTTGCTCTTAGAGAATGGGGTGCTTGCTAAATTGCTTTGGATTTGTATTTTTTATTACCATAAAATATATATCTATGTATGGATCTAGGATGTTTGCTCGAATGAGCAACCATTCAAATCCATAACTACCGAACACACTTTAATGAAAGCAGTTTTATCGAAAAAGCGCTTTCGTTAAAGCATGTTACAAAAAAGAAAAAACACTACATTAACGTTTTAGCCCCTGCGCCCCCCCAATACACCCCTACTTTAATATTCTCCCTCTGAGACTGCATTACAGTGGGGAAAAGGGAATTTTCTCTTATCTGCACCATAGTATGGTCTCGGCAACAGACATACTTACGCTAAAGTGCTTCTTCAGTGAAAAGTACTTTCTCGTAAGTATGCCCAGCCGTTTGGGTTTCAGACATTTGCTCATTCGAGCAAATGTCCGGGACCCATATATATATATATATATATATATATATATATATATATATATATATATATATATATATATATATATATATATATATAATTATTTTCTATATATATATTTGATGCAAAGTAGTCCCTCTACCTAAACCAAAAATGCAAAGTAGTCCCTCTACCTAAACCAAAAATATTTTAGCATATGTAAAACTCTTGCTGGAAGAGGTGTTTTACATCAAAAATGTAAGTTATATAAGTACACACACAGATATACAGAGGCCTGCAGAATGACACACGTGAAGTTTGGGGAAAGATGGGTGAAGACAGCCAACCTAGTCAAATAGAATTTGATACATAATTCTATCATTTGTTTAAATAAATGTAAAATACATGCTTGTGTTTTTAAATGAAAGAAAAAACTGTAAAATGTGAACTTCAGGATTGTTGCAACATTGCCATCTGCTGTAAGGAAAATCAAGCCAAGCGTTTCAAATGTTCTTTGAAGTTACAGTTATCAAAAAAAATAGTGCTGAAGTGGCTGGCTGAACACATTCTTTCTATTGTCTTAACTTAAGGAATAATTATTAGAGTATACATGTGAAATGTCTTTTATTGTTGTAGTTTCCTGAGCAGGTGATAGCTTGCTAAATAATGCAGTTTGTTTGCCTGGGAACTCCAGACTAAGTGTCAAGATGATGTAATGTGAATATTGAGAAAACCTAAGTGTCAAAATGATGTAATTTGGGAGGGCCTTAGCTTTTTGTTAGTGTTTTAAAAACTATTGTTCAGTGAGAGACTAAAAGCATTTGTCTTGGACCATCAACCCCAATACTGCTTATGCTCTTTATGTATTTAAGTAGGATTATAGCACTGTGTTTTCTCTTAAGAATAGCTAAAGATTAGAAAGTTAGATTGTGTTTTTCTTTGATATCAGACCTGTTCTACTGTATTGTTTTAAGTTTCTGTGTGATCACTGAACTCTTAGATATCTCTGTGGTGTAGTAGTATTTTAATTATTTATTATTAATTATTTTAAAAACCTTTACCTGTGGCTGGTTTGTATAGAGAAGTAGGCTCTAGAGTACATTGCATATTTATAGAGGTTATCGTAATAGGCCACTCTAATAAGCCTTAGACTGAATAGTTACATTACTAATTGGATAATAATATTGCACAGTAATAATTGGACACCCTTTCAAGGGCCTTTGGGTAACTGATAATATTATCTGGTGGTGGCAGGTATTACTACCGTATAGTCTGGGTAAAGGGGCAAAGCTAGAGAATCTGTCAGCCTTTCCCAGGAGTGTCTGTGAAGTTGTATAAATACTTATCTCAAAGTGTGGGTGTGTGTCAGCTACCTGGGCAGGGACACGAAGCACTGATTGGAGAGAGAGGGTACTGGAGGTTAGCTTGCCAGCTAGGCTGAGATCTGGACCCTATAGCTGTGCCAGTGGGGAGTCTTATTGGGGACCTGGAGAGCAAGGGAGCAACCAGCCCCAGACTGACTATGATCTCTGTGTGCACTTAAGGGAAATTGTACTTTACTGTGTGTATTAGGTATCCTTTCCTCTTCTAGGAGACAACCTCCCTGGTGTTAATGGTGAGGATTGAGGCTCCTTGACTGCTGGACCAGGGCACGGTCATCACAACACACGCACTCAGAAACACACACACACACACACACACACACACACACACACACACACACACACACACACTGAACTTAATGTCCACTTTGTTGTGCATGAACATAGTCTCCTTGTGATCAAATGAATGTTAAAATCCTCAACTCCACTTTACCATCTGTAGTTTTGCTTTTTTATGCTACCAGTTAATCGGTGCTTTTAAATAAAAATCAGTCATTGAATAATGCCAGACAGCAAGAGTTGCATAACTGTTAATGTTTAGTAAATACATGCTGGTGCAGCACTCTCTGCTGTCTATCTCGATATCTCTCTCTCTCACTTGTCACTGTTACACATACACACAGGCACACGTGCAAATATGCGCTCTTTTTTTGGTTTTTCTTTTAATTTTACACAATCTAAATAGCAGAGGACTGCTTAGCAAATGTAAAAAAAAATGGCAGCCTTTTACATGTTGTCTGAGCTTCAAAGCAATATGCTGTCATGATACAACAGACTTGTTTTTTCAATGCACGTTACCTGTACACTAATACCCTAGTTAGGATCTAATGTTGAATTTGCCCATTCCCTAATACTTGTTAATTGATCTGGGACAACCAAGCTGGCTCTATTTGTAATTGGTGCTTCCGTTGATTCCTGCCATGTGTTGTAGAGCATTATATTTTTTTTATCTTTGTTCTTTTTGGTCACTCATGCAGTTGCTATATTTTGCTGAATGTTTCAGAGGTTTGCTTTTCCTCAAATGAGGTATACCATCTGTACACTATAGAATTCAATTATGTGTACACACACACAAACACACACTCATACACGCACGCACACACACACACACACACACACGCACACACACACACACACACACACACACACACACACACACACACACTCACACAAAAACACACACACACATGCTTATAAAACAAAGTATCTTCATATATGTTTTCCTGAGTACTGAAAAATATGATGTTAAGTTGTCTATCTCACCTTCATTCTTGCTGGTTGACTCGGCCATCTTCAAAAGCTCGAGAGCTGATTACTGGCTCGAGGCCACCCCATATCCCATGATGCCTGGCGCTAGATACCCATATCTCATTTGCCGCCTCTGCTGCGAGGTTGTCTTACTGGCTCAGGTCGTATATTTTCATTGTTTTATCTGTATTTTTGATAAAAACTATTAGGGTTTTTTTAGTGTAGATTGTTAGTTGTAGTTACAACCTTCTCAGTATATCTTTGTTGTACCTATATTTTATATTTTCTTTCCTGAATCCCTCCCCTTCCCTTCAGAAAACTCGTTTTAGTTAGAGAGTTTTCCCCTCCCCCTTCACTTCCTTCACATAGGTAGCCATTTAAATTAGAGGCTAACCCTTTCTTTTTTCTCTTCAAAAAAAAAAAAATTAGTATTTACCTAGTTTAGTCTTATTTGTTGTTGGTAGCATAGAATACTGTTAGTATTGTTTTCGACTGTTTTTTCTGTATGGTAACTTTAGTGTATGTGATAGTTATTATCTCCTATTTTTTTGTGTATTGTTCTTGATGTTCCTTCTTTTCAGGGATGTCCAAGGATACCAAGGTGTCTGGATTCAAGAAGCGTGACTCATACTGTCAGAAGATGTCTCTGACAGATGGTCACACTTCTTGTGTCTATTGTCTGGGTGCTGTGTACCTGCAGGACTCTTGTTCGGTTTGCCATGCTTTCAGCGCAAGAGTCCTGCTGGAGCATAGAAACAAGTTAATCCTGCGGGGTTTTCTTAAGCCCTAGGATTCACCAGCTAAGGCTCAGCCCATGAAGTCCTCTAAGCCACCTAAATCTTCGGCTCCCAGTTCGGAGCCGTTGTTGGGTGAAGCTGTTCCTTCTGCCTCGGTTCCGGCCAGAACCGATGTGCCTGCCTCCTAGTCGGTCTCGACTCACACTTTGGAGCCGTTGGGGAGTCAAAAGAGATCTAGGTCTCCCTCTCTGGAGTCGATACCCTCGGCTCCGAGGTCTCCTCTGCTTCAATTGGAGCACAGTCATCGGTCCTCCCACTCTTCTCGGTCCTCAAGGCTTTCAGATCATGACGTGGAGAGAGTGGTCAGTAGGCTGTTGAACCCGCAGGCCCTAGCAAAAATGTTGTCCAGCTCCCCTCATCAGGTGTCGGCTCTGTCCATGTCTGCAGTTATTCCTCCTCCAACTCCTCCCTTGAGCTCGGAGCTGGAGTTCGTTGGGGTTCGAGTCGTGGAACCGTCAGCACCGATACCTTCTCCTTCAGTTCCGTCGTCGGCTCAGATCACTTCCTTGGTACCGTCCTTGGAAGGGTCTGGGCACCGAGACTCCCTTGTCGGCTCCGAGGGGGTGAGTGGCATCGGACCCTTGTCCAACCCCATTCTCCCCCTCGGAGCTTCGGCGCAGGTGAGCTCGGCTCCTACATCGACTTCAGAGCCGTCCCTCTCGGTGTGAAGACGGATTCCGATCTCTTCGGAACTGGAGCCTTCTCGGCATCCGAGCAGGGACGCCTTCGAGGTCATGAGGAGTGTGCTGGCCCCTGAGTCAGCCCCACGATCATCCCCATCGGCTCCTCTCCCTATGGTGCCTGCGTCTGCCTCTGCCCCTCCTCCAGACCCCAAGCATGGGGAACCAATGCTCCAGGGCACCCCCTTGGGTTTATCTTCCTATTCCGAGGCCTCCCCTGATCATTCAGAGGAGCCACCTCATAAGAGGAAATGCAAGAGGAAGCATGTTGACTCCCCTGAGTCTGTCACATCAGATACCGACTTAGAGGATTCGGAAGGGTTTTCGAGATCCCCCTCTGAAGATGTCTCCTTCTCAGACATCCTTGAGATGCTTTGGCAGAGGGGGAATTGGACTACCCTAAGCCCTTCCGAGGATGAGTCGGTATTCCTGGATGCGTTAGGATCCTGACCTTTCACCTCCTGGGTGTCTCTGCCTTTCAACCCAATGATGTCTGTGGTGGCTCGGAAGGTGTGGTCAGCTCCAGACACAGTGCAACCGAACCCCAGAAGACCTGCTAAATTCATAATTGCAACACAGGATAAACAGTTTTTGACCAAAGGTGTTCCCGGTGATGCCATTGTGGTAGCGGCGGCCACAAAGAAGGAGGTGGCTGAAACTTCTTCATCTGTCCATCCCCCTAACAAGGAGTCCAGGACGATGGACAGATATGGGAAGTGGATGTTCTCTTCAGGGGACCTTTTCCATGAGGTCTCTGAATTATTTGTGCCACTTTACCCATCTTCAAAGGGCTCTCCTTAAAGAGCTTGGAGATACCCTCCAAGATCCATCAGCTGAAGGGGCCCAGGCTAAGGCAGCCTCCCAGCTGGCGACTCTTAATTCAGTGGTGAACTCCTCCATGAGGCTCATTTCTTATGCAGCCGATGATGCGAGTAAAGCTGCGGGCACAGGCATTGCCCTAAGGAGGCATGCTTGGATGCGGCTATGTAACTTTGTGGAACCTTTCAGAGCGTCTTTCACCAACACCCCCTTTGATGGTTCCTCTCTTTTTGGATCACAGGTGAAGGACACCCTTACCAGGTGTGAGCAGGAAGGCAAGATTCTCTCTGCCATGGGAGTCCATTTTTCCACTCCTTCCAGACCATATCCCAAGGGTCAGAAGAGTGGAAAGATGTGGTTCCGGAAATCCCAGGGAGCCTTGCCAGACACACGTGGTGAGTTCCCATCCAGGTGCAGAGGAGGCAACAATAATAGACGCCGCCCTCGTGGCAGAGGGGGTCCGCAAAACCAGGGCAGCAGAGAATCCTTCTCTGAGAAGCCCTTCCAGCATCCCTGAAGGGTTGCCCAGCTGCCCACCTCTGGAGGCAGTCAGGGGAAGATTATCGCTGTACCCAAGAGCCTGTCAAGACATAACACAAGACAAATGGGTACAGTCTGTTATATCCGGAGGCTACAGAATTCCCTTTGTTCGCACTCCCTTAGTGTTAAACAAGTCCCTTCCAGATGTTCCACCCAATCTAAGGGATCAAGCAGTTCAAGAAGTTTCAGAACTGCTAAGAAAAAGGGCCATCCAGCAAGTCCCAGCAGACCAGCAAGGATCCGGAATTTATTCAAGGTTCTTTTTGGTGCCAAAAAAGACAGGGGACTGGAGACCCATTCTGCATCTCAGCAGACTGAACAGGTCTGTACAAAGAATGAAGTTTTATATGGTCACACTACAGTCTATTTTACCCTTTCTGGGTCAGGACAATTGGATGTGCTCTATAAATCTTCAGGATGCGTACTACCACGTCAAAATGGACAGATGCTCCAGAAGATTCCTTCATTTCCAGCTGGGAGCCAACCATTATCAGTTCAGATCTCTGCCGTTTGGTCTCATGACAGCCCCCAGGATGTTCACTAAATGTATGGCAGTAGTTACCGCTCACCTGAGATGGCAAGGATTCCAGGTGTTTCCATATCTAGATGACTGGCTCCTCACTGCTACCACCAGGCATCACCTTCTGTGAGCCGGAGACTACACTGTCGAGACTTGCTCCAGACTAGGTCTCTCAATAAATTTCAAAAAGTCTGCATTGTCGCCCTGTCAGTCTATCACCTTTATAGGCGCAAATTTAAATACAAAAGACATGTCAGCGAGCTTTCCACCAGACAGAGTATTAATGATTCGCCAGCATGTGCAGGTCTTATTAGCATGCAAAAGAATTCAAGCCAGGTGCGTCCTCCAAACTCTGGGTCTCATGGCAGCAGCGATCATACTTGCTCCTCTAGCTCATTTTCACATGAGGATCCTCCAGTGGCTGCTTTTCACCCAATGGTCCTTCCAGCAGCTTCCCATGTCTCACATGATTATGATCACAGAAGCATGCAAAAAACACCTTGCGTGGTGGATGGTCTCCACATCAGTGCCCCGGGGCAGACCATTTGTACTTCCCCCTCCAGTTGCTACGGTGACCACGGACGCCTCCCTGATCGGGTGGGGGGGGCATTATCAGGGCAGAACAGTCCAAAGCACCTGGCAACCTCACGAGTACCATCTGCATATAAACGTCTTGGAGATGAGGGCCGTGCTTTTAGCGTTGCAAGCTCTTCAGGACTCTCTTCCTACCGGGACCATTGCAATTCAAACGGACAATATGTCAGTAGTGTGGTACATCAACAAGCAGGGCGGAACCAAGTCATACCCCCTATGTCGAGAAGCACTCAGACTCTGGCAGTGGGTGATCTCTTCCCAATGATTTCTGATTGCAACGCACATGCCTGGGAGGTCCAATGTCATAGCAGACAGGCTGAGCAGAGCAATTCTCATGCCTCACGAGTGGTCACTGAATCAAGTAGTTGCGGACCAAATATTCCGCAAATGGGGCCAACCTTGCTGTGACCTTTTTGCCACCCCCTTCAACAGCAAGTGCAGCAATTTCTTCTCTCTCCTTCCACTTCCTGGACATTCCCCCAGAGACGCTGTAGTCCACGATTGGCCTCAGGGACTTCTTTATGCATTCCCTCTGTTTCCCCTAATCCCCAAGCTAATACAGAAAGCTACCATATTGGGCTGCAAAATGATCCTCATTGCTCCTTACTGGCCTCAGCAAATATGGTTCCCGTTCCTGCATCATCATCTTCTCGAGCAGCCTTGGACTTTGGACTTAGTTCCAGACCTTCTGATCCATCAATCAGGCGGGCTGCACCAATTCCTGCAATTTCTCCAGCTCACTGCTTGGTTGCTCCACTTCCAGCTTTAGCCAGGCTTCCTGATATCTCCCCCTCTGTGTGTGAAATTATTTTATCATTGCACAAGTCTATGACTAGAAAAACTTACGTTAGTAAGTGGAAACGTTTTTCTTCCTGGGCAGAGGCTAAGAGTCTAGACCCCTTTTCAGCCCCTGTACACCACATTTTGGAATTTCTTGCAGAACTCTTTCATGCTGGGTCCACTTCCGCTACAATTAGAGTTCAGTTAGCTGCAATTTCAAATTTTCACATTGGCCTGTCGGAAAATAATATCATGTCTCATAAGCTATGTAAAGCCTTTCTCAAAGGGACCACTCTGCTCAGGCCTCCAGTGAGAGATCCTCCACCTCCGTGGGATCTAAATTTGATTTTAGCTTCTCTAATTTTGCTCCCCTTCGAACCTGCAGCATCTTGTTCCTTGAAGTTTTTATCTTGGAAAACCCTCTTTCTGGTAGCTATTTCTTCAGCCAGAAGAGTTTCGGAACTTCAGGCTCTTTGTACCCGTCCTCCGTACCTAGTGTTCCACAATGACAGGGTTGCTCTCAGGACTAATCCTTCCTTCCTTCCTAAGGTCTCTTCAGAGAATAACTTGAATCAGTCCATAGACCTTCCTGTGTTTTTTCCCAACCACTCCAATAGGGTGGAATATAAATTGCATCAGTTAGATGTTCACAGGCAACTACACTTTTATTTGCATAAAACTAAGGACATCAGGAAATCGGACCAACTTTTCCTTTCTTATGCTGAGGGTAAACAAGATCTTCCAGTCTCAAAAGTAACCTTGTCCAGGTGGTTGACTTCTATCATCACATTTATCTATCAACTGAGTAATAAAGAATTGCCTGTTAAACCAAAAGGTCACTCCACCAGAGCATTAGCCACTTCTGTGGCCTTTCAGGCTAGGTTGCCCATGGAATCTATTTGTGCTGCGGCTACATGGGCCAGCCCACATACTTTCTTTTCGCATTATAAGTTGGATGTGGTTTCCAGGAGGAGAGCTGATTTTGGTTCCACTATTCTGAAGAGTTTGTTCCGATGAGCCACCCAGGATTTTAGGTGCTAGGGACGCTGTCCCAACCAGCAAGAATTAAGGCAAGATAGACAACTTAACATAAAGAAGTTATGTACCTACCATAACGTTCCATGTTAGTTGTCTTCTTCTCGGCTTCTTTCTTGCGTCCCACCCTCCATCCCCCTATCCTAGTAGACCGAGAAGAGTTCCTTATTGTTTTTCACTGGCTGAGTCTTCTCTGGCTATTCTTTTCTGCCTAGTAGCCTCTCTGGTAGGTTTTATACATTCCAGGATAGGATCCTTTCCTTATTATGTCTGCAGTTAGACTTACCAAATGAGATCTGGGTATCTAGCGCCAGGCATCATGGGATATGGCGTGGCCTCAAGCCAGTAAACAGCTCTCGAGCTTTTGAAGATGGCCGAGTCGGAGCCGAGGATCGGCTCCAAACCCAGCCAGCAAGAAAGAAGGCGAGAAGAAGACAACTAACATGGAACGTTATGGTAGGTACATAACTTCTTTTTCTGCCTGAAGTACCTATGCTTAAGTAATGATTTAACAGTATTTTCTTTTCTTTATTTTATTTTTTTTTTCTTTTTCTTGCAAAGAACATGATATTCATTCACTGCCTCAGGTTTTTTTGTAGGAATGTTTACTAACAATGTGACTGTTTTTAGAAGGGATGCAGTTTTAGTCTTAGAAGCGCTGCTGCTAACAGTTCCATTTGTTTGTTTCTTCAGTGAAATGCTCCATCTCTACTCTGTTGCTGTTCAACAAATACCCTGCCTTATTGGCTTATAGGTAGTAATGCTCTGTTACCCTATCTCTGGATGTTTACCAAAGCTTAGAGATCCTCCCCTGCCTGTTTGTGGGTGTGATGGACCAATTACCTGAGAGTAC
Organism: Protopterus annectens; assembly: GCF_019279795.1. Classification (NCBI taxonomy): domain Eukaryota; kingdom Metazoa; phylum Chordata; order Ceratodontiformes; family Protopteridae; genus Protopterus; species Protopterus annectens. Next base: position 731,620,762 of record NC_056729.1, on the reverse strand, counting down.
AAGGACTACCTTTCAGACCCACAGAAAGAACCCTTTCAGTTTTCTTGCGCCGCAGTAAAAGAAAAATCTCTGAGAAGGCTAATTCTTTCTTTAGATTTTCAGCTGCTGAGCTCGGATAAGAAACCCCTTTAGGTTTTATTTTCTCCCTAAGCCTTATTTTTTCTGATTAGAAATTTTGTATAGGCTTGTTTTTTTTTTTTTTTTTTTTAACTTTGACTAGTACAGTAAGGCCTATCCTGTTGTTTAAAAGCTTCTTTTGGAAGTTTTGACAAGGAAAATTGATACTGTAGTTTTTTGGGGGGAATTATGAATTATTTGAGGTGATTGAGCAGGATTACATAATTTTAAACATATTTTTCTATTTAAATCTCGATTTTGATGCAATTTTGTATATTAAAACATTTTGACAGGAATGTTTCATTAGTGTATGATTCTTTTCTAATACTGCTCTAGGCCATATCCATTCTTTTTGACTGAAGCTAGCTTTTTTTTTTTCTACACAGAATTAGGGGACATTTTTCTGCATGTATTTGTACTTGGAAAAGCGATTTCATGGAGACCCGAGGAGAAAAGCTCCAAATACAATTAGTCAATCAAGAAAACAAAAAATAAAACTACAGCAGGTATATTGACAAGAACTGTTACATATAAAATCAACCACAATAAACATTTATACACTAGTTTCAAGAAATCAATCATAATAAAAGCAGGATAAATCAAGTACAGAAATATTTACAAGAACCAAAATGTAGATGTACTGTAATAGGAGCATTATTAAAATGAGGAAAGAAAAGTGGATAAAAAAGAAATAAAATAATTAGAGTAATCAAAATAGAATTAAGAAGAAAAGCAATTAGATACCAGGTTGGAGTTTGGCACAGGCAGGACCAGGTCTTTTTTAAGTAGTGTCTGAGTTCTAGTTTGAATTGGAGCTTATGGGGGATACTTCTTATCTTAAGTGGAAGGGAATTGCAGGTGTGAGCTACAGAGTATTTATATAGGGACTTATATTTTTTGGCAGTTTGTAAATGTCCAGGAGATGTTTGTCAGATGTGTGACGTTGACGCCAGGGGTTATATTGACATACATTAGAGATGGAGGGACAGGAAGTGGGATTATAGAGAACTGAGTGTGTAATATGCAGTTGTGAAAAAAGTAGTTGTTTAGGGAGTTCAGGCCATTGTAATGACTTGAGGGCGAGGCAGTGGTGGGATTTGCAGGGGAGATTAGAGGCAAATCTAGCTATCTTATTGTATGTTTGCTCTAATTTGGAAGTGATGACTGAAGGTTGATAAGGATAGCAACTGCATACAGAAGACAGTAATAGGAGAGACATGGTAAGGGAGGGTTTGGTGGAGGGTGAAAGTAATTTGTGATTCCGGTATAGGAGACCAAATTTCTGGTGTTTTTTTTTTTATGCATTGATGGATGTATATGTTGAATTTTACTTAGTCATCAGTTGTGACACCAAGTAATTTAGTCTAGGGTTTTGGTCTGATAATGGTATTGTTGAGGGAGGTAATAGAGAAAGTGAATTTGTGTTGTGCCAGTTGTTTGGGAAGGAAGAGGAAAAGTTTATTTTTTATTAGGATTTAGTGTTAGTTGATTATCAATGAGCCAGGTTTCGATGGAAGCAAAAGTGTCTTGGGTAAGAGCAAGGAGTTCTGGAATGCTGTGGGCGGTGGTAATAAGGGTGGAGTTGTCAGCATATTGTAACAGTGTAGAGAGGTTGGTAGCAGAGGATACCTATTAGTAAAAATATTGAATGAGAGAGGACCCAGTATAGACCCTTGGGGGACACCGGTGTTGACAGGAAGAAACAGGGAGGTGACAGTTTGCCAGCATATGGATTGTTTTCCATTAGATAAGTAGCTAGAGAACCAGTTTATAGAGGGGTGGAGAGCTGGAGGTCATAAAGTTTATTTATCAGTTTAGAGTAAATCAGTTTAGAGTGAGAGACAGAATCAAATGCTTTGGAGAGGTCAATGAATAAACAGGAAACTAGTAGGTTATTATCAGAGGCTTCTGCTACTGTTTTTGGGAGTATGAGAGTATTGCTGTTGATGTGCTGTGGTGGGATCTAAAGCCATGTTGGGTGGGGTTAAGAAGGTTATTATCAAGCAGGTGTTTAATAAGCTGAGTGTGGACACACTTTTCTAGAATCTTGGAAAGGTTGGATAGTTGGATGGATCAGTGGAGTTACCTCCTTTGTGAAGAGGGATTGATGGGGCGATAGTTGGACGGATCAATGGAGTTACCTCCTTTGTGAAGAGGGATTGTGTAGAAGGATTTCCATAATTCTGGGACAAGAGCTTCAGTAATAGAGCGATTTATAAGAATAGAGACAGGGTATGTGATAAAATTAGCAGCAATTTTAAGAAAGTAGGAAGGTAAATTGTCAACAGACGGGGATCAGGGCTTGAGTTTATTCATTAGGGATGTGATGAAGGCAGTGGGAACTGGTTGTAAGGAGAATGTATTGGAAGGAGGAGGACTGGAATGTAAAGGTAGAGAAGAGGCAGAACTATTTTGAGTTAGTTTTGGATTGTTTCTGTAAAGTAATTATTTAAAAGAGCAGCAGTCTCTGAGACAGTATTCAGAGGGAATGGGTTGGGGGTAGGAGGGTTGTCAGGGTGGGGGGATTTTATTAACTGTAGACTGAAATGTTTTAGTTTTTTTTTTTGTGGGTTACTTTGGTTGGTGGCAAAGAAAGTTTTTTTGTCTTTGACTAGTTTTTTTGCACATGTTTCTAAGTTCTTTGTTACTATGTAGTAAGGCAGGAGTTTTATTTTTGACTCAAGTTTTCCAGGCAGTATTCTTCTCATGCATGATAAAGCATGTTTGATTTTACTCCATTTCTTCTGGAAGGTGCCTTGGAGTTTAGTTCATCTAGGAATAGTGTATTGAAAGTTGTTACAGCATCATTAAGAGGGAGGTTATTTAGGAAGGACCAATTCATGTTGGGCAAAGTGGAGCTGAACTTGTCTGGATTGAAATGAGTTAGATTGCAGCATTCCCTGTAAAGGTGTTCTTTGGGTGAGTGTTGGGAGTATCTATGGATGTAGATAGGGGAATGGTCACTTAGAGAGTTAGAATACCGAGATTATGGTAGAGACTAGGATCAGAAGTAAGGATCCAGTCTATTATAGATCCCAAAGTAGAGTTTTTATTGGTTCTGGTCAGGGAAAATATTAGTTGGTGGAAGCCATACAGACTGAGACTTTGAGTAGGAGATGAGGAAGAAAGTGAGGCCCAATCTATGTTAACTTCCCCAAGTATAATGGTTTCGTAGGGAACATTTTGGGTGAGCCAGAAGAGAAAGTTTTCAAGAACAAGGATGTTGTCACCTGGGGGGGTGTAGATGGATACAATGGCAATTTTCCTATGGGGTTAAGATGAGAGTTTACAATAAGTATTTCTGCAGGAGAAAAGCAAGGTACAGAGGGTGAGAGTGGAGAGAGAGTAAGTTGGTCCGAGTAGAGGATGGCAGCAACCCCTCCTCTTTTATTTGTTCGGTCTGCATGGAAGATATTGTAGCCTGGAGGAAGAATTTCTGAGTTAGAGATATGAGGTTTTAACCAGGTTTCCGAAAGGGTTAAGATATGGGGGGAGTTGAGGTAGATCCATGAATGCAGTTCTGTAGTTTTGTTAACTATGCTTTGGATATTGAGAGAGAAAAAGGGATTTAGGTGATGGACTGTGGACTTGGGGCAGTGTCGGAGGAGGTGTGCTTGGAGGTTTTTGCTTATGAGAGGCAGAGACGGGTGGTCCAGGGTTAGGATAGATGACGCCATCCAGGAGTAGTATATCAAAGAAATTAAGCAGCAAGGAAAGTAGGTTTAGAGTACAGGGAGTTGTGTGTTTTATACAAGTGGAAAGTGAAACATTTGGATACATCTTTACTGAAAAGAGACTGGAGGGAGAGCTTGGAAATAGTTGAGGAGCGATTAGAAGTGTATGAGGGTAGATATGTGGGTAGTGGCAGTTAGGGAGAGTTGGTGTTAGTGGTATGTAATGCAGTGGTTTGTGGTAAGATGTAGACAGTAATAGGAGGAGAAAAAGGGGGATCATGAGGTAGTAAGGTGACATAGTAGTGGAGAACTTGGGTGACTGTTAGTAGCAGTAAGGTGTATAAGGTCCAATGAGAAGTAGATGTGCAACGGAGAAGAGGCAAGGCAGATGTGGGTAGAGAAGTATGGTAGGAGGGGATGATGGTTGATGGGAGAGGAGGGGGAATTGGGTGGGTAAGTGGATTGGTCCAAAAGTGGAGGGGAGGAGTGTAGAGAGTATAAATCTAATGAAAGTGGGGGTGGGTTGGAGTGGGGGTAGGGCAAGGGAGTGGAGTGAGCCCTAGCGTAGTGAGGACGAATGGAGCAGGTTGACCCAGTAGGGAGAAGCACAAGAAGAAAGAAAAACAATCAGTAAAGGTATGTAAGTGAGCAAGTAAGTTAGGAGGACCCAATGCTGGCTGAAAGGGGGAAAAGCAGGTGCAACATAGGATGTTCGTGTTAGAAGACACATTCTTTGTACTGGCAGACGCTGCCTAGCATGGAAGGCAAGTGCACAACTAAAGCCAATTGTTGTGCCAGTAAAAGTTGTATTTGAAAAAAGAAAAAGTGACCAACTAGACAGCTAGATGTAGTTTACAAGTTTAAAGGTATTTACAAGTAGCTGCATGGGCGAGAGACCAGGTTTATCCTAGTAAATACTGCCATCTAGTTGTAGAAAGGGGACAGTTAGGAAAGGGACAGGTAGAAAAAAAAAGAAAATAGGTGGTAGAAGAGAATGTAAGAAGGATTTCTGAGTGGGGGGGGGGGTGTCCCAGACTTTGTGCAAGCCACTAAGTTAATAGCACTGTAAAAATTAATATGTATTGGTAACACTGTAGGCTCACATCTACTTTATAACACAGTATGGGTGAGTTAATTTCCATTCTGCTCTGTAGAGAATGTCACGGGGTTCAGTTCAAGTAAAAAGTAGTGTACATGCCATTTTGGGTAAAGCAGGTATCCTTCGGGGTGTAGAGCAGGCTGAAAAGAAAAGAAACAACACAGTTAAAAAGCCAAGTACAGGTGTAGTGGAAACCAGAAGCAGAAAAGGGGAATGCAGATGTAGAGAGGAAAAGAGAAAAAAAGGGAGGGGGTGGAGAGGTGGATTAGGAGAGAGAGAAAGCAGAGAGGGGAATGACATAGAAAAACTGCAAGATAAGAAAGAGTGTCGAGTGCACAGAGTTAGGTGTAGATGAGGGAGTGCGAAGGTAAGTACAAGAGAGGAATGCTAAATATGAAGATGTTAAGACACAAAGAACAATATTAGACTGTATATCAACACATACAGGGCAAAGACTCAAAAGGGTAACTTGAAAAAAAGATGTGGACTCTAACTCTAGAATAGTAGAATAGTAACCCCTGCAGGAATAGACTTCATATTGCTTTTGTAGCCATTTTGTATATTAAATATTTCTGACAGTAATTTTTCATCAGTTTATGATGTATTTCTTATCTAATGCTATTTTAGGTGATTTTTAATCATTTAATGCTAAAACTAGCCTTTATTTATGAAAATACTGTCATTTTCTCAGTGCAGTGTTCAAAATAATATCCATACAAAAATAGTCTTTCATTTTTGATTAGTGGGATTTGTCCACCCTTTTACTGGGTTGACCGTACAGCTAGTATTTGATATTCAACTGAATATTTTTTGTCCCCTGACTTGACGGATTCAGACATGGTGGCTGCCTCACCATCAACCCCCAGCACAATTAAAAACACAAAAATAAGTCAAGAAATATGCCTCAGACTATGTCTTCTGAATCCACAGTAGCCTTAAGCAGTCTATCAGACCACTCACCTTCTTTTACCTGCAGGTCCCTTGGTGTAGTGTTAATACCACAACTGTGCATGACACAATGGTCAGACATTCTCTGGAGCTGTACCAGTGCCTGATTCAGGTATAGGAGAACCAAACTCTTTAGGTGCAGGGGAAGTCAGTTGTGGAGAATTTGTTGCCAGTGTTAATATGTCTCCCCACAGGGATTCTCTCACTGGAATACATTCAAAACAGAGACAGAAGTTCTACCACATTGCATGTCAACAGTCTGTGACTGGGTTTCCACCTGAGGTGGTGGCTGTGGATGGATCCATTGTTCAGGCAGTTGATTACTGGATTCAAACTTGGGTTATGAGTAATGCTAGGGCCTGAACCCCCTGTTCAGCATGCAGGGATCCCAGTTTTGAAAAGGATTCAGAATCTGATATTTCAGAAGTGTCAGAGTCTGACCAGTCAGTTTGCTCTGAGGATGAACAGGTGCACAAAAGAGAATGGATGTTTTCTTTTTCTAGATGCTGGCTAGATTTAAGGATACCAGGTGTTGGAGGATGCCTTTAAGAAAGCTTGTGATTCTCCTCTATTGAAGAAGTCTTTGCCTACTAAAGTAATTAAGAAATTCATGGTAGGCTGTACCATGTCTGGTCTCCAAGTCCCCTTGTCTACAGATCCTGCTGCTGTGTCCCCAGCAACATCTTCTGACAAAGACTGTCTTCATCAAACCCTGTCCCCTCAGATAAGCTAGGCGAATGGCAAGAATCTCAGAGAAAAAGGCTGGCACAGTAGCTTGTAAGATGTGTAATTACCAGTGTTTTATGTGGAAGTTTGCCTCAAGGTGTATATAAAGTTTAAAATGAATTCACTGCACCATAACCTGCTGAGCAAAAAAGTCTTTCTCGGTGGCATTGTGTCCAGTGTTTCTCAAATGTCTAAGCATGCTTTAAAGAATGCCTTGGAAGGGGCCAGTCCTGTTTCTAGTAATGCAGTAACATCTGTAGTGATAAGGAGGTATGCCTGGTAGAACAGTCAAAACCTTTCTGTTAAGTTATAAAATGAGATTATGAATGATTCACTCATTTCTGATTGTATGTTTGGTACCGCAGCTAATCAGATCCTTGAACACTGGGATGACAAAGGCAAACTGATACAAGGAGTTAATAAAATGTTCCCAAAGTTTCCCCCCAATAAGCAGGGTAATGTTCGGTAGCTTAGCAAACTGAAGTTCCACCTGAACAAAAGCCAAGGCACCAGAAGGAAAGGGCAGGTCAGTAACTCTGCTAAACCTAACGAGAGGTTCCTTTCCAAAAAGATAATCCCCCTTCCAACCTATGACTATGCCGAGGCGCAACATCTGTCTTTTCCCAAGTCACCCTCTGGGTGCCCTGTATTAAAAGTTAGCCTTCAACAAGGTGGCTTGGCCATCAGTAGTTTCTGACAAATGGGTGCTCAGCACTGCTGGAGGTTACATGTGGCATAGAAGGAACATCTACCTCTGTTCAAGAGGGTGCCCCGTCGCCCACCAGACCAGACCTTGTTATTCCCTGCTATACTTCAGCAAATGCCGGAATCAGTGGTCATAGATCTGGTCCCTCCTTTGGAAAGAATGAAAGGCGTCTACTCGAAAATGTTCCTGGTTCCCAGAAAAGAGCAGACTTGGGGATTGGTTTTGCACCTGTCCTTCCACAGTACCTTTGTCAAGGTCTCCAATTTCAAAATGTTCACCCTGCAGACAGAGTTTCCTTTTGCAGGACCATTGCTTCATGATGTCCTTGTACCTGAAGTATGCATATCATCATATTCTCATTGCTCATCACTCATAAAGGCTTTGGTATGCTGGGCGGATGTTCAGTTGTCCTTGGCAGGATATCCCAAGAGAGAAGAATACTGCAAAAGTGAGAAGTAGGACATCTGTTATGGTAAGATCTTACAGCTGTACTTTATGCAGAATAGGGCTGTAGTTTTGCAGGTGTTCTATAGCCCAGATGAGGAAAGTGCAGAGGCATCAGAGTATTTTAGGAGCATTTAGACAAGAATGGCCAGGGTAAAGATAGAGTAGTGCTGGACAAAGGTTCTAATTCCGCAATGGATTTGGAGTTGGATAAAATGTTTGAAGGGTGTAATTTTCTTAGAGGAAGCGATAAGGAATGGGCTGAGGGATAATGGAGTAACTGTGTGTTAGTGCCTTTGGATGAATCAATTGCAGTTTACCATCTTGAGGGATGTTGCAAAGAAAGAAAGAAAGAAAGCAGTTTGGATAGAATTCTTATGCCTGTGGCATCTGGTAATAGAGACTGGGTAATACAAAAACTGGGTAATCTATCAGGCATTTGGTGACTGAGAAATGGAGAGAAAGTAGAGAAGTATAAGTATGACCAAAGTAAGTGGAAAGGTCAGAGCAAGGGAAGTGATTACAGTGTATGGTTAGACGTGGTTATGAAGAATGTGGGAGATGAGTAAAAAGTTTGGAATGAATGTGGGATGAGGGGAAGGATTATAGGGGAATCCAACAGAAAGATCAGATTGAGAAGGGATAAAATAAAAGGTGAGAAAGGAAGATATCAAGCTGTAAGAGGAGTTGATAAGGATAAATCTGAATAGCAGAAGTAAAGATTTGTAGAAGCTAGACAAATTGCATATGGGGTAGAATTATGAAGGCAAGAGGAAGCATGGTGGAGCACAGGAGACGTGAATTGAAAGTTATTGGTAAGAAGACTGGAAGATTTTTATCTGAAACTAAGTTATAGTGCTGACGGATGCAAACATTTTAGTATAAGGGAGGAAGTCTGGGAGGAGTTCAGGAAATTCTATGAAGGATTATATGATGGGAAAGATGGCTTGGGAGAGGGATTCAGAATGTATGAGAGGGAGGATTTGAATAGAGAGGTAGGGAGTAGAACTGGTGGCAGCCTTCAGGTGTATGAAGGGTGGGTAAAGCATAGGGAATTGAGGGGATTTGCTTTTGAATTTTTTAAGGTAGTTGAGTTAGAAGTGTCAGGATAAGAGACTGCTTTATATAACAGCATTGTAGAAGTTGGTGATTTGTTTCTATCAATGGCTGAAGTGAATACAGTTTTGATTCTCACTGAAAATGGGAATCCTGGAGATCCATTAAACTTTTGTTGTATATCCTTGTGTAGCATTCATACCAACCTTGTGGCTATAGTGTTTTAGCAGCTGTTTTGGAAAAGAAAGTACTTCCTAGATTGGTTCATTTGGAGCAGTTATGGTTTGGGAAAAGAAGTTTCTTGAACATGTTGGAAGATGCTTTTAGATTTTGTGGCTTGAGTAGAAATTCATGGCTATGTTGGGGGATGGTTGTGTTACTTGACATGCACAAGGCTTTGATACTGTGGACTGAGATAACATTTTTAAATGCTGTTGAACAAGTAATAGTAGGGAAATTATTATTTTTAAGACATATTAAAGGCACTGTATAGAGCATCCAGTAAATGTATTAGTGAATGTTTGGGTGTAGAGAGTTGCAAGGCAAAGATGACTACTGGCAAAGATGACTACTGTCTCTGGCTGTTTGTTTTTGATATGGAAAAGCTGTCCCAAAAGGTGTAGGAGTATTTTGTTACTTAAGTATTAGGAGCACGAAGAGGCAATTTAAATGTATGCATGGATGACTGTATATTGCTGTTAGCGGATGTAGAGGTATTGTTACTAGGACTTATAGATATTTTAAAGATTTTGTACAGGAAACTGGATTGTGCTAGCACTCGGCGAAACCTTTAGAAGCACCAATTGATGAGGATTGACTAGGAAGAATGGAGGGGAGATAAACATTGTGGGCGTGTGATTTTAGTATGTAGGTTTAAAGGTATGCAAAGCTATAATCAAGATAGAAGGTATCAATTAGAATGAGTTATAGGTGAGTGGGGAAGGTAAGCTCATTAAGGAGGCTGGCAAGAGTGATTAAAGTGATGCCCCGCATTGCTTTGTTTAGCTTGACATACAGCACCTTGCCCACAAACCAGATGACTGGAGGAAGTTTACCAGTTTTTCTGTTTGGATTGGAAGGAGTGGTAGAATGTGTAAAGCTATATTTTGAGTAATAGAGGCTAGGGGTTGATGGGAATGTTGGGTTTTGAGATGCACATCAGCGATGAATATGGTCCTTGGGATGCAAGTAAGACCTGTTTTAGTGGGTCGATGAAAGGGTGAGGAAGGGAGTACGTTGTTAACAGAGGGTGGATAATGGAAACAGCAGCAGATGCGGAGGTGGTAAGGCTTTTGGGTTTTATTGTTTAGCTGGTTGAGACTAAAGAAATGGAAAATTGCAGAGATGCTGAATGAGGAGTCTAAAGAAAAAAAAAACTTCACTGAAATTTTGAGGGAATGTGTAGACAAGGGACTTAATTTTGTGGCTGATTTGGACAAAAGTGGAATGTTTACAGAGTTTAACCTGCCACAAGATAGGTGGGGTCTGAAGAAGAAAAGAAAAGTTGGCTACTGTTTAACATGGTTAAGGTTTGGTGGCTTACATTTTGTAGGAAAAGGAGGGCAAGGGTGTGAGTTTGATGGGCCAGAGAAGATAGAGATTACTGAAGGAATGGATATAGAAAAGTAGTCGAGAGATCTTGAGTAGGGCAAAAAGTGTGGGATCACTATTTGAACTTTAGATGCAGGACACCAAAAAGGAGAGATACAGAGGTGACTTATATGAAAGAGTGAGGTTGTAGTTAATGGCATGATGGTTAAAAGGAAGATGGTGAAAAATTGGAAGAAAAGTGAGGAACTGAGAGCAGGGATTAGCTTTCGGGAGTGTGGGTAGCTATCAAGATAGATAAAGAGGTAGGAATAGAGGTTAGGGGTAGGGACTTGGGAGTAGTGATTGTGTAAGAAGTTAGAGAAAGGAGAGAAAGGTACAGAAATAGATTAGCTCCAGTATCCAGTGAAAGAGGGGCATGAATGATTGAGTGGCTATGGGAAGGTGAAATGTGAAAATTATCAAATGGGATACAGGTCACACAGAGTAAGTTTTTTATTCATAAATGTTAAGTGTGTACATTTTGGATAGGAAATATACAGAGACTAGATTAAGCATTTGTACGCATAGATCATGAAGGAAAGATGCACCTGAACTGTCATTTCCACTTAGGGTTCAGGAATGTGCTTTGTTTATATAAAAAGGTAGTTGAATTTTGTTTGGAGAGAGAATGCCCCCTCACATACTATGCTGTTGTCACTGTTAGTGGACCAAAAAGAGGTCTCCAGGAACCAGGACCCCTGCATTCCATGTGGTGGTCCAGTGGTAGTGACATCTGCTTGGAATGTGGGTTGGTTCTGGGATCAGTCCTCAGGCAAGGGTCAGCATTTTCCTTTCTCATTGAATTGCTACAACAATACTACATGTTATTTTTTTATTTCAATGTGTTTTCCATGGTAGAACACTGAACTAACAGTGATCAGTTGCAGTCTCAGCCTGGCTTACATCATATTATAGGAAAATAGTCTGCAGCATAAAAATAACAATGGCATACTTTTATGAGTAAGCACAAAAACTTGGATAAAGATATAGACAGATTATCTAACAAACCAGGTGTATGTACAGTTACATAAGTGGAATAGGAAAGGGAGTATAAAGTTGGGGAAGTAGAACTGCTGGTGTTATAGGTAGTAGTAACTAAGCAAGCATGTTTTCAAAGCAAACAGGGTGGTTTCTTTTTGAAAGGAGAAACAGACGCTCTTGGTGGAAACCAGGTATCTGAATGTCCAGGGACTCCTTGTTCATCCAGTGGCATTGAAAACCACACAGAATGTGGGTAGACAAGGTCATGTATTCAACCCCACACAAGGGTCTCTGTTTTCTTTTCTCATTGAGCTGTCTTTATATAGAAAGTAAACATGCATGTATTTTGTGTGAGTGTGTGTGTGTGTGTGTGTGTGTGTGTGTGTGTGTGTGTGTGTGTGTGTGTGTGTGTGTGTGTCTGTGTGTGTGTGTGAATTGTGCTAAGATGCTCATGAAAACGACATTTTTTTTTTATCTTACCGTGCCTACACTTATCCTTTCCAGGGAATTGCATTGAGATAGGAATGCATTCATCAGCTAATCACAGTCAGTCAGTTCCCGAGACCAATAATTTGAACTGTTGATATATTAAAGTCAAGTGAAAGCGAAGGTCTACAAGACAGTAGTGAGACCAGCTATGTTATATGGGTTGGAGACAGTGGCATTGACAAAAAGGCAGGAGTCAGAGCTGGATGTGGCAGAGTTAAAGATGTTAAGATTTGCACTCAGTGTGACTAGGATGGATAGGATTAGGAATCAGTATATTACAGGATCAGCTCATGTTGGACAGTTTGGAGACAAAGCAAGAGAGACGAGATTGCGTTGGTTTGGACATGTGCTGAGGAGGGATGATGGGTATATTGGGAAAAAGATGCTAAGGATGGAGCTGCCAGGTAAGAGGAAAAGAGGAAGGCCTAAGATAAGGTTTATGGACGTGGTGAGAGAGGACATGCAGGTGGTTGGTGTGACAGAGCAAGATGCAGAGGATAGGAAGAAATGGAAAGAGATGATCCGTTGTGGCGACCCCTAACGGGAAAAGCCGAAAGATGATGATGATGATATATTAAAGTCAAGGAGTGTAAAGTTGACTTGCTGGTGGTCAACAAGAAGGACCAGAACCTTCACACACAGGTCATGGAACCCTTAATAATCCCCTCAGATATAAGTGAACAGGCTCTGCCTCATAATTTCCCTCTCTACTTTCAGCTCCTCCAGTGTTTGTCTATACATCAAATTCAAAGACATCTGGGCCATAGTCAGAGCTTTTTCAGTCTGTGATATGGTGGTGGTAGTTGCTGGAAAAAGTAGTTAATGAGTTCTGTTATTGCCTGAGAGGATATAGTCATTTGATCCTATGCATCCAGAAGCTATGCATCTGTTATATGCATTATTATTATTACTGTATGATTAGTACTGAAAGCAAAAATATTATTTTTCTTGTGTTCTCTCTGTTGTTAAATTATGTATATTTCTTCACTAAATATATGGCAGTTTACCTTATCAAAGCTTATATTATGAAAAAGATGACAACTTTAGTCTTTATTATCCCAGAATTAGATTTCCCTTAAGGCTTTGCAGACAGTTATTATGAGACTTCTCTGTAACCGAGTGGTGCTCTGCCCAAACGAGTTCCATTTGTTCTTGAGTTGGCTATTCAATGAAAATGGAACTATCAGAATTACCAAATGTGTACAGGCAGTTTTCAGAAATGTTTTTTATCATATTTGAGACTTTGTGATTTCAGAGTTGGTGGGCATCTTCATTTGGATGCAGACGGGCTACTCCCATGCTTTAAGGTGGGGGAGGAGGTTGCTATCACTTAACATTTTTGGATATTGAATTCACAGAGACTAACAAAATTAATTGTGAACTATGAAAAATATATCAGTAGAAATGAATGTTATCTGCCAGAATGCTGTAGAGTCACATTGTATTCCAGCTTTTATGAAGTGGTAAGATATCTACCATCTTCCAGTATTAAGGAATGTTGTCCTCCTCTTATGATCATTAATGAAAACAAAGTTACTTAATGGTACTGCTAGCTCTCACCTCATTTACTTCAGAATTCTTGCTGTAATTCTGTCAGGCCTAATTGCACGCTGTGGCGACCCCTAACTGGGAAAAAGCCGAAAGAAGAAGAAGTTTCTGAAGGTGTAGTCTAGTGTCATTTCTCTTTTCCCTTTGCTGTTCTGATTGGATTTCACAAATCTTTGTTTTCATTTATTGAATACTGCTTAGTATAATTTAGTAATCTTTCTTTTTTTATAATCATTGGCAGTCAAACTTCCACCTATTTTACTTACTGTCCCTCCCAATGTCTTTTTTCCACCGTTATGTAGCTATACATAAATATAAAATGTTAAGTTGTCAATCTCGCCTTCATTCTTGCTTGATGGGTTCGGAGCCGATCCCTCGGCTCCGACTCGGCACTTGCTAAGCTCGAGAGTTTCTTCTACCAGCTCGAGGCAGCCCCATATCCCATGATGCAAGGCGGTAAGTACCCAGATCTCGCTTTGCGCCGCTTAGGAGGTCTTCTTTTTACCAGCTCCTGGTAAGTTGTTCACTTTTGTGAGTTTTAAGCCCCTTTTAGTCAAAAAACCTTGTATTGATAGTTTTAAATTTATATTATACCCTTTCTGACAGAAATTCCCTGTCTCCTTTATTTTTTGTTAGTGTATCTTAAAACCCTATCCCATCCCCCCCCCTGTTAGGGTGTGTGTATTGGTTTTACAGAATACCTTTTGGTATTTTATTTAAGTTATTTTTGACTGGTGTGTGTGTGTGTGTGTGTGTGTGTTTTTTCGGCACCATGTCAAAGGAGAGGGTCTCAGGTTTTAAGAAGTGTGACTCGTGCTGTCAGAAGATGTCTCTGACAGACGGTCACACTTCTTGCCTGTATTGTCTGGGCCCTCTTCACCTGCAGGACTCCTGTGCTATTTGTCACTCCTTCAGCCAGAGAGTCCTGCAGGAGAGACATAATAAACTGGTTCTTAGGGGCCTTCTTAAGCCGGAGGGCTCTCCGGCTAAGTCGGCTCCACCAAAACCAGCAAAAGTTTCCAAGGCCCAGGCTTCTGTTTCTAAGCCTGCGGCCTCGGCTCCGACTCGTACTGAGTCGAGATCGGCTCCGGCTGGAGCCGATTCTGGCTTGACAAAGCGTTCCGATCCTATTTTGACCACTTCGATGTCGGCTCCGATCGGTTCCGACACCCATGTGGCACAGGCATCGGTGTCGGCTCCGATCGGCTCCGACACCGTTACTTTGGTGGCTGTATCGGCTCCGGCTGGAGCCGATACATCGAGGCTTCCTGTCGGCTCCGAGAAGTCGGCTCCGACAGGATCTATAGTATCGGCTCCGATGGCTCATTCCAGGAAGAGGTCGAGGTCTCCTTCCTTGGAGCCGATACTGTCGGCTTCGCCTCTTCTATCGGAACGGAGCCATCAGAGCCGATCTTCAAGGTCATCCAGGTTGTCAGATCATGACCTAGAGAGAGTGGTCAGTAGATTACTCAAGTCACAGGTACTGGCCCAAATGTTACACAGTCCGTCTCAACAGACGACTGTTGGTCCACACCCAGTTACAGTTCCTCCTTCAACTCTACCCCAGAGCTTGGAGTTGGAGTCTTCGGAATGGTTACTGCTACGGCTGGAGGACGGATACCCCTTCTGTTCCTTCAGCCTCTACTCTTATCTCCTCTTCCTTAGAGGGATTTGGTGGTCGGGCTTCCATGGTCTCCTCCGAGGGGTGAGTGGCATCGACCCTTGTCCGAGCCCGCTCTCCCCCTTGGAGCCTCGGCCTTGGTTAGCTCGGCTCCTACATCTGCCTCGGAGACTTCCCTTGCGGTGGTCCCTGGAGTTCCTAGCTCTTCGGAGCGGGTTCTCTCGGAACTGCCTGGGAGGGGAGCATTCGAGGTGATGAAGAGTGTACTGGCCACTGGTATCAGTCAGCAGTCTGTTCCCGTAGCTCCTCCCTCTATAGTACCTGTTGACATCTCTGCCACTTCTCTTGCTACAGGACCCAGAGATCCTCCGCCTCAGGTTTCCCCATTGGGAATTTCCCCCTCTTCCGAGGATTCTCCTGATGTTTCAGGAGATCCTCCTAGGAAGAGGACTTGTAAGAGGAAGCATGTAGACTCCCCCGAGTCTGTCACTTCGGATACTGACTTTGATGAGTCAGAGGGATCCCCTAGATCCCCCTCTGAGGATGTCTCCTTCTCAGACATCCTAGAACTTCTAAAACAGAGGGGAAACTGGCCCACCAACAATCCCTCTGAGGATGAGTCAGTATACCTAGAGGCGTTTGGATCTCGGCCCTCCACCTCCTGGGTGTCTCCGCCTTTCGACCCCCTTATGCAGGTTATTGCATGAAAGGCGTGGGCAGCTCCTGACTCTGTAGAGCCAGTCCCTAGGAGGCCTTCAAAATTTATCACTGCCCCGAGTGACAAACAATTCCTTACCAAGGGTGTCCCCGCTGATGCCATGGTGGTGGCTGCGGCCACCAAAAAGGAACTTGCAGATCCTTCCGTGCCCGTCCATCCTCCTAATAAGGACTCTAGGACCATGGATAGGTACGGCAAGCGGATGTTTTCTTCAGCGACCTTTGCTATGCGTTCGCTGAATTATCTTTGTCACTTCACCAGACTCCAGAGAGATATCCTGAAGGAGCTGGGAGAAGTAGTTCAGGATCCTACAGCTGCAGGGGCTCAAGAAAAGATTGCTTCGCAGCTAGGAACCCTCAATTCCATTGCTAACTCCATGCGGCTAATATCTTATGCTGCGGATGGAGCGAGTAGAGCCGCAGGCACAGGTGTGGCTCTTAAGACGCCAAGCCTGGATGCGGCTATGTGATTTTGCGGATCCCTTTAAGGCGTCCTTCACAAATTCTCCCTTTGATGGGTCAGCTTTGTTTGGCCCTCAGGTGAAGGAAACCTTGACCAGGTGTGAGCAGGACGGCAAGACTCTTTCTGCTGTTGGAGTCCGTTTTTCCACCCCTTCTAGGCCTTATCCCAAAGGACAGAAGGGTGGGAAGATGTGGTTCCGTAAATCCCAAGGAGTCACGCCGGATTCACGTGGTCAGTTTACCCCTAGAGGCAGAGGGGGTAACAACAACAGACGCCGCTCTAGAGGCAGAGGGGTCCAAGAACCAGGGAAACAGGGAGCCTCTCTCTGATAAGCCCTTTCAGCATCCCTGAGGTGTTGCCCGGCTGTCCCTCCTTGGAGGCAGTCGGGGAAGATTATCACTGTACCCAGAAGCCTGGCATTCCCTCACTCAAGACAGATGGGTACAGTCGATCATATCCAAGGGTTACATAATTCCTTTCGAGGAAAGACCCCTTCCACTCAAGTTCCCTTCCAGATGTACCACCCGGTCTAAGGGAGATTGCAGAGTTAGAAATCGCAAAACTACTGCAAAAAAGAGCCATTCAGCCAGTTACAATAGACCATTCAGAGCCGGAATCTACTCAAGGTTCTTTTGGTCCCCAAAAAGACGGGAGACTGGAGACCAATATTGGATCTCAGCAGACTCAACAAGTCTGTCAGGAAGACAAGATTCCGAATGGTCACTCTTCAGTCAATTCTGCCCTTCTTACAGAAGGACAACTGGATGTGCTCAATAGATCTTCAGGATGCGTACTATCACATCAAAATTCACAGACGCTCCAGGAGATTTCTCCGCTTTCGGCTGGGGTCCAGTCACTTCCAGTTCAGAGCCCTGCCCTTTGGTCTCACTACAGCCCCCAGAGTGTTCACCAAATGCATGGCAGTGGTCACGGCTCACCTGAGACGTCAAGGATTCCAGGTGTTTCCGTATCTCGACGACTGGCTCCTGTCAGCCACCACCAGGCATCAGCTTATACAAGCCAGAGATTACACAATAGACCTTTGTTCTCATTTAGGCATATCAATCAACTTCAAAAAGTCATCCTTATCGCCCTGCCAGTCTATTACCTTCATAGGCGCAAACTTAAACACTGTTCGGATGTCAGCTACCCTTACAGAACAAAGAGTTTCAGACATTCAGACTCATGTCAGGATCATTCTGGCCAGCAAGAAAGTACAGGCCAGAATGGTTCTAAAGGTATTAGGTCTCATGGCTGCGGCCATTACTCTTCTTCCCCTGGCTCGATTCTACATGCGCCTCCTTCAGTGGATGCTGTTCACACAGTGGTCATACCAGCAACTCCCAATGCGTCACCAGATTCTGGTGACACAGACATGCAAACAGCATCTTGCTTGGTGGATCACATCGTCTCAGGTTCACCAAGGCAGGTGCTTTGTACCCCGTCCCGATAGCCACTGTCACCACGGATGCCTCCCTGATCGGGTGGGGGGGGTCATTATCAGGGCAGGATGGTTCATGGGACGTGGCAACCGTTCGAGTACCATCTGCACATAAATGTCCTGGAGATGAGAGCAGTGCTTTTAACGTTGCAAGCCCTCAACGACTTTCTTCCCGTAGGGACAATTGCAGTCCAAACAGACAACATGTCTGTAGTTTGGTATATCAACAAACAGGGCGGAACCAAGTCCTACCCCTTGTGTCGAGAAGCGCTCAGACTTTGGCAATGGGCGATCTCCTCTCATCGGTTTCTGGTAGCAACGCATATCCCTGGGAAAACCAACATTATAGCGGACAGATTGAGCAGAGCTATCCTCATGCCTCACGAGTGGTCTCTCAAGCAGTCTATAGCGGAAGAGATTTTTCTGGAATGGGGTCGTCCATGTTGCGATCTTTTTGCTACTCCCCAAAATAGCAAATGTCCAGACTTCTTCAGCCTCTTCCCTCTATCAGGCCATCCCCCCAGAGACGCTCTGACCCAGGATTGGCCCCAGGGACTTCTTTATGCCTTCCCTCCATTTCCTCTGATCCCTCAGGTGATCCAGAAAGCTACCGTTTTGAGAGCCAAATTGATTCTCATTGCCCCTTACTGGCCTCGACAAGTTTGGTTCCCGTTCCTCCATCATCACCTTTTGGTGCAGCCGTGGCATCTGGACCCAGTGCCAGATCTTCTGATTCACCAATCCGGTCAGCTGCACCGGTCAATCCCTTCTCTCAACCTCACAGCATGGTTGCTCCACTTCCTTCCTTAGCCAGGCTTCCTTTGATCTCTAACCCAGTTAGAGACATCATAGTAGCTTCACTAAAATCCTCTACCAGGAGGATTTACACAAGCAAATGGAAACGTTTCTCTTATTGGGCTAAGGCCCAAAATATTGATCCTTTTACTGCCCCTGTTCAGGCAGTTCTGGACTTCTTAGCAGAGATTTTTCATGCAGGCTCCTCTTCTTCCACAGTTAGAGTTCAATTGGCTGCTATCTCCAACTTTCATGTCGGGGTCGCAGATCATAATATTATGTCCCATAGGCTCTGCAGGGCCTTCTTGAAAGGAATTTTCCTAATAAAGCCTCCTATCAGGAATCCTCCTCCTCAGTGGGATCTAAATCTAGTGCTGACATCCTTGATTCTTCCCCCCTTCGAGCCAGCTGTTTCTTGTTCCCTGAAACATCTTTCTTGGAAAACTTTATTCTTAGTGGCTATTACATCTGCCAGGAGGGTGTCTGAACTTCATGCTCTTTCGGTTCGACCCCCCTATTTGGTTTTTCACAAAGACAGAGTATCTTTGAGAACTAACCCAACCTTTTTGCCTAAGGTCGCTTCAAAGAACAATTTGAATCAATCCATTGATCTCCCTGTGTTTTTCCCTAACTATTCAGATAGGGCGGAACAAAAGCTACATTATCTTGATGTCCACCGTCAACTTAGATATTATTTGGACAGAACAAAAAAATTTAGAAAATCTGATCAACTTTTTGTTTCCTATGCGGATAATAAAAAAGGCCTTCCTGTTTCTAAAGTGACCTTGTCCAGATGGCTTTCTTCGGTCATCTCTGAAATTTATATGCTCAGGGGAAAACAGCTGTGCTCAAAACCTAAAGCACATTCAACTAGGAGCTTAGCTACTTCTACAGCTTTTCAAGCTAGACTTCCTTTGGACACTATTTGTGCAGCGCCACTTGGGCCACTCCTCACACCTTTGTTTCCCATTACAAATTGGACTTGGCCTCCAGGGACAGAGCCAGTTTTGGCTCTACAGTCCTCAAGAGTTTGTTCCATTGAGCCACCCAGGATAGAGGTGCTAGGGACGCGGTCCCATCAAGCAAGAATGAAGGCGAGATTGACAACTTAACATTAAGAAGTTATGTACCTACCATAACGTTCCATGTTAGTTGTCTTCTCGCCTTCTTTCTTGCGACCTCCCTCCTTCCCCTGGCCTGGACAGACCTTGTATAAGAAACTATTATGCTAAAGACCATTCAGACCTGGTCCTTTTTACATCTGTAAGTTTCTTCTTCCTTTGGGAAGTATTCTATGCTTGGTGCTATTGCCCTTAGTTAACAAACGAGATCTGGGTACTTACCGCCTTGCATCATGGGATATGGGGCTGCCTCGAGCTGGTAGAAGAAACTCTCGAGCTTAGCAAGTGCCGAGTCGGAGCCGAGGGATCGGCTCCGAACCCATCAAGCAAGAAAGAAGGCGAGAGAAGACAACTAACATGGAACGTTATGGTAGGTACATAACTTCTTATTTTATGTAACTCAATTATCCTTTTTGTAGTTTTTACATTTACTTTTTGACTGTTTGTTTTGCTTCTGTTAATCACTTTTCTTGTCTGACCTTATCTTCCTTTACTTTTCTTTCCTTTCCTTGTGTTTCATAATTTCTTTGCTTGCGTTAACATTTGATTTCATCTTGTTTAATACTGTTACAGAGGAAGTGACAACTTCAACAGAAAAAAATAGTAACTTCTGCACTTTTCGTCATAAATATTTCAGTAGTCTTAGATAAATTATAGTGGGCATGCAAAATTTACTTTATACAATATTTTCTATGAAGTGCTAACTTTCTCTTAGATCATAATGTCACTACCAAAAGTGCCCAATATTGTTTACATCCTTCCTTCAGATGTAATCACATGGAAACCATCCAACCTCATTCCTCAGATTCCATTCTTTACTGAAGCCTGATCTTTCTTGTCAAATATTGCCACCAAGGTAATCATAAAACTTGTTTGGCTTTACCCTTAACATGGATTCCTCTCCCTTCCAAGATACATATCATTATTTTCAGTTCTGTAACCTGCTCTAAGCTTGAATGAGTTTGCTGCTTTCACTTTGTGCATCTGTTAAAAAGCAGGAGCCTAATCTTCTACTGAGCATGTCTCAAGTTACTCAATCCCAAATAAAAGAGAACCTGAACCTCAGTGCTCCAAACATTAGCAACTACGTCCATCACATCTTTTTCTAAAATTCTTTAATTTTGTATAGTCCCACACCCCCAAAACATGCATCTTTTTGCACAGATAGCATCTCCAACATTAACTCTGACTTGAAGGGAATATTTTTGCCAAGCTGCCAGGTATTCAAGATAACTTTGCAGACATTTCCTCAAAAATATTCAGAACTATGAGATTTTGTTGTATATCTTGCAGCCATTCAGATATGTTTCTTACACTTATTTCAGACACCTGCAGGTTCATTGTTGTCTCTTACCTGCTTTTTGATTAAGGTGACTATCTCACTTTTAATTTTCATATTTATATCCACCATCCCTGTCATTTTGGCAGTTATCACAGAGGATTAAGGCTATGAGCTGATTTCTGTTGTCCACGATGCATTTCTGTCAACCTGCATTTGCCTCTGAGCAGGACATTTAACCAAATAGTGCACTGGGGCAATTGGGAAAATGGGCTATGCTCCTTAGTTTTCTTCTGGACTGAATGCCTAGTAACTACATATGAATAATTGCAGAAGCTACTTGCCTCTTCAGGTGGTAGACACAAAATCTCCCATGTTACTGCTTATTTGACTATACTATACAGTGCCCTACACATTTTCTTTATATTACACATAATTTTGTACAAACCAGGTATTTATTTAGCATTTATTAAATGGGTAGGTGAACTGGTCCAAGGACCCTTTTCATTTATGACCCTAGCCAGAGTAACTATACAATACAACTAAACACACAACAGAGTGTAGAACTATTTACATTGGCAGCAACATAGCTGATATATAGCACAGTGTTGAATTTTAATTTAGGAAAGATAGTTTTGAATTTTCTGGTAGGTACAATTTGTTACTGACAGAAAAAATTAGCTTGAAGTTGAATTCCAAAAAAGCATTTCAATATATGTAAGAATTAAATTAGAATTAGGCCTGAAGAGGTTCCTAAATAGGTACTTTCTAGCTAACATTTATGAAACACCTGCAGACATGTTGTTTTAGCAGATAGTTTTTAGTTGTAATTTGAAGATACTAAGTTTGTTGACTTGATTATTCCGGGAGTTTCTTCCATCTGGAAGGTGCAATTTTTTTTTAGTAATGGCCAATTTGTAATAGGGTCTGGCTAACTGAATGTCATCTCTATTTCTAAGAGTATAATTACAATCTGTGTAAAAGAGTTTGGTTTTAAAAAGTGGACAATATCCAGCATTAAGGAGCTTGTAAGTAAGGATGTTAACCTCATTTCCTACTGAAACTGTAAGCCATTTACCATTCTTTATTGTAATGTAGTGGTGCTCTCTATTGTTAGCTAGGTTGATGAAGTGAAGTATTTTATTTTTGGTGGTTTGCAGCAATTTGGTATTAGCAGCAAAGTTTCCAACAGTAACTGGTATCCCATGTTTAATTCTGGAAATAAGTACATTGGTGGCTGTGGAGAGTCTGGAGAAAGGAGGTTGGATATTGAGTAAGCTACTTTAATTGCCCTACTATATTAATGTGGGTCTGTGTGGATCTCTCTGAATAGTAAAAGACAGAAAAGGATCTAACAGAATTCTTAAGTACCTTTGAGAGGTGCTTGTAGAAAAAAGGTAAAAGGGGGATCAGTAATAACTGAGAGAGGGTCACGTTTATAGTCATGCTGGTATTTACATGTTTTGTTGTTACCAAACCAGCTCCAAAGTACTTTAGAATCAAACTGCCCTTTTGAGAAAGCTGATTACATGAATTCATTTTCCATGTCTACTGAACACTGCATCATCTGCATACATTATGCAGTCAAGTGCTGGGATGTCCCACGGGAGATCATTAATAATGGGAATAGAAGTGAAGTACCTTATGTGACTCTGTAGGAACGTCTTTGTTTATCAAGGAACTGTAGACTCCATATATAGGGTAGAATTCATTGAGTAGGTAGTTATGAAACTATTGGACAATCTCTGAGAAAAACTACAGTCTGTAAGCTTATTTATTGATTGCTCATGATTAACAACTTCAAATGCTCTTTTGAGATCAAGAAATATTGCACCAGTCATCAGATCTTAATCCACATTGTTATAAGTTTTATCAGTTTTAAATTATGTCAGTGAGCATAAATAGTACAGCTTCTCCAAATATATCCATAAAAAATTACAGTGGAAAAAAATGTCTTCTCCAAAAACTGGCTTTGGTGTTTTAATTGTGGCCTCCCATTCAACCCTCTCTGTTATTTATTCTCACAAGCCCTTAAACTTCTTCTGATAGTCCCCATAGCTTTTGTTGCTTGTCAAGCAAATGTATTTTACTCCTCTTAATGGGTTCTTCCTTTCTATATCTTCACTTAATTTCTCTAAAAATGATAATGTGGATGTACACCTTACTGTATGACAAGTTCTCCTATGATGGATTTCCACACTGCATTATTATCTGGATGGTAACACTTATACAAGACACTTGCCTGTGCTGCCTTCCAGTAGAGTTGCAGATCCAGCAACTCAGTTGTAATGTCAGTTTTTCTTAAAACCGCCTCCATTTTCTTTTCTGCCATAAGAACTAAGTAGCTATGTTTCTAATTTCCCCCATAAACCCCTGCGGGTGTGCCAGTGACATTGCCTGGAATATATCTTTGCATACTGTGATCATAGATCCTACCACTATTCTTTTCATCTTCCCCACTGTGATACCATATGAGTTTTCAGTATTTTCTCTTAATATAGAGCACTGTGCTCTTTTTCACACCTATATCGCTTGTAACGTGGACTGTCCTGTGCCATTCGAATCTTACAGGAATTGCTAGGCAGACCACACATAGCACTTTTATTCCACTGTAGATTAATCAAGGTACTGAATTTGCTGTGTTTGGTGCTACTTTTAAGCATATAGAGTGCAAGAAGAATGACTTAATCTGAACAGTAAGGGTGAAAAAGCTGCTCTTCTTACATAACTGAAAAGCTTAAGTTGTGTTTATTTTTTTCTTTTTACTCTGAAGACTAGCCATTTGCTGTCCAGCCTGCCATTCTGCTATTAACTGACTGCTTGCAAGTATTCAGAGTTAATATCTAAACATTTAAGCTTACTTCTTCTTTCGGCTTTTCCCGGTTAGGGGGTCACCACAGCGGATCACCTGTCCGCTCATTATTGGCAGTGGAGTTTTACAGTGTCGAGTTGCCAGCTCGGTTCCCACCCTTCCACAGAAGGCATACACACGCACACACTCATGCCTAGGGCCAATTTAGAGTGTCCAATTCACCTACAGCATGTCTTTGGGATGTGGGAGGAAACTGGAGCACTGATTGGGATTCATCAGGTAATGCATTAGTTGTTTCTACCCGTTTGGTATCAAACCCAGAAAGCAGCTGCAGTCAGAATTAAATATTGATTTAGGCCTGCATAATGCCAGTGAGGCTGAATCCGTAACATCCTTAATAATGCCTGAAATAACTTCCTTCTGTGTGGCACTTGCTCGGTTTTAAAAGGCATTTTTAAACAATATCTGAAAACTTAAGGTCCATTCCCTGCTCATAGACCTCCTTGGGTAGTCCATGTAATTCTGTGGATTTACTGTGAGACTGTCCACCACTTTTTTTCTGTTACCTCCCTTTGATATGGTGCTATAAGCTTCTTGCCAGATTCTGATATGGCATGTGCGTCAATACATCCTACAACTTTTTTTTCAGCTGTTTAGGTTATAGCATCACTCCTGCCATCCCCCACCATAAAAGTCTTCCTAAAATCTTATAAATACTTTCAGGATTCCTGGAGTGTCTTCCTGTAATTTGGCTGTTTTATTATCCCTGAGCTTAACCATTAACTTGTGTCCTTTCATTTAATGCAGCCAAATAGTGAATAATCTTTGTAACAAAGGCGATTTTTCAAAAATCTAACCTAAATAGCCGCTTTGCTAAATTCCTTCTCCTCCTTGTCTAAAATCTTCTGAATCCTTAACACTGTGATGTTTTCAGTTGGTTGAAATAAAGGCTTGTTTAGCCTGTTGTGGCAGATTTAATGGTTCCCCATTTCTCTCACCAGCCATCTTAATATTTGCTATAACTTTCTCTGAGTCACCAACCAGTGAAGTAAAACTTTGCCTTTCTCCAAGTCAGTAGTTTTCTCTTAAAATGAAAGATTGTTTGCAGACCACAGTGTAGTGAGTCAGTATTTTATTTATATGTATACAGTGTTGGTCCTTAAACACACCTCATACTTGCTGCTTACATGTGCTGTCCAATCTTCTCAGATATTAACCTCCCAGTTTCCTTGTAGAGGTTCTATCACCATCAGGTTTCTTTCACATTGTTCCACATCAGATAGGAGAACTGGCATTACCTTACATACTTAGCATATTTTGAACCCATTCTCATTAGTCAAACCTGGATCATCAGACAGTCAGGGTCCAGTCCTGTATACCAACAGTGCCAGCTTAGAATCCTCACTTTTGACATACTTAACTCAGTAATTAAAATGATGGTGCATCTAGCCATTTGGAGATCATGTATTTCCAAAGGGCTACCAACTTCTGGGTCTCCATTTAAGAAAATCCAGATACATGAGTTTTCTCTCTTGACTAGATTCTAGTCCTGTCTACTTGAAGCTTACCCCCATGCATGGTATTAAGAAAGATTCTACTAATTTACATGGTTATATTTCAGTGTTCTGCACTTAAAGTCTAGTCTATTTAATTCTCCATCAACAATAAATCCCCTTTGTGAGCCATCCTGAGCATCATTTTCTTGTCTTGTTTCTCTTGATGAGGAAGGCTCTGTGTATAACACCATTGTAGGTTTTGCTGCCACTTCTGATATCATTATGAATTTCCTCTGTTCCTTATTGACTCTTTTTTTTTCTGTTGAATTGATTCCTTTAAAATAGTTCGTAAGGGTACTCATAGCAGTATGGAGAGAAAGATGTATCCTAGATGACTAGCGAATAAGTATACTAGTGCCAGTGTACAAGAACAAAAGGGACATCCAAAACTGTGGGCAGTACAGAGGTATCAGACTCCTGTCACACTGCATAAAAATTCTAGAGAGGGTGATTGATATAAGAATATGCAGAGTAGTAGAAATTAAGATGGGAGTTGAGCAATTTGGATTCATATCAGGATGCAGCACGACTGACCTGATGTTTGCAGTGTTGACAGATAGCGAGAAGAAGCTAGAGATGAGGAAAGAGTCTGACTGGATATTTCTAGACTTTGAGAAAGCATACAACACAGTCTCAAGAAAGCAACTCTGGTAGCCTTGCTGTGGTTCTAAGTCCTAGAAACATTTGTAGAATTAGTGCAGGCTGTGTACAAGCCACAGTGACTCAACGGTTTACTGTCAATATGCCATGATTAGGTTCGGCGAACATGGAATGTTGAACAGCAGTGTTGACGACCTACTTGCTTTCAAGTCCCCATTTCAGCGAATGCACTGTGCATTTGTACATTTGCATTCACTGTTAGGACTAGAGATCGTGGTACAGTGCGGATTGGGAAATTTAACCTTTTTCCCCACTGTAGTGCATTTTCAGACTTGGAATATATAATTTGCAGGGAATGTGAGGGGAGTGCAGGGAGTCTTGTCTCCTGCAGAAACGAGCAATTCTGTGTTGCACAGTACCTATGTACTGCTGAAGAAGTACAACATCTGCTGCTGTTCTGAAAGGTGCAGGTGAAGGCATATATCGAATAATGCCGTGTCTTCGAATCTGGCATTACGTTGTACATACTGCCTGTCTACTTCTGCATGTTTTGGAGTTGTGATTCGTGCGAATGACCGGATTTTTGTTCTGTCATTCGCGATTTTGATATTAAACCCGACTCAAGTACGAACAGTGTTTGGTCTTACAGAGGGGTTCCTAGTGGGAGTGGGTATGTATCATTGTTCATCTTTGAGCCCATGACTGTTTGTACTGGTGATGGATTACAATAGCAAACTGGTCAGAGGGCAAATCATCAAAGTTGCTATATGAAGACAGTGTGCCTTTAAAGACAGGCAGTCTCTGAGCAAGAACTTCCGCAAAGAAAATGGGAATGACATGCAGAATTGATGGCACATGGGATGAAACTAAGTATAGATAAGTCAGTTATGATGGCAGCAAATGGGTAAAATCAAAAGAAGCTAAGAACTGAGATAGAAGAGAAAATAGTGGAACAGAATAGTATTCATCCAGTCCATATGATCTGACTAATGGGTCCTTCAGTCTCCACTCTGATCTGATCTGGCCAATTTAGTGCTCCAGCCTCAAACCCTTCCCAAACGTTCCAGTCCCATGATGCCCTGCTCTACCCTGACTAGTTTAGATCTTGTTTGCCCGCCTTTTGAAGACGCAGCATGGTCTAGAAAGATAAGTGTTCTACCTCTTATATGTTATACATATCTTCATTAGTGAGCTGGATTGTGACCCTTCTGGCTTGTTTTGCAGAGTTACAATCCTTTGTAAGGGTTTGTTATAATATTTAAATTTTTTTGCATTAAAATTTAGAATTTCTTATTCAGCCGTTCTGTTCTTGGCCTTGCCGTCATTTTGTTTCTTTTTCTGTGTGCATATTGTCCTAGCTGTAGTCTTTACCTTTTCATAGAATATGGAACATAGTTGGGGTTACAGTCTAAACCAGCATCTGCAAGCATCTTTACCCTTGTAAGTGTAGTGTATTAGAATAGTATTTGATCTTTGTGCTTTTTTTCTATGCTTAGTATTTATACACTTTATAGAGTATATAGAGTTTATAGGGTTGATAGTCTTGTAGAGTTTATTAGAGTAGTCTAAACATTTGAGCTCCTTAGTTTTGGTTCTGTAGTAGTATCGCATATCTTGTTGGTTTGCTGTTTTACTCAAGTTGTTTGTGAAGTGGAGAAGGCTACCAGTTTTAAAAAGTGTTCAAAATGCGGGCATAACATTCCTCCTCAAGACACTCCTGAATTCTGTGTGGTTTGTGTAGGGGTTGCCCGTCTGAGTATTTTGTGTGACATTTGTGCTGCCTTTGGTCCCAGGGCTCATTCTGATAGGCGCAACAAGCAAATAGTTAAAAAGCTTCTTCCTCCACATCTGGAGTCTGCTTAGGAGAAAAAAAGTTGAACAATAAGCCATAGAAACCCAAGGATTCTGAGTTATCGAAGGACCCTCCTAATGCTTCAACTCCAGCATTGACTCCCAAGGTTCTTAGAATTGTAGAACCTGCTGCTCAGACCCCTGCCTATGCCCCTCCTCCAGATACAGAGATAGGGGCTCTAGTAGCCATTCATGACTCTCCTAAGGAAACAGAGTGGCGAGCTTTAAGACAGTCTTCCACCATCTATACAAGATCTTTCAGGTCCTACAGGAGTACTTCGGAAGACAACATTGATTGTCTGTTGAAGAAGTTGTAAAGACCCAGATCAAAATGGAGGTCGTTGTGACTCTATCAGCCCCAAAGCCATTTGGATCCTTCCATTTTACCTGTAGCCAAGCACCCTCAGTAATGCACTCTTTGGCTCTGGTTAGCTTGTATCTATACTCTCACCTGGATCCTGTGGCCCAGGAACTACTGATCCATGTTTCATCGGATCCAGAGATTTTGGGTAAGACTAACTTGACTCTGGCCCTGTTAGACAAGATCTCAGAGTCTTGGAGATGAGGAACCGGGTGGATGGCTCCATTATTTCAATCAGAGTTATCTGCCTTTGAGACTTTGGGTCTGATTCCTTCCTCTATGCCAACCACTAAGATTGATGTGAGGATTCCATCTGTGTCCATATTGCACTCTTCCCTTGAAAAGTTGGATCACACCATGGGTTTGGTGTATTCAGATCCCCTAGAGATTGGAGCAGCCTTTCAAGTGTTGGGGAGGATCATTTCTTCACCATGTGAGCAGATCCACAGGTTCCACTGACTATGGGTATCCCCATGACCCTTGCTCCTTCAGATTGACTTCTGCAAAAATGTCTTCTGGGCAGATTTGTTCTATAGACCCTAAACATCTTACTTCGGTGCAGACAAAGTCCTCAGAAGAGTTAAGAGCCTCATCCCTTGAGCCACCTAAGAAGAGGGCCAGCAAGAGGAAGCACCTAGACGCACCAATTAGGTCAGTCACCTCAGATACAAATTTGAATAACACAGAGGGTTCTCTTGGCCAGTTTAACCCCCCCCCCCTCTGAGGGTGAAGTGGTATTGTTTGAGGCATGTAAATGTACTCCCTCTATGTCCTGGGTGGTCCCTCCTGCTGAAAGGTTGGTTGAGTAGGTGGTGAGAAAATCTTTGCAGGAAATCAACACCTGTGAGTGTGTTCCAAGGAAGCCAGACAAAGTTCTAAGCCCTCCTAAAGATAACCCTTTATGGACAAAAAACTCCCTTGGTAGACTTCATTATAATTGTGGCAGCAGCAAAGAAAGAGCTGTATGAAGACTCATTTATCCATTCACCCAACAAGGAGTCCCGGGTAATGGATAGACTAGGGAAACAGGCATATGCTTCCGGGTCCTTTGCTATTTGGCCAAGAAATCATATGACAAGATTCTAGAAAGATCTTGCTCAACAGGTGTTATCTGCTGTGAAGAATTCCATTATTCCAGAGTCACAGAAACAACACCAGGTCACTCTGTCAACAGTGTCAAATATTGCCAACCTCTCCATATGCCTGTTAAATAACATGATGCATGGAGCAATGGAGCAGCAATAACCTGTTGGGGGTTAAGGTTAGGTTGGGAGGGTAGCCTAATGGTTAAGGTGTTTGCCTTACAAACCTAAGGTGTGGGGTTTGAGTCTCACAAGGGATAATTGGCTAGGCTTAAAATGTCTCACAAGGGCAGTTAGCTTAGTACTAATCTAAAAAAAAAAAAAAAAAAAAAAAAAACCATGAGACGCCACATGTGGCTGCACTTGTTTGATTTTAAAGACAACTTTAAAGCCTCCTTCAAAAATGCATCCTTTTGAAGGAACCACCCTTTTTGGTTCCACTGTGAAAGAAGGAATGCAGAAGAGTGGGCGGAATGGCAAGAATCTCTGTGTGGTAGCAGTGAAGTTCGAGACCAGTCAACATACATTACAGGAACCGTATGTGGCCTCAGTCTCTCTGATTTCTTCAGTCTAGGCAGCAGTATGACTACTTTTCAGACAAAGGTGGCTGAGGCAGAGGAGGTCACTTCAATAGATGCAGGCCCAGAGGCCAGGGTGGTCCACAGAGCCTGGGTTTCCATGGGTGCTTCTCTGACAGACACCCACAGAATCCATGAAGGTTTGTCTGACTGTTATACTCTGGAGGCATTTGTGGAATGCATATCCCTCTATCCTCAATTGTGGTTCACTATCACATAGGACAAATGGATAAGAGGGATCATATTCATAAGTGATCAAATTCCATTTTCGGAAATTCCCTGTCCCCTTATCCCTCACTGCCAGATGTCCCACCCATTCAGGCAAAGGCCATAATGCAAGAGATTCATTCTCTTCTACAGAAAAGAGACGTGTAGGAGATCTCACTAGACTACATCAGGTCAGGATTTTATTCATGATTCTTTTTGGTTTCAAATAGAACAACAGACCTCTGGCCCATATTAAACGGAAGCTTCCTAAATGGTTTCATCGAAAAGACACATTTTCGAATTGTCCTGATGCAGTCAGTTCTTCCATGTCTCCAGAAGAACGAATTAATTTGCTCTGCAGATCGTCAGGCTACTTACCTTCACACCCAAGAGATTTTCTGCACTTCAGAATAGGAGCCAGTCATTTTCAATTTAGTGTCCTGCCTTTTGGTCTCCCCTCAGCACCTAGGGAGCTTACCAAATGTATGGCAGCTCATCTTAGTCTTCAGGGATTCTGAATTTTCCCTTATCTGGATGACTGGTTGCTGTACATAATCACTTTTGGCTTCCTTCAGTATATCAGTAAATCTGGAGAAGTCCAATACAATGCCCAGTCAGTGTTTAATCTTTCTGGGCTGCCATTCAGGCATGACCATAACTCTGATTTCTCTTCCACATGACAGATTTGCTTCCCTGAGGGCTGCAATACAAAATCTTCTGGAGTTCAGTCATCCTCTGATTTGGTTGATTTTGGGTGTTTTCGGTCTCATGACATCATTGTGATAGTGAAGTTTGCTCATTACCCATTACCATACAATAATTCCACAATGATTACTTCTGTCACAATGGTCTCAGAAGTACAATTCATTGTCCGAACACATCAGGCCGACTCAGTCATGCAGAACTCATCTGAACTTTTGGCTTCATTCTCCATTGATATCTGTGGGTACTGTTGTTACTGGAACAGGGATCTGCAGACAAGGCTTTACAGATCCCTTTTCCAGTAACAACACTACCCATGGATGCTTCCTGTCTTGGCTGAGGGCATTTCAAGAGGAGGATGATCCACGGTCTTTGATCAGACTCAGAGGCTTGTCATCACATAAATGTATTGAAGATTAGGCCAGTTCTTTTCGTGTTGTGGGAACTACTGGACTGTCTTTCTCTGAGAGTGATAAACATATATAGAAATGGACAATATGATAGCTGTCTGGTACATTAACAAGCAAGGGCGAATCAGATACTGTCTGCCTTGTCAGGGGAGTGTGGCAATTGGCGATATCCTGTCGCTGGTTTCTGACTGCAACACACATCCCTGGAAGGGTTAACAATATAGCAGACAGTCTCAGCATGAACATTTATTTTACCTCTCAAGTGGTCCCTGAATCCAGCAATTGCAGAGGAGATTTTCAGTCACTGGGACAAATCCTGCTGCATTCTGTTTGCTACTCCACTGAACACAAAGTGCAGCAGTTGTTTTGCCATTCTTCATCATCAGGGACAGAAACCCATGGATGCTCTGTCCCATCATTAGCCTCCTGGGTTACTTATGCCTATCCAGTTGTTCCACTCATGATCAAGTTCATATAGAAAAGCATTTGGTGCGAGGCCACAGTCATCCTCATAACCCTGTTTTGGCCCAGACAGATGTGGTTTGCCCTCCTCAAACCTTATCTGAAGGAGCCTTCTTGGCTCCTCGATCTTCTGCCAAATCTCATTATTCACCCGCCTGGTGAACCTTACCTGGACATTTTGAATCTCAAACTAAACACTTGGTTTCTCCAGGTCCAGTGATGGTACAGGATACATCCCTTCCTACTGATGCAGTGTGCATCCTCACAGCTTACCAGAAATCTTCTACGCGTAGAATGTATGTATCTCAGTAAATGGAAAAGATTTACCATGTGGGCATGTAGAATACCACATTTTAAACTCTTGAAATACATCTGTTTAAAATTGTAACCTGCATCTAATTTATGTGACACATAAACGTAGGACTTTAGCATGAGGACTGTTGTTTCAGATTTCCTCATCCCATAGTCACATGCAAGCTATCAAAGTCTCAGACTCTATGGAGCATGGTTGAGTGAACTAAAGACTCTCAGTGAGAGGGAGAGAGAGTGCAGATATTCTTAGTGCTTAAATGATCTATGACTCAAATCAGGAGCCATGTAAAGGAGGCATTGCATTCAGAAAATAAGTAAAATATCATTTTGCACAACACAAACATTTTATATCACAGGTCTTGAAAGAAGATTGTGAAAAATATATGGGGTGATACTTGATCTGTGCCTTTAAATTCTGCACCACAACTTTTTGGTACGCCTTGACCAATGAACAAGAATTTTATGGCAGTGGAGCTCTACCCTCCCCTTCAGAAAAACCTAACTGAAACGTCAGATCAGGCTTTTAGAGGTCTCATTGTGTGGGAAAGCTGTGCAACAATTCTACAGAGGTAAGCATTGCTAGTAATTGATGATTGGCTAGCCATAATGCAGTGACTTTGGAGGGTGGAACTTGAATTAATGAAGATAGTGCATCCTTTGTTGTTTCTTTTAGATGGTATCTGCTGACTTCCTTTGTATCACCATGGTAATATTTCTTCACACTGATACTCTAATTATGGTGTCAGCCTATGAAATTTTGTTCTGTCTATACATATACACTGTACAATGTTCAGAAGCATTCCTAAGCTGCAGAAAAAAGGATAAAACATGCAAATAGACTTAGTTGTATCATTGCAAAAAATAGCTGTTAAAAACTAATTTAAAAAATGTTGGATATTGAAGGGATTTTCATCTCTTAATGTTGGGATTACTTTTCATGCCTTTTAAAAATTTCCTTTTTTTTTATTTCTTATTACATAGACCTGGACTATGTGTTTGCACAATTCAGTGGCATATTCCTTACCAGTACTGTGTACTTCTTAATATACTGTGCTGTGATGAAGAACAGACCTAAAATATATCCCCAAGCGGTACTTCCTGGTAAGTGCTTATCTTTCACATCCATGATCACATTTTTGTCATTCCTTAAGTCATTTGTTTTGGGAATATGACTATATTCAAAATTAATCTGGGTTTAATGCAAGAGGCAGTTTTACATCAGGCTAATTTATGACAATTGTTTTATTATCCCCTTGGTTAGAATTAGTACTGAAAACATTTCCTTGGAAATTATTTGTGTGTTTCACAGCTGCAGTCTTCATGCATGTATGAAATATATTCTGCTCTCTGCAATTTTCTTTTGTCAAAGCACATGGATGTGTATCATCTGGAAGGTATTTAATAAGATGATCTAATCATTGTTAACAAGGGAAAATAGATTTTGGGCTGTCTTCTTGTTCATTGGTGCCCTGCTCTAGTTTATTGTAAGACAGAAGGAGTTTGAACAAATTCATTAAGACGTTTGATAGTGAAGTCGGACACAAGCTTTCCTGGTATATATTAATCACTTAATGCCACTAACTAGAACAATTAATAAAGCAATGTGCCATGTTTGGGGCATAGACGACTATTGAATCCTTTTCTTTCTTAATGCCACCATTTCAACCATATGGGTACCTGATGTGTGTATGGACCCACTCCTTCTTTTCGAAGGTATCCACTGCTCTAGTATTTTCTACCTTAATTTATTGTAGTTAAAAAAATGGTGCATTCAGTAATGCACGCAAGTCTAGTAGTATGGCTACAGAGATTGCGAGTGCTTAACTTTGCTTGTTGCACTACCTTAAAGAAGGGTTCTTGACATGCTTATGTGACAACTCTTACCAGGATAATGAGCAAAGAAAAGCCACAATGCTTTCCAACAAAAGTGGAAGAAAATAAGGATCCAAGATTGAAAATATTCATAAAAGGTAATAATTCAGTAAGCTCTTTCATCGACCCAAAGCCATCAGTAATTGCATTTTCATATTTATGGGTTTTTGTCTGGGATGTGTCATGCTTTAAAGTTTTAGGCAGCAGTAGTAGTGCTCTAAATTGCTGCTCTGTGTCATTGTAATTTATTTGATGATTAAATACTTCAGATACCAAACACTAAATAAGTCTATGGTATGACTGGTCTCATGTACAGAACAGTTTTTCACCAATAAGCTGTAGTTTTGGAGAGAATGGATTGAAAAGAAGAAAAAAATGTTGAGAGAGACAAATATCTGCAAGCATTTCAGCCCACTGTCTGAATAAAGAAATCAAGCTGCAAACACTGTATATTATAGTAAACATATTATTTTAAGGGTGGTGAAAACAATTTGTATTTTCAAAATTTAGTAATAGTTATACTAGGTATTGGTGTAAGGTGCATGGTCCATGCCAACACTTCTTTAAAAGCAGATATGTAAGAAGGACTTGTATATTATTGTGCTTGAGCCTACTACTGGCTTGCATGAGTGGGCACAGAGGGACTACTTATACCTTTACAAATTTATCAGGTAAAAATCCAGGTTGTATGTAATGGGTGCATTTGCATAAACAAGTTGTCAAGACGTTATCTGGTAGTTTGTTACTGAGCAATTTATATGAATGCTTGTAATGGGAAAGAGCACAAGTGCTTTTTGTACAGAATAACAGGTGGGTAGTCCTAGGTGTGTGAGTACTTCTACTTGACCCTGAACAACTGGGCTGCTTATTATTGAAAGAGATGAACTTTTCTATGAAGTTAATAATATTCAAAATGCCAGTAATGTTTCAATCAAGCTTATTTAGGACATAAATATATTGGTTGTTGCATGGTTTATTAACATTAGGAAAACATAAGAAATTTTTTTCCAATGAGCTGTAGGCTTTACAAAATAAGTCCAAAGCTGGTGAGAGGTATCATAAAAATAAAACAAGAGGAAGAAAAAACATAAGTTGTGGACATATAATATTATTATGCAGAGACATAGAAAATGTCTTCATTGGGGATTGGTAGAAACATTAAGAGGCCTAGAATTGGCATACATGATGGACAGTGATGCTGTTAGCTTCAGATTTACTTAAAACTTTTTATCTACGGTCTCTCTGTTTTTTACTTGAAGGGTAAACCACATTTTTCATAACCGTGAATGTTGTACTACTCATAATTAGAAAGCCTTACCTAGGGGGTAAGAACCTTTTAAATATATGTAAAAGACAGCATTGCAGTTACTCCTACTTCTTCTGTGGTTTCTTCACCTACATATCCTTGTCATACAGCTACGTAATTAAAATGGAGAGAGGAATTGTTCGTACAGAAAAAAGCAATAACCATCAATGGTCTCCCCATCATCTTCATTCATTGTTAGCTCAACATCTTCACCTTGGAAGAAAATTTTTCACCCAAATGGTCTCGGATGATATCAGGCAAATGTGTCTGAGAGATATTGTCAACAGTTTATGCCCATTTCATCTACTGCAAAAATATAATCCACTTAACTCTATCTGTATATCATTTGATAAAGTGTCAATCACTGCAACCAATACCTTTAGAAAACAAGTAATGACATTTTACTCAAGATTATTTGTAATGTTAAAGAATAGGTGGAGCATAAGAAATCCACCATCATGTATCAGGACACAAAAGTTCAATAAATTTGCCGTAAGGATGCTACTTTCTTTCATATCTGTACATGGTGACTGTGGGCATGAAGGATACCTGCTCACACATTACCTTCTACAAAGACCCCACAGAATTTTTGCACTTTTGTGTGAGAAATTCTTCATCAGTTCCCCCCCATGTGATCTGGGCTTTCTGCTATGCAGTAATGTTCAGCATGTGCCAGACTTGAGGGAGTCTGCATCAGTCCATGTCTGGTGAGGTGCTTGATTTAGGATGCCCTTTTTCAGAGGTTATATCTAACAGTTCAGAAAAATCACCATTTGCTGCATAGCCCAGCTGTTTCTTTCATTCTGCACATCACCACTCCTAAAACAAGTCATTTCTAGGGTCATCATAAATGCAAAAGCTTCCATGGTGAATGTTACCTCAGGATAGTGTGTGGCAGTGATGGGCATTTGTCATGTTTTACACTTCACTAGAAAAAAGCAACACCACAGTCCAGGAACAAGGAATGATTCACAGCCTTTAGCGTATAAATCCTTTAATCTCCACTTTTGTGAAAGACTTCATCAGAAATGAAACAAACTAAGACATTTCTACTTATATACCAAAATCAGTTAAACAATTTACCTCATTAATTAATTGTCAAATAAAATTCACCTAAACTCACATGCTGTGTTAAAATCATTCTGTATGAAATATAACATTTTGTATTACAAAAGGTTCATAGATGATTTAGTTTTTTTATTATAGAAGGAAATGTTGCTACTGTTGATTTGTTTGTCAGTGAATTAAATGAAGCATTTGATTTTTTTAAATTTCTCAAAGGCTGTATTAGTGGATGTGTAAATTATTTAGACGTCAGTCAGGAATGGGATGACTTTAACAAGAAATTTACAAGTAGAATATTTAGGAAAGAAACATTCAGGAATAGTTATTTGCATTCCTCAAGTTTACACCCAAAATTTAGTAAAAATAACATACCAAAAGGACAGTTTATTTGAGCCAGTAGGATGACCAGTGTGGATCACTTACTGGAAAGAGAATTTGAATTCATCATAAATCTGTTCCTTCATAGAGAGTATGATGAAAGTTTTTTGAGAGATGAAGCTAAGAAAGTATGGGAGAAGAGGGATAATTTATATCCACCCATTTTAGTTAAGACAATGAGTTCTGAGTATCAAATGACCAACAATAAAAATCTTGGACCAGTACAATTAAGTTTTGATATGCAAATGACAGTAGATAACATCAATATTCGTAACATTATAGAGAAAAAATGGAAAATTGTCCAGGGAATCAAGAACTAATAAAATCTGTAGGGGACAATCCTAGGTTTGTGTATAGAAAAGATTGCAATCTGAAGGCCTTGTTTGAAAAAGGTAGAGACACTAGATCTTTGGTAATTCCTTTTAGTAGTAAACCGAATGGCATGTATAAATGTCAGGGTTGCAATATGTGCAGATATATTTCAAAAGGACCATATGTAGAGTTTCCACATCTCACTTACACCATTGGGGTGCCAGGTGTATTTAATTGTTAGACACAGGGAGTAGTTTATGTGGCTATATGTAACAAACACCAACATTTTTATGTTGGCATGACCACTAGACATCTCAATGCCAGAATTAGGGAACATGTATAAGCATAAAAAAGTGTGACAATAAAAATGCTTTATATAAGCATAGTCAGGATTGTTGTGGCTTCAGCAAGTTTTTATTTACAGTTTTAGAAAAGGGTAGGAGGGGTGATTTTAACAATTTTTTAGAACAGAGAGGAACTAGATGGCAAATCCGTTTTAGGGCAGACCAGAAACCTGGGTTAAACGATGCAATAAATATTAAATGTTTTGTAAAGTATCTTAGAATATATGTTACAAAGAAGGGGGATTTAGGGTAGTAACCTTTTAGTGGATATTTTATCACCCCCCCCCTTTTTTTTGCACATATACTTCTTTTAACTGGTATTTGTTTTTGTAATAATGGATTTACTTTTCAAGTATATATGTGGTTCAATAGATGTATTTACAAATGAGTTTAGGTGAATTTTATTTGACAATTAATGAGGTAAATTGTTTAATTGATTTTGGTATATAACTATAAATGTCTTAGTTTGTTTCATTTCGGATGTCTTTGACGAAAGCGGCGATTAAAAGATTTATACGCTAAAGGCTGTAAATCATTCCTTGTTCCTGGACTGTGGTTTTGCTTTTTTCTAGTGAAATGTTTTACACTTCATTGGTCTTGTTTATATTACCTTTTCTGTTTTAGTGATCCATAACATCAGCTTATGCATGAGAAAAGTACAGTGGTATTGCCACAGTTTTTGGAATCAGAGCTCCCAGCCTCATCATCACACCCTTCCTTTAATACCAACCCTTGTAAAAGAATCACACAGAACAATATCATTATCTTGTAGGGATTGCCCTTTCCTCCTGTTATTCTATACACAAGGGGCTTACTGTAGACTACTTGATTCTACTGGGGAGGCCATATCCAAGATATTACAATGTAAGACATTATGCTGGTCATCCCAAAGGAAATGACAACATTTTTAAAGAGATATTGAATAATTATCTGACCCCAACATATGTCCATCTTCCCTGAGACAAAAAAATCCAGCTTACCACAGAAAACACAATAATAATGTACTGTATCAACAAATTGTGAGGTACCCATTCCTACCCTTTTACCAGGCTACCTGTGACTTTCTGGGAGGAGCTTTTCCAAATGAACATGACACTTCAAACTGTTTACATTTCTGATCAGGAAAATACTCCATTAGGTATTTTGAGTAGATCAATCTCAATTTCTCATGCATAGAAAACCTGCCAGAAAGACCTTCCTCAAACACTGAGTTATCCAAAAAAGGAGCTTTCTGCTTCTCATCTGACTCATCAGCATCCTCTGCTTTGCTTCAGCCCTCTTTATACCCGTGCCGTTTCCAGTCAGCTGGATTTCATCTGTGATGTACCATTTCCTCCAAGTCCTCTTAATACTGGTATAGTTGGTAAACAGTAAACGGGAAATGTTAATACCATTCTGATAGATCCTTCCTGACAAGACATCTGTGATGTTCTTCATTCCACATTGCTGCAGTCCTAACTATTGGGTAGTCCGCTGTCCAGTCGGCCCGAATACCAAAGTATATGGCTGACGTCGGTCACGTCGCATTAGACTGACGTCAGTACGTCAGGGTACTAATGCGCATGACCGACGTCATATCCTCAGTCTTTTTTGCCGCATGGTCCGATGCAGAAGCAATTTTGCCAGTGCAGGTTGGCGTTCTGAAAGTTTCTGAAGTCAGAGTTTCAGACCGAATCAAAGTTGGCTAAGTACCCCGTTGGGGATTATTTTGGTTTTTTCTTGCCTCAGTATTTTACCGGATGTCAGAAAAAGTGAATAACTGTATTTCTTGTGGGAAACAGATACCTCATAGGGATTATCATACTTTGTGTATACCTTGTTTAGGGCCTGAGCACGACGTTGTTGGATGCCGCTCTTGTGCTAGATTTAACAAACGCACTATTAAGAGAAGGTTAGACTGTGCCAGGTTAGTGTTTGGGAAGCGTTGTAATTATAAAATGCCGTCGGATGCTCCGGCCGCTTCGCCAAAAGCGCAAGGACAAAGCAGCAAAGCCTAGAGGGGAAGAACCGACAGTCCCAGACGTCGGTTCTTTGGAAGGCTCAGTGGAGCCGGAGGTTCTGCCAGGTGTTTCTTTGGAGTCTCAGGGAGAGACTTTACTGTTACAGGATGTATCCTCTCAGGAAGTAGGCCAGGCTGAGCGGGCTTCTCAGGTGGCTGTTTTTCCCTCTCTTCCTAAGGTGGTTAGAGCCTCCCCTTCTGTTTCCAAGACTTCTTTGAGAGGCAGGCCAAGTGTAGCTTCAGTGGGGGTTTCTCCTAGTGCTTCAGGGTCTTTGCCTAAGAAACATATGCTTAAAATGGCAGAGGATTTGATTACTATGATAAGAGGTTCTATGCCCCCTCCTGATAAGAGGCCTAGGGTGGAACCTGAGTTTGAGAGTTTTGAGCAATGTTCGAGGCTTCTGAGTCTTCGCTGAAGACTTGCAGGAGTATCCTCCTTATTCTGATTCTGATGTGGATGATTCTACTCCTTCGGCTTCCCCTCCTGAGGATTTTTCATTTTCAGAGACTCTGCATTCC
This sequence comes from Protopterus annectens, assembly GCF_019279795.1. Taxonomy (NCBI): domain Eukaryota; kingdom Metazoa; phylum Chordata; order Ceratodontiformes; family Protopteridae; genus Protopterus; species Protopterus annectens. The sequence goes on along the minus strand of NC_056729.1, from coordinate 731,581,219 downwards.
ATGAGGGAGCATTTCAAATGGGAAGGTCAAGATTTCTCTGATTCCAGGAAAAGGCTTAGGGAATTCTTGTTTTTACCCCAGCATAGGCCTTTAGCTATACCTCCTGTTCTGAATGTGGTGGAAGATGTTTTTGCAGAGGCTTCCTGAATCCTGATTCTTTGCCTCCTGCCCCAGTTAAACCGGATAGGTATTATAGGGTGCCTGAAGCTCATAAGTATCTTTTTAAGAGTCCTAGGGCAGACCCGGAAACGGTCTCTCAGGGGCCTAAAGGTGTGAAGGCCTCAGTTGTTAAAAATCCTGTCCCTCCTGATAAAGAGGCAAGGGCTTTGGATAGATGGGGAAAGAAAGTGTATACTTCTTCCACTTTAGCCATGAGGGCGTTGAATTGTCAGTTTCACATGTTAAAATATCAGAATTATCTCCTTTCACAACTGAAATCTAAGGTGGATGCTCTGGCGGAAGGTATTGAGTGTAAAGAGTTGCAGGATTTAGTTCATGTGTCTGAACAGGTGGGTAAACATTCCTTGCAGTGTGGTTTTGATGCTGTGCAGGCCTCCTCGAGGGTGGCTGCCACTGGTTCTGTTCTTCAGAGGCACGCCTGGTTGAGAGATCAGAATTTAGCTGAGCATGTTAAACGAGGATTTTGGATGCTCCTTTACAGTCTGATGTGTTGTTTGGTTCACCTGTGGAAGCAGTCTTAAAGAAAATGGAGGACAAGGCTAAGTCTATGCAAACTGTTAAGGATTTTTTGCAGGTGCAGCCTCCGAAGTTTAGTAGAAATTGGCCTTCTAAGGGATGGACTTATCCTGCTTATGATTCCCAGTCTAGGGGTAGGACTAGACGTGGTAGGGGCAGAGCTCAAGGTTCTTTTAGGCCTAGGACAGGGAGTTCACCTGCTCAGACTTCTGGTGAGGGCAGGGGTCAGTCCTTTCGTAAGCAGACCCAATGACCTGCCTTTTCAGCTGCCAGTACATTCTCACCTGGCGGCACCTTTAGGAGGAAGGCTGTCTCTTTTCAAAGAAAATTGGGATTTAATTACCCAAGACAAATGGGTTCTGGATATCATTCACCACGGTTACAGGTTTTATTTCCATACCTTGCCTCCTTTCAAAGGCATGCCAGACATTCCTCCTCTTCAAAGAACAGAGGCTCACAAGCACATTTCTCTGTTGCTCCAAATAGGAGCCATTCAGTCAGTTCCTGTGCCAGAAAGGGGCCTAGGATTTTATTCTCGCCTGTTCCTAGTACCAAAGAAGGGGAACACGTGGAGACCAATTTTGGATTTATCTATCCTCAACACTTATCTGGACATTCCAAAGTTCAAAATGTTGACGTTACAACAGCTTTTACCTCTGCTGGGCAAAGATCACTGGATGGTAACTTTAGATCTCAAGGAAGCTTACCTTCATGTGCCTATAAGGCTAAGTTGCAGAAAGTATCTGCGTTTCGAGCTGGAAATTCTCATTATCAGTTCTCTGCATTGCCCTTTGGCTTATCTACTGCCCAGAGTATTCACAAAGGTTCTGGCTCCAGTGATAGCTTACTTCAGGCTAAAAGGAATTCAAATCTATCCTTACTTGGACGACTGCCTGATTCTGGCTCAAGAAAAGGAAGACCTTCTACAGCATTTGGAATATGTCATAGCAGTGCTAAGATGCCTAGGGTATTCTGTGAACGAAATAAAGTCCAGTCTAGTACCCTCTCAAGACATGTGCTTTCTGGGTGTGAGACTGAATACAGCAGCCCAGATGGCCTTTTTAACCCCGGACAAACAAAAGAATCTTTCCAGTTACTTCCATCACTTATCTCTTCAGTCTGGGCTGACTGCAAGGACAGTCCTTCAAGCCTTAGGGTTCATGGCATCTTGTATTCTGGTGCTTCCCAATGCCAAACTGCATATGAGGAAGCTACAATGGTATCTCAAACATCTATGGACACAGCACTGCCAGGATTTGGACACTGTCATTCAAATAATACCTTGCATTCAAAAGGAATTTTTGTGGTGGGCTCAGGAATGTCACCTAAACAAGGGACTCTCTGTGACCCGGCCAGAGGCAAGTCAGATTCTAACGACGGATGCCTCAGACATTGCTTGGGGAGCTCATCTAGATGGAAAGTGGATACAAGACAAGTGGCCTGCCAGACTACAGCATCTACATATCAACATGAAAGAGATGTTAGCAGTCCAGTTTGCATTAATGGCTTTCAAGGAGTTACTTCTTCCAGGGCAGGTGTTGATTCTAACAGACAACACAACTGTCATGTGGTACATCAACAAACAAGGGGAACACATTCTTACCCATTGTGCAGGCAAGCAATGATTTTATGGGAGACTGCGCTCAGCTTGCAACTAACTCTTCAGGCAAGGTTTCTGCCGAGCACAGAACTCCTTAGCAGATGTGTTAAGCAGACAAATCATGGATCCCCACGAGTGGAAACTGGATCTTCATGTATTTCAAACATTGACAGTGTCATGGGGAACTCCAGACATAGATCTGTTCGCTTCTCCACTAAACCACCAGCTGCCAAAGTTTTGCACGAAGGAATTTCATCACACAGCTTGGAAAGTGGATGCTCTTTCTTTCAGTTGGAAAAATCTTCATGTGTATGCTTTTCCACCTCTGCCTCTTCTCCCAAAGGTGCTTCTAAAGGTCAGACAAGACAAGCCAAGGATGATTTTAATAGCTCCAGATTGGCCTCGGCAGCACTGGTACCCATTACTGAGGAGTCTGGTAAGGAAGCCTCCATGGCCTTTACCCTTGATTCCACACCTATTGTCTCAGAGGGACGGTCATCTGCTCAATGTCAAGCTTCAAACTCTTCATCTAACAGCCTGGCATATTCTGTTTTGAAAGACAGCAGGTCTCAACTTCCTCAACAAGTTTTAAATGTGATTATGGAAGCCAGAAGACCTAGTACAAGGAAAGTGTACGCAGAAAAATGGAAGAGATTTTTATTTTGGACTGCAGCAAAGAATTTGGAGATTTCGGAGCCTAATTTGAGTGTGGCTCTTCAATATCTTACTGAGTTATTGGACAAAGGTTTGTCTTTCTCTTCCATTAAGATTCATGCTGCAGCAATATCAGCTCACTATGATTGTGACCCACCATTGTTTTCACATCCTTTGTTCAAGCAATTTCTTAGAGGGGCAAAGAATATAAGACCCCCACGTAGAGCTCCTACTCCTGCTTGGGCTCTCAATTTTGTGTTGGAGAAACTTACTCTACAACCTTTTGAGCCTGCGGCTACTGCGGAACTGAAATACTTGTCATGGAAGACTGCTTTTTTGTTGGCCATTACTTCTGCAAGAAGGGTTTCTGAGTTACAGGCCCTTATGGCGGTTGAGCCTTTTTTGATTTTTCATAAGGATAGGGTATCATTACGTACTAATCCTTCCTTTATGCCTAAGGTGGTTTCTAGTGTGGCTTTAAACCAAACTATTCATTTGCCTACTTTCTATGCAGATCCCCAAAATAAGGGGGAAAAGATTTTGCACACTTTAGATGTACACAGGCAATTGCGTTATTATTTAAGCAGGACTAAGGATTTTAGGCAGTCTCAGCAGTTGTTTGTTTCTTTTGCTTTGAGTTCGCATGGCAAGCCTGTGTCAAAACAAACTATTTCTAGGTGGATTGGGTTTTGCATTGCTTTTTGTTATTCCCATCATGGCAAAGAGATTCCAGCTGGGATTAGGCCTCATTCCACTAGGGCTACTGCCACTTCAACAGCATTTCTAAGGGGGGTGGCAACTAAGGATATTTTGGAGGCAGCTACTTGGAGTTCAGTGCATACTTTCTCTAAGCATTACCACCTTCCTCTCTACTCTAAGTCTAGGGCTGGTTTTGCCACAGCTATTTTGCAAGGCATGTTATCAGCTCCTGCTTCCTTATGATTTGCCAGCCTCCCTTACCTCTGCTTTGGGATTCTACCCAATAGTTAGGACTGCAGCAATGTGGAATGAAGAACATAGTACAGTTTTGTACCTACCATAAATGTAGATGTTCGAGGATCCACATTGCTGCAGTCCAATTTACCCTCCCTCCTTCCCCTCTGTGTTTAGGGGTGGTTGTGTAGGTGAGATTATATTCTGGTACCTTTGTATATATTGTATATATTTTTGGTGCAGGTATGTTTGGTATGTTTTGGTTTTGGCCTTGTCTTTTTAGGGTCTTCTGACATCTGGGGCAAGAAAAGACTGAGGATATGACGTCGGTCATGCGCATTAGTACCCTGACGTACTGACGTCAGTCTAATGCGACGTGACCGACGTCAGCCATATACTTTGGTATTCGGGCCGACTGGACAGCGGACTACCCAATAGTTAGGACTGCAGCAATGTGGATCCTCGAACATCTACATTTATGGTAGGTACAAAACTGTACTTTTCACCATTCTAATACAGATGTTGGTGACTCAACTAGTAACCCCGTCCCTTCACAAGTTCTTAACACATCAAAATGGCAGAGTTCTGCATCCAAATGTTAAGTCTGTTAAACTGGTAGTTTAGAAGACCTCTGGCTGATATTAGGCAAACTTTTTTTTCTGTTTAGTTAGTGGTGGTTTGTATTCTAGAAGAAGTTGAGAAGCAGTCCGTATGTATATGAACCAGAATTTCTCATTGGTGTAAAGAAAATAAAAAAGTCACATCAGCATCTAGTTCAGTGACACAGTTCCTGCAGTAGCCTACTGCACAATGCATTGGTGGCTTGACCTGTTTTTCCATTTTTAACACAATTTCACTGCATCCAACAAGAAAGAAAAATATAAGGTTACATAACTCTTTTTAACTGGATCATAGAAGTATTGTCAACTCAGTACAAACTTGTAGCATTATTATTGTTATTGAATCCTTATTATTATTGTTATTGGATCCTTATCTCTTGTAGTGTTACTTTAAAAATGCCGTTGTGGTGCAGCGGTAGCATTGTTGCATGACCGAAGTATGCATTCCCATGTCTCTTATACCGCTTCCTCAAATTGTTAGTTAACTTTTTCCACAACCTTTGATGGTGTAAAAATACTTGTGGAGGTATTTCCTTGCAAAAATCCAAAACTGCATAATTTTGTGTCCTATCTAGGTAACACACACACACACACACACACACACACACACACACACACACACACACACACACACACACTTATTTTCACATCTACTCACACACACACACACACACACACACACACACACACACACACACACACACACACACACACACACCTATTTTCACATCTAATCATCTTTTTGAATTTCCACCAGAGCATACCATTCTCTCCTAATCTTCTCCCCCATCTCGAATTTCAATTCTTTCAATTTATTACCAGTCATGTTTACTAGTCCCTTTATTGTTAGTTTGTTCCTTCTTCCCTAATAAGAAAACTATTTTGTTGTGCAACTGTTAGGGGAGCCCTATTGTTGCAGTTTTTCTAGTGCTAAGTAACTGCCATATTCACTTTGCGGGGGGGGGGGGGGGGGGGGTAATCCATGTTTAGTATTTATTTTTTCCCATGCACTTCAAGTCACCATTTGCTTTCATTTGCTCCTACTGTGTTTCATTTTATTTTCCATTTTGTTCCAGTTATGTAAACCCCTCTCCTGAAATACCTCATGTACGAGCTTCTGTAGATAACAAAAAGGTTACCCAAGGCTTTATCTAGTACTTTTGCCAATACAGTATGTGTACCGTTTTAAGGCCTGCTTCATCTCATATGGCTGATCCTTTCTGTGTTCATAACACATCCCAAATGTATACCTATCAAGAAGGTTAACAGATTTGAATTCCTTACTGTTATCGTAAGCAACATCTTCCACGTAGCTTTGTAATCAAGTATAGACAGCAAGTATCACACCATTTATTGAACCACCTTAAAATACATCTCTGTTTCAGGGATGTTTAAACATCTATTATTCAAAAGAATCATGCTGTCACATAACACCATTTATCTGCTACCACCACATATAAAGTCTCTTATTATATTTCTGTTTGTTTTTTTAATAAATGCCTTTGATTTCCTGTTAGAAATGCTTTGAACATACAGTAACAAAGGTTCAAAAATGCACTCCCTGAATTCTTTGAACAAGTTTTAACCCAAAGCATTTTCTAACTTTAAAAATCTTACTTCAGTCTCTTCTTTATATATTTGTGTCTTAACAGCTGGTTATTCCAGTGTATTACTCAATCAAAAACTCAACTATCTAATTTATTCTGCTTGTCACAGATTTGCATGTCTCTCATTGATACTGACTGGTCATTGTTTATTCTAACTGCCCTTGTTGTTATCATGTTGCTCTTTTTTATTTGTTCATTTATTTATTCATTGATTGAGATTTCATTACCAGGAAAGTCTGATTGGGTAGACGGCCATTTTCAAGAGATGCCCGGGGAGAGAAGCTCCAAATTATTACAATAATTTTACCATCATTAAAAATAAAACAAAAATATCTGCAGTTTAAATATTTATAACAAATTAGTGATAATATAAAAACATTGGTTAAGAATTGATAAAAGCTGTATGACAATTATTTAATATTTATACAAATTTTAGATAGTTTGTAGAGAAATTAAAGGTAAGTTAGTCTAATACAAACAGGAATTGCAATATGTAGTGAGAGAAAAGCAGGATGTTATGTAGTCCTATCTCGCCTCCATTATAACATGTGGGTTAGGAGCCGATCCTCGGCTCCGACTCGGCCGCTTAGAAAGCCTGAAAACTTCTGATTGGCTCGTGGCTAATAGGTATCCCATGATGCATGCGCACATTCCCCAGATCTCGTTTGCCGTGTCTTCAGTCGGAAGATTCTTTTGCTTGGCCGTGGCGAAGTGATTTAGTTCTTTATTAATCTGCTTGTTAGAAGTTAACTTCATGTGAAGTGCTTTTCTTATTGCTGCTAGCCTTATTGTGATAACTGATTGTGTCAATTTAAACAGACTTGACTTTTTCCTGGATTTGACTTTTTCTGTTATAAAATTTTGGGCCTGTTGGCCTTTTTTGTGTGTGTTCCCGTGAGTGTGTGCGTTTGACTAAACCGTTTTACTTAGAGGTATTAGTCTGTTTCCCTTTCCTTTACACTATGTTTGTTTAAGTTAGAGAACCTAGTAAAACTTCCCTTGGTTGTTTGTTGTGAGAAATAGGGCTAGATCTGTTTAAGTTAGAGGATCTAGTTCCCCTCTTGTTGAGTGAGTGTGTTGTTTTTTTCTCTTCTATTGCCTATTGAGACTGCCATTATGTCTAAAGAACATAAAGAGCATTAACAGGATTTAAAAAGTGTACTAAATGCTCTCAAAAAATGTCCATCACTGATGGACATAGCATCTGTGTGTATTGTTTAGGGGACATACATCTTCAAGAGACTTGCTTTTTTGCCATTCCTTTAGTCCTAGAGTACTCCAGGAAAGGAAGAATAAGTTGATTCTAAAAGGATTGTTAAAACCTTCTTTCGAGGAAGATCTAGCCAGTTCGTCCTCCTCCACTAGGTCGCATTCTTCCAGTAAAGATAAGGGCAAGACCTACAAAAGGCCTTCTCCAGCCTCACCTTCTGTCTCTGAACCTCCACAGAAGTTACCTAAATCGGAGATGGTCTCTGTCTCTTCGGCTGCACTGTCTTCGGAGCCAATCGAGATTCTGGACACGAACATTGCAGTGTCGGCACCCAGTGCTTCGGTGCCGATCACTAGCAGTCCTCTTCGGAGCCGGTCTACAGACATTCCACCAGTCTCCCCTACTTTAAAATCACCTATATTACAGAGAGCGAGGTCTCCAACACTGTCCCCCAGATCCTCCAGGAGCTTTTCTGAAGAAGACATCAGGAGAGTGGTGCTCAGACTCCTTAAGTCGTCGGCCTTGGCAAAATTTTTATTGGCTCCCACCACTTCTGTTTCAGAGCCGACTCCTGCTACCAACCCTGCTCTTTTTCTACCTCCAACCCAGATTGGGCCTTTGGAGCCGATGCTGTCGGTACCGACTACAGTGGTGTCCTCTGCTCCAGCACCCCGGGTGGTTGTCTCAGAGCCGAGCCCCACTCTGACACTGTCGGCGCCGACTGAAGTGTTTAGGGTCCGAAGCTCTTCGGTCGGGCCCGAGGGGGACACTTGGAACCGAACCTCTTTGGTGCCGAGTCTTCTTTTTGGTGCAACGGCCTGAGTGAGCTCGGACACTACATTGTTCTTGGAGCCAATTCCTTTGGAGTCATCAGCGCCTACACTCTCCTCGGATCCAGGGCATCGTTTGGAGCCAGAGGAATCAGTTTGAGGAGCATGTTGGATAGTTCATCCATACCACATAGGAGTACTGATGCTGTACACCCTCAAGCGCCGACTACGGTCTCAGCATCCTCTCTCCACTGGGATGGTAGAGACTCACAGCTTCAGGACCCCCATTTGGGTGGTCCCTGATCTTCTGAGACCTCCCCAGAAGACCCCACTGAGGATCCCCCTCGGAAGAGATCATATAAGAGGAAGCATGTAGACTCCCCTGATGAGTCTGTCACATCTGACACTGACCTCAATGAGTTGGAGGGGTCTCCTAAGTTGTCCTCTGAAGATGTCTCCTTTGCAGACATTTTGGAGATCCTCAGGCATAGAGACGGCTGACCCACCGTTACCCCTTCTGATGAGGAGTCAGTGTACCTGAAGGCTTTTGGGTCTCAACCATCAGCTTCATGGGTGTCTCCTGCATTTGATGAATTGCTAGATCTTGTGAGTCAGATGGCATGGCAGACTCCCGATGCCGTGGAACCAGTCCCCAGGAGGCCGAATAAATTTCTCTCCACCCCTAAGGAGAAAGAGTTTTTATCTAAGGGTTTACCTGTTGATACCATGGTGGTGGCGGCGGCCACTAAGAAGGAGCTAGCAGAGACGTCTTCTTCTATTCATCCACCTAATAAGAATTCCCGAATGATTGATAGGTACGGGAAGCGTATGTTCTCTTCAGCGGCTTTTACACTTCGATCGCTGAACTATCTATCACATTTTACGAGACTTCAGAGAGATCTCCTAAAGGAGTTAGGAGATACTCTTCAGGGTACCTCGACTGAAGCAGTCCCATCTACAGTGTTGGCTCAGTTGGCTGCCCTCACATCTGTTGTTAACTCCTCCATGCGGCTGATCTCATACGCAGCTGATGGTGCGAGTAGGGCGGCGGGTTCAGGAGTCTCATTAAGGAGACATTCCTGGATGCGTCTATGCAACTTTGTTGAGCCTTTGAAGTCTACATTCACCAATGTTCCCGTGGACGGATCCTCTCTTTTTGGACCCAAGGTGAAAGATAGCCTCACCAGGTGTGAGCAGGAAGGAAAGACTCTCTCTGCCATGGGAGTCTGTTTTACCATTCCTTCTAGACCTTACCCTAAAGATCAGAAGAGTGGCAAAATGTGGTTCAAGAAATCACAGAGACCTTTCCAGGACACACAAGGTGATTCCTTCTTCAGAGGCAGGGGAGGAGGAAATAATGGTAGACATTTCCCTCGAGGCAGGGGAGGCCCACAAAATCAGGGCGGTTGCAATTCCTTTCATGACTGTCCCTATCAGTGTTCCTGATGTGGAACCCGACTGTGCGTCTCTGGAGCCGGTCGGGGGTTACCTGTCCTTGTACCCAGAAGCCAGGCTAAATCTCACTCGAGACAAGTGGCTACAAGACATCATTACCAGAGGTTACTCTATACCCTTTTCCCATCCACCACCCCCTCCCAAAAGGATCCCAGATGTGCCACCCAATCACAGGGATCAAGCATCTATAGAGATAGAAAAGCTGCTATTAAAAAGAGCCATCCAAAAGGTCCCAACAAACCAGACAGGATTCGGAACTTACTCCGTTCTTTTTAGTTCCAAAAAGAACAGGGGACTGAAGACCCATCCTAGACCTCAGCAGGTTAAATGAACATGTAAAGAAGTCCAAGTTCCGAATGGTAACTCTACAATCCATACTCCCTTTGTTGGGGAGAGACAGCTGGATGTGCTCAATAGATCTCCAGGATGCCTACTACCACATAATGATGGACAAAGCATCAAGGAGCTACCTATGCTTCCAGTTGGGAGCCAATCATTACCAGTTTCAGGTGCTGCCCTTTGGTCTCACCACAGCCCCCAGGGTGTTCACCAAGTGCATGGCAGTAATCACAGCTCATTTGTGGCATCAGGGAATCCAAGTCTTTCCATACCTGGACGATTGGCTCCTGACCGCTGCCACCAGGCATTGCCTAATTCAATCGAGTGATTCCACAATCAAGCTCTGTTCCCAGTTGGGAATCTCGATAAACTGGGAAAAATCCTCTTTTTTGCCCACCCAGTCTATAACTTTTATAGGAGCAAACATAGACACGGTCGAGGTGACAGCCAGACTGCCTATGGACAGAATACAGAATCTTGTGCAACAAATTTGCAGAATACTTCCCCTTCAAAGAGTCAAAGCGAAGGTGGTGTTGCAACTTCTCGGGACTATGGCGTCAACCATAACCTTGGTACCTTTAGCAAGGCTACATATGAGAATACTCTAATGGATCCTGTCATCCCAGTGGTCTTTTCAACAGTTGCCTCTACATCATCATATCCTGATTACAGATTCTTGCAAAAAGGACCTACGCTGGTGGATTCAACCAGGTCATCTTACCACAGGGACTCCCTTTGTATCACACCAACCTGTTGCCACTGTGACCACGGATGCCTCTCAGGGTGGGGGGGCATTATCTTGGCAGGACTGTCCAAGGCACATGGCAAGAGCAGGAGGCCCATCTGCATATCAATGTCCTAGAGATGAGGGTGGTGCTTCTAGCGTTGCAAGCATTTCATGACTTTCTCCCTCTAGGGATGATAGCTATCCAGACCGACAACACGTCAGTTGTCTGGTATCTGTACAAACAAGGGGGAACCAGATCATACCCCTTATGTCGAGAGGCCATGCGAGTTTGGGATTGGGTGATTTATTCCCAACGTTTTCTCATTGCAATGCACATCCCGGGGACTTCCAGTGTAATAGCGGACAATCTAAGCAGGGCAATTTTGTTACCTCACGAATGGTCCTTGAACCAGAAAATAGCCAGTATGATCTTTCACAAGTGGGGACAACCCTGCTGCGACCTCTTTGCCAATCCCATCAACACCAAATGTAGCAGCTTTTTCTCTCTCATCCCTCCTCCGGGGGCGTCTCCAAGAGATGCACTAGTCCACGATTGGCCCCCGGGACTCCTTTATGCTTTTCCTGCTTTTCCACTCATCCCCAAGGTCATACAGAAAGCAATGCTGTTGGGAAGCAAGATGATCCTCATCACCTCTTACTGGCCTTGTCAGATTTGGTACCCTTTTCTCGGGCCTCACCTGTTGGACTGCCCATAGACACTGGACCCAGTGCCAGACCTCCTGACACACGTCAGGTTCTCTTCACTCCAGTCTCCACACTCTCAAACTGACAGCATGGCTGTTCCAGTTCCATCACTAGTCAGGCTTCATGATTTGTCTCCAGCTGTAACTCATATCATTACCTCTTCTCACAAGCCTTCGACCAGAAGATTGTATCATAGTACATGGAAGAGATTTTCCATATGGGCACACAATAGAGAAGTTGATCCATTTACAGCTCCCATTACTATTGTTCTACAGTTTCTTTCTGAACTCTTTCACTAAGGTTCAGCGGCTGCTACACTCTGAGTTCAACTAGCAGCAATATCTAATTTTCATGTGGGGATTAATGATTCCAGTCTTATGTCTCACAAACTGTGCAAATCCATTCTTAAGGGTTCAATGATGTTAAGACCTCCTGTGCAAGACCCCATTCCTCCTTGAGACGTGAATCTAGTTCTGTCTAGACTTACTCTGCCACCCTTTGAACCAGCCCATAGTTGTCAGTTGAAGTTTCTGTCTTGGAAGACTCTTTTTCTGGTAGCAATAACCTCAGCCAGGCGAGTTTCTGAATTGCAGGCTCTGTCTGTTAAACCTGCATACTTAATTTTACACAAAGATAGGGTCTCTCTCCGGACCAACCCTTCTTTTATTCCTAAAGTCTGTTTTCAATTTCATTTAAACCAAACAATTGAATTGCCAGTTTTCTTCCCTAATCACTCCAACAAAGCAGAGTATACATTCCACCAATTGGATGTACACAGGCAACTACATTTCTATATCCACCAGACCAAAGAATTTAGAAAATCAGAACAGCTGTTTATTTCCTTTGCTGAGGTGAGAATGGGCTTGCCATTTTCCAAGGTTACACTTTTGAACTGGATCTCTAGTTGTATTTCCTTTATTTACAGTTCTCAGGGAAAGGAGTTACCCTTTAAAGTTAAAGCACATTCCACCAGGTCCTTCTCTACTTCTGCTGCTTTCCAAGCCAGGACACCTATTGATAGTATTTGTGCAGCAGCAACATGGGCTACCCCTCATACCTTCATTTCTCATTATAAATTGGATTTAACTTCCAGGGGTCGAGCTTCGTTTGGTTCCACGGTACTCAGGAGTATCTTCCAGTGAGCCACCCATTCAAGATGGTAGGCATGCTGTCCCACATGTAATAATGGAGGCGAGATAGGACTAGATAACATAAAGAAGTTATGTACTCACCATAACGTTCCATGTATATAGTCCATCTCGCCAAATATTATTATGAACCCACCCACCAGCCCCCTTCCTGGAGGATCTGGATACAGTTTTTTCCCTTTCTACAGTGGTTTTTGCCACAAGGGCTCCCTTTATTACAGTTTATTCTTCTGGACTTTTGTTCCTTTTTCATGTCTGATTCTGGTAGAATAGTAGCAAACAAGATCTGGGGAATGTGTGCATGCATCATGGGATACCTATTAGCCATGAGCCAATCAGAAGTTTTCAGGCTTTTTAAGCAGCCGAGTCAGAGCCGAGGATCATCTCCAAACCCCCATGTAATAATGTTCTGCGAGATGGACTACATACATGGAACGTTATGGTGAGTACATAACTTCTTTGTTTGGTGTATGTAGAGAGAAAGTTGAAGAAGATAATTTGATAGTAAAAGGAGGAATAAGGAATGAAAAGGTACTTCACATTTAGGGATATAGTTTATCCTTGTTTTGAGTAAGAGCAAAGCCGGATTTTAGCTAGGTAATCTTTCAGAGAAGTTTTGAAAGATCGGAGGGAGGGTATGGACCTGATGGGTATAGGTAAGGAGTTCCAGCCCTTAGCCACCTTGTACTAGTACAGACAATGAAACAAACAAAAATGCCAAAAAGCAAACCAACAATACACCAAAACGGAGGTGCCAATTAAAATGCAAAATCCAAGCAAAATGCGTAACCAAAGAAATAGTCCAAAGAACAGACAATACCTGGCAGATTTGACAGGTTTGTAGACAGGAGGTTTTGGTCACACTGGATTGCAATCACTGACTGGGAGCAGAGTTGTGTAGAATGTTTTTTAGTGCTGAACAGGTGGATGGATGCTGAATAATTTTAAAGGTGGTAAGAACCGGTATATACATTAGTTGATGAGGCAGTTCTAACCAATTTGGGCTTTTTAGTACTATACATTGGTGAGTTCTGAAAGAGTTATTTTCTGCAAATTGTAGCATTGTTCATATTTTAATTTTTGTGAAGGCTAGAGGTTAGTAAGGATGAGAGTGCCATAAAAAATTGTGGGAAAGGACATAAGTAGTGACAAGTGTAGTTTCAGTTGCATTGGTGAGACAGTTTTAGGATCTATAAAGCATCCCTAGTTTTTGATGAGTTTCTCTTATGAAGTTTTTTTATATGCAGGTCAAATATAAGCTTATCATCCACTATCACCTCTAATAATTTGTTGTGAGAGGTCACATTAGTAGTTGTCCTATCAAGAGAGAGGACTTACATTTTTTTTCTTTTGAGAGAGAGATTTGTAAGAAAATGTAGTAGTGTATGGGTTAAGCATGAGTTGTGAGTTGCAAAGCCATGTTTCAGTGGCTTTTAAAGCCTCCTGGGTTTTGGAGGTGTACCATGTTGTCAGATGTGCAAATGAGATTAGAAGTAGAAGTTCGCTGTGGCAAACTGTGGTGAAGGGTTTAGAGAGATCTAGAAATAAGGAATAGACTAATTTGCTGTATCTCTAGTTTTATTGATACTGTCTGTATAAGTTAGAAGGCCATTGCTAGTGCTATGGAAAGGACAGAAACCATGGCGTTTAGGGTATAAGAGTTCTTCCTGTAGAACATAGTCTAGCAATTATTTTTGAATACATTTTTCAAGTATTTTGGCAAGGGGAGATAAGATTTGCTATATGTCTGAAGTTATTAATATCTGTTGAATTTCCTCTTTTGTGTAGAGGGATAATGTGTAACTTCATCCAGAGAGAGGGAACATGAAATTCCTGGACTGGCCTATTTATAAGGATTGAGACACCCTGATATTTTACCAGTGTTATACATTATCTGATATAATGCTTCAGTATCCCTTTCAGAGTCAGACAGATAAATCAGGATGTCAAAAAACTTTAGCACCAGAAAACCATTCCGTTCTCTCAGGGATATTTTCCATACCTAAACTTCCTATCATCAATGGCCTTACCTGCTCTTGTACTATTTTCATCAATATCTCTGTGTCTAATAGTTTAGCAAATGTTTGTTTTCTTCACACTACTGCTGAATGATCATTATCTGTCGGATGAGCTTATGAATTTTGCTAAGATTCTCACCAACATTGCCATAAGCAATTAAAATATGCCTATAAGAAGATAGCAGGGTTAAATGAGTCCCTTCTTTCAGTTCTACAGGTACAGCTGTCGTTTTCATGAAGCATAAAATGCCTTTGTTTCTAGCACCAAATTGAAAAGTTAGATTAATCTGGCAATATATTTTCCTTGTTTGTTATCCAAAACTCAGCAGTTCGTCATTATATGAAGTTTATCCTCTCACTTGTCCCTATATAACCTCACCTGATTCCTTTTGAATGATGGGTGTTATCCTAGCTTTTGCCTCTTTTAATACTAGTTGGTCTGCTTTCTCCACAGTGTGTCTGTCTCATCCTGTTGTGTTTGAATCTTGTGTGACTATAATACTTCCAAAAATATGCTGCTGTTATCACAAGATCTCCTGATTTGAAAGTATGTAAAAATGCCAGTCCCTCATTCTGCATTGTGGTCCAGAATCACTTTTGGATGCACTCTTATTTTCTTAACCTAGTACACGTTCATTGGTAATATAATTTTTATCTAGCATTGACATTGATTTGAATCCATAAAAGTAAATAGGTGTTCTGTGCTGATTGCAGTTTAATATGTAAATTGGAGGTGATCCATTACTGCCATATATAGTCCAAAAATATCCACTTATTTGTACTTTTGCCTTGATGCTTGGAATGTGCCTGAAAAATAACAAATGCTAATAATACATTTGCAGTGTATGATGAACCCCAAACTCATCTTTAATTTCTTGCACACTTCTTATTACTTGCCAGTCACTCATATTTGCCATGAATACCTTAAAATGTTATCGTCCTCATCCTTCTACAGAATTATCTTCTGCATCTTTATACAGAATTCTGCCTGAATACACTTTGAAGGTAAATCTATATTATAACTCTTAGCACGTTTGTCCCATAAACCCACTGCCTCCCAAAAACCTTCGACTAGAAGGTTGTACTTCAGCAGGTGGCAAAAATGTTCAAAATGGGCTTCAGAAATGAATCTTGATCCATTTACAGCACCAATTAATAAGATCCTGGAGTTTTAACATTGGTTTTTGAAGCAGGAGCATCTTCCTCAACCATATGAGTACATTTACCTGCAATCTCAAGTTTTCATGCTGTTTTGAATGACACAACATTAATGTCCCACAAACTTTATGAAGCCTTTCTAAAAGGAAATTTGCTGCTCAGATCCCCATAAAAAGACCCTTCTGCACCTTGGGACTTGAATCTGATACTTCACTCTGTAATTAGTTCTCCTTTTGAAGCTTCTGCAACTTGCAATCTGAAGTATTTAGGAAAACATTATTTCTGATAGCTATTACTTCCGCAAGGAGGACAACTGAGCTGCAAGCCATATCTTGCAAACTTCCATACCTTACTTTCCATAATGACAGGGTTTCTTTGTGAACAAATCCTTCTTTTCTACCAAAGATAGTGTCTGAAACCAATGTCAACCAGACTATTCAACTTCCAGTTTTCTACTCCAACTTTTCAAACAAGGGTGAATATTTACTAGATGCGCATAGACAATTGCATTTTTACCTTCACAGAACAAAGGAAATCAAAAAATCGGACCAGTTCTTTTTTTCTCTTCTGCTACTATGGGAAAACTTGTTTCTAAGGTTCCTCTGTCTAAACAGCTTAAAGACTGTATAACGTTTGTTTATAACAAAAAGAAAGTGCAACTACTGGGATCTGTTAAAGCACATTCAATAAGGGCAGTAGCTGCTTCTGCAGTCTTTCATTTCAGAGCTTCTAGTGATGATATTTATGCAGTGACTACCTAGGCATCTCCTCATACCTTTGTTACTCATTACAAGCTGGATCTGGTCTGTAGGGGACGAGTATCATTTGGCTTGATGGTGCCCAGGAATATTCTTCCGTGAGACCTCCGAGGATTTAGGTAGCTGGGGACTCTGTCCCACAGTCAAGGATTAAGTGAAGACTGACAATACCAGATAAAGAAGTTGTGTCTTACTATAACATTCCATATGTGTTGACGATCTTCACTTACCCTTGAAATCCCCGCTGTCCTTCCCCCTGCCCTTTGGTTTCTTGGTGGAATGGACCTTTCTCAAAAGACTGGCTTTCCCTTTCTAAGAATATAGTTATGGTCTCTGGTCTGTTACTTCCTGTCTGTCACTGTTTGATGCAGACTCGATCTGAGGTATCCTGCAAGGAGCATTATGGCTAAAGCTTAGCTCAAGAATTTTTGAGGACATAAGCTGGAGTAACGGCTGAGTCAGTTCTGATATACAGAACCGAACCAACAGTCAAGAATAAGTGAAGATGGACAACACAGAGGGAAGGTTATGGTAAGACCTTCTTTTTTTAACATACTTGCTGTTAATTCCTCGGGGAATTCTAGCTTCTGTGCTTGATATTACTGTTAAGTAGTGATTGGGCTTTTCTAAAAAGCTTTATGACTTGTACTGGAAAAATGAAGTTCTCTGGTGACAGTTGAACACTAGGGACTGTCCTCCTCCTTATCATTATCATCATCAACCCTTCCCCTTTTTCCCATTTTCTACATGGGGTCAGGGTATTGTGGCAAGTGGCGCTGCCTCTCTCAATTCAATGCCACTATTCTGTCTTCTTTGACAGTTATAAAAATTGAAAAGCTGCAAATGACAAACCAAGAAAGAAGGCACTGGAGCAGTCAAATGCACGAAAACAACTGACGGATCCAAAAAGGTTTAATAAGTTGAAGCGCTTTTCGTTTGCGTTCTTTAGCAAACTTCTTCAGAACAACAATTTAAAAACTTTAAACCTCTTGACACACATTTAAATAATCACTTTAATTAAGACAATCATCGCTCACATCGTATATACCTTCCTCTAAAATATTCCTCTTAAAGGAATCCCACTAGGTAAAATAAAATTCAAATATGTAAACAAGTAAATATAAAAGTATAACATATAATGCTGAAAACATTCATGTTAACTATTAACTTCATGATTTCAGACTGTTGGGACAATCCGTCGGCAATATATCGTCAGAAATTCACATAGTGCTAAAATGCTGATGACCTAATAAAATACTATTGTATACATTATACTATGTGACAACATGTTAGATACCTAGACTTTACACTAAATAAAGTCAAGTAAATAGAGTATTTACATTATACAGAAATTGTCATTATTAGTGAATACTTGACAAATTTTAAGAAATAGTAGCTATATAATTCAGCTGAATTTTGTTCTTATTTTTCATTCACCAGTGAGTGTTTTAAAAATAAATAAACATAGGACATAATAAGCAACACATCATCATCTGAGGCTCCGAAGTTTAATAATACTACTAATGGAGCATGTTTCATTTAATCTAGGGAAATTATAAGCGTTTAGTTTAATTTGCCAAAACAGTTCCAACTCTTCCAGACGTAGGGGTGCTGGACCACCCTTATGTCTGGGTTTATCCAGTCTATTACTGCAAATTTAAATTTGTGGTCTCTATAAGACTGAATGTGTTTCGCCAAAGCATTGTCTTGTTTATTCCTGTTGATAGCATATTGATGTTCATACATCCTCTCACGGAGCTTACGCTCCGTTTTGCCTACATAAAAAGCAGGACAGTTTTGGCATAATGCTATATAGACCACCATTTTCATATTGCAATTAAATCTTGATTTCAGTCTAATGCGAAAACCATTCACTGTCACCGAATGTATATTGTCAACAAATTTGGAACTGTTTTGCCAAAACGATTTTTCATCGTCTAGACCGGTTAGACACTCAGCATAATGAGTTGCATCTAGCGTTACCAGTTATTCAGCATTTCACCTCTACAGTACCTTCTCCGGTGGAAAGGATTGCCGACACCCAGGATGTTGAGAACTCATTAAAAACCTCTGTTGTTTCATCAGCTTCAAGGCTGGAAGTAATGCCTAGTCCTGCTTCGGTTCAACAGGGGCAACAGTCGGGAATCACGACTAGCATCACTCCGGTTATACTAGGACAACAGCCACAATTTCAGCAGAGTCTTCAGGGTTTACCTCGTCTGTCAGATAATATGGGTGTACTTGATATACCGCAGACTTGCAATGCCAATACCAGGTGCAATTTACCATTGACACAACCTTGTGCTGCTATTAATGAGTTGGAAGTGGGTGACTCTGCTATATCGGGTTTACTGGAGCTCAATAAGTGGCTTTTTCTAAAGCCACATATACAAACTCGGATATCTAGCAACAAGACAAAGGTAATAACACTCTATTTACAGATACAGTGGCCAAGCTTAAACTTTTGGATAGCCACTTGGTTAAAATGAAAAAACTACAATTAGAAATAGCATACATTCGCAAATGTCTTGTACGTAAACTAGTGCCAAAAGGCCTAAGGCACTATCAATTCCCCACAGGTCTGGTGGCGAATTCTACATTTCTTAAAGAATTAATAGAGTTGTTTGACCAGTAGGGGCTACAATTTTTAGAACTTATGATTAAACATTAACTTTGTGGGTCAAAGACCTTAATAAAAGAGTAGTAGAACTGGATAAGAATATTAAACTAGATGTTGATTTTTATAGATACAAATATGAATATACTCGTATATTTACTACCATCGATCAATATTTGGCTAAATTGAAAAGCAACAAAATGAAGAAGTTGGACCATGACAGTAAAACCTATACAGAGGGGGTTGCATACCCAATCCCTTCAGCGGCCCAAGTTTGGCACAACAATTATCCAGTTTCTAACTTACAGAATGCTTTTGTTACTACTAATGCAGATAATAATCAATTTCACTGTATGAATGATAATACATCACCTACAGTTACCAATACAATTAACTCTGGTAATCAAAATGAGCAGCAGGAACTAAGGAGGAGTGAAAAGTTACTTCACTTCCAACAAGATCAGAATAGCAATGGCCAAGAGAATCAGTATTCAAATTTTCGGTCAACCAACTCCACGGGGGCCAGACCAAAACAGCAGAGCAATTACCAGGGGAAGAAACCACAGAGGAAACAGAACAAATGAAAAACTTAACAGACCATGTCGATCTAAGTCTAGCTTTAGGAGCAACTCGTCTTGCGCCATCACCTGGTACATTATCACCAGATGACACAGGAGAAAATGACCCAACAGGAGACAATATAGCTCTTACTGGTCATAATGACATCAATGAAAGTTTGACACCTAAACCTATGGTCATCACCAATCAGTCTGGAGACTTTAAGGTCTTTAATTTTTCATCTGTTGTGATACCTCTGGACATTGTAGATTTTCTATCAAAGGGTTATACGTATGTCCCCGAGCAAAAACCTAATGTAGTCAAAACTATCATTGATCTTAAAGTTTTCACTAGGAAACTTAATTTCAACTTGATGATGGGTGGTGTAGTTAAGGACTCCAATGTGAGTCAATTCTATATCCCTAGTACGTTCAACCCTTCCTTACATCATTTACTATTGGTATTTGAACAACTCTGCGAGCTAGATATTAGGCAGAGTTTTAACAGGAGACCCAAGGTCACAAGTAAACAAAGCATCAACCTTTTTGAGCTAGAATGCCTTGAATTTTTGAATTCTCAAGACATCCGCATTTGTAAGCCAGACAAAGGCGGTGGCTTGCTAAACTTTGATAGATTAGACTATGTAGAAAGGATGAATTTATTATTAGACAATCCAGCATATGCTGTTAGTTCTAGATCTGAAATAAATAAAGAATACAATTTCGTAAGAAACAGTATAGAAGACCTGTTTATAGAAGGGAGAATTGAGCAGAATATTTATAACTACATGTTTACCACTTATACCAGATATCCTTGCATGTTTGGAATACCTAAAATCCACAAGGATATGGTGAACCCACCTATGCGTCCATTAGTTGATGGTAGAGGCTCACCTACGTACCCTTGTGCAAAAGTTGTGGATGCAATATTACAAAAATTTCTAAGTAAAGAACAGCAAATATGCAAGGATTCTTGGTCATTCCTTAAAAGTTTGGACAATTTGGAGTTTAACGTGGACTACAACTTCCTCACAGTTGATGTGAGGGACTTGTACACATGCATTCCCCAGGACACAGCTATAGAATGGGTAAACTTGCTGCTCACTAAACACTGAGCTTCTGCTAGTGAGGTGACACTAGTTGCAGAACTTTTAGAAATTATACTGTACAATAATTTCTTTATGTTTGGAGATGAAGTTTACCTCCCAAAAATCGGAGTAGCTATAGGTTCCCCTTGTGGAGCCAGTATAGCAAACTCCGTTATGGCACATTGGGAATCAGAATATGTCTTTAATAACACAAGGATTAATGGCTTGATCATTTACTATACAAGGTATTTGGATGATAAATTCATCTTATTTAGAGGCGACGTTGAAACAAGTAGGTTTATAGTCCAAACCTTTAATGAATCAACACAATTTTTAGAATTTACGGCTAACTTTAATAAAGAAGTTATAGCATACTTGGACATACGGTTATCCAAGAATTTAGAACAAGGAGGTTATGTTGCCAACATTTATAGGAAGAGTGCCTTCTCCAATTCTCTCTTACATTTTTCCAGTTGTCATCCTCACTACCAGAAGCGTTCCGTAGTAAAAGGACAACTAGTGAGAGCAGCACGAATAGTTAGTATAGACCAGGAATTCCTGGAGGAATGTCAATTGTTGAAGTCCACGTTTCTTCATAGGGGCTATCCGTTAAAGTTACTGGATGAATTAATAACAAAAGTCCAGTATAAAAGAAGTAACGGGACATACAAACCTCTATTAAGGGTTAAATTTAGCAATAATGACATTGAATTACCAAACTGTGTTATGGATGCCAATGATAATATGATATGTAGGCACACTACAGACATCCAGAGTGAAATGAGTTTGATCAACACATTCAATGTATATAGTTATACATTTTTGGATATTATTAAGAAAAATTGGGGTCTATTTAGAACTAACCCCTTAATTTATGCAAAAATGGGGGTTACACCAAAGATAATATTTAGAAGGGGTAGGAATCTTAATGACTCAGTAGAGCATCAACGAAGGCCCCAGTCAAAAATCCCAGGAATGTTTAAATGCCAAAATTGTAATTATTGCAAATTTGTTGACAATATACATTCGGTGACAGTGAATGGTTTCCGTATTAGACTGAAATCAAGATTTAATTGCAATACTAAAATGGTGGTCTATATAGCATTATGCCAACACTGTCCTGCTTTTTATGTAGGCAAAACAGAGCGTAAGCTCCGTGAGAGGATGTATGAACATCAATATGCTATCAACAGGAATAAACAAGACAATGCTTTGGCAAAACACGTTCATTCTTATACAGACCACAAATTTAAATTTGCAGTAATAGACCAGATAAACCCAGACGTAAGGGGTGGTCCAGCACCCCTACATCTGGAAGAGTTGGAACTGTTTTGGCAAATTAGACTAAATGCTTATAATTTCCCTGGATTAAATGAAACGTGCTCCAATAGTAGTATTCTTAAACATAGGAGCCTCAGACGATGATGTGTTGCTTATTATGTCCTATGTTTATTTATTTTTAGAGCACTCACTGGTGAATGAAAAATAAGAACAAAATTCAGCTGAATTATATAGCTACTATTTCTTAAAATTTGTCAAGTATTCACTAATAATGACAATTTCTGTATAATGTAAATACTCTATTTACTTGACTTTATTTAGTGTAAAGTCTAGGTATCTAACACGTTGTCACATAGTATAACGTATACAATAGTATTTTATTAGGTCATCAGCATTTTACCACTACGTGAATTTCTGACAATATATTGCCGACGAATTGTCCCAACAGTCTGTGAAATCATGAAGTTAATAGTTAACATGAATGTTTTCAGCATTATATGTTATACTTTTATATTTACTTGTTTACATATTTGAATTTTATTTTACCTAGTGGGATTCCTTTAAGAGGAATAGTTTAGAGGAAGGTATATACGATATGAGCAATGATTGGTTTTGTTGTAATTGTCTTAATTATAGTGATTATTTAAATGTGTGTCAAGAGGTTTAAAGTTTTTAAATTGTTGTTCTGAAGAAGTTTGCTAAAGGAAGCAAACGAAAAGCGCTTCAACTTATTAAACCTTTTTGGATCCGTCAGTTGTTTTCATGCTTTTGACTGCTCCAGTGCCTTCTTTCTTGGTTTGTTCTTTGACAGTTATGCCTGATTGTCTCAGGTCTATTCTCTCACACAGTCCAGCCATTGCTTTCCTGGACAATCTTGTTTCATTTTGCCTACTTCCTGCTTGTCCCAAATCTTCTTCACCTGATTATCTTCTGTGTTTTGGCACATGTGTCCGAACCACCGTAATCTGTTCTGTTCTTGTCTGCAGTTGGAGCTACTTTGGCTTCTGCTCTGATGTCCCTCATTTCTTCATCTGTCCCACATTGTCCCATGCATGTGAAACAGTGGGCTGTTTCACATTGAACAGAAGAGGCTCTGCTGTGCAATTATTTGATTGGTTCATGTACTGGCATACGAGCCAATCAAAAATTGCAAAGCAGGGCTGCTTCTCTTTCGACGTGAAAGACATTTTTCTTTTGTTTTGGTCTTCCCTTAGCACGAAGGACCTTTTTTATGTCTTTACCTGCCCCTTTAGAAATCTGGCAACCCTGGGTATATGATGGACACAAAAAAGAGTGGCCTTTCTACCCTAAATCAAAGTCCTAACTTTTCAGAACATTGTTAGGGATTTCTGTTTTCAGGAAGCTGTTTCCATAAGAGACTTTCTTAAAATTCTAGGCCTCATGTCATCAGTGATCCTCATGATACCACTGGCCAGACTCCACATGAAGAAAAATTCAATGGCTCTCAAAAAATGTTGGATCCAGCACCTTCATCCCTTGGAGTTCCAGGTAACACTGCTGGAATTGTGAAACAAGAATTAATAGTTGAGGGATCAGATGTCACTCAATCCAGACCTGTCCTTTTCCCTCCAAACCCCAGTTTAGTTGGTCCATATGGGTTTGTCAGATTTTGCATGGGGACCAGTGTACAGAGGAGTACAAGTGCAAGTCTTAGGGGATCATAAACATCAATGAAATGTTAGCAGTTATTTAGACCTTAAATATTCTTCACCACTTAGGATTTCCATGTTCCCTTTTAGTGGTCAGAGGAAACAACATAATTATTTGACGCCTAAACAAACAAGGTTGGTACAAGATCATACCCTCTTTGCTGGTTGGCAGTGATGGTCTGGGAGCTAGCTTTACATCACTCTCTGACACTTCAGACCTCATGTATCCAGTCAGAGTAAAACATAGTGGTAGACCGCCTAAACCGATCATGAGTACAGAGTCAGGATGGAGATCTTACAGGATTTGATCCAGATGCATAGAGAACCCCAAATAGATCTGTTTGTCTCCTTTCAAAACAGATAGTTGGAATAATTCTCTTCAATACATCCTTGTAACCATGACTGGAGGACAGATTCTTTCTTATTCCCTTGGATGGGAATGTTCCTCTATGCATTTCAGTACTTCTGAAAATTCAGAAAAAAAAATGCCAAAGATCATTGTGATGATGCCATTCTGCCCAGACAAAATTGTTTCTCCCTTTTATTGAATTTGAACAAGGGCAATTTCAAGAAGTTTCCTCACACTCTAGATCTGCTCAGTTTGTGCTAGGGGCAACTAGTGCATCCCAATTTAGAGAAATTGTAAGTCACAACCTAGATGATTCTGTCTTTATACCTTTTTAGACACTTGTTTCATGAGGACTCTCATCAGGTGTTGAAGGAAGAAAAACATGTTACTAGAAAATCTTATGTTTACCAGTGGAGTAGGTTTTCTAGGTGGTGCTTATCTGGTAACAGAGAGCCCAGGCTGTGGTGTCTTACCCCTGTGGTTTTGAAATATTTGTCTGAGCTTTTTAGCAATGGCTTATCTTATGCATCTTTCAATGTGCAGCATGTGGCCATCTCAGCTTGTCTGCCCATGGATCCCATCTCTTTTTTTGGTCAAACAGTTTATGGAGTGTTGCAGTTGAGACCCCCTTGAAAGCAAATTCCTCCTCCTTGGAATCTTGGCTTTGTTCTTGAAAAAACATGACTTTCTCTCCTTTCAACCCACCGTTCAGGCTGATTTAAAGTTCATTACTTGGAAAACTGTCTTCTCTCATAGTGGGCCAAACTTATGTGATTTTCTGCAAGAATAGGGTTTTATTTATTTTTTGATTGATTGACATTTGTTTACCAGAATGTCTGACTGGGTAAAAAATATCCATTTTTAGAGGAGGCCCAAGAAGGAAAGTTCCAGAAAGTTAAATATCAAATAAAACACTAGTACAAGTGTAATTAAAAAAAAAAAAAAAAATATATATATATATATATATATATATATATATATATATATATATATATATATGTGTGTGTGTGTGTGTGTGTATATATATATATATATATATATATATATATATATATATATATATATATATATATATATATATATATATATATATATATATATATACACAAAAAGTATAGTAGTATAGTGCAAAAACAAAAGCAGATCCAGGAAATCCACGGAGAAAAGCCTGCTGAACAGTTGTAATTTTAGTTGTTGAACTTTATTTATTGCACTAATCTTTAACTGCACTTTATTTCTGATGAAGTTGTAAATAATAAAGGAATGAAAGTGCTGAAATTACAACTGTTCAGCGTGCTTTTCTCTGTGGAATACTTGAATCCTCTTTTGTTTTTGCAGTCTTCCCTTGCCTTCTACTGATGAAGTATGTTAGTAGTATAGTCTTAGTCCACCCTAAAGAGTTGGGAGAGGGCAAGTGTTAAAAGATATAGACATAGTATGATAAGAGGTTATATTAGTAAGAAAGTTAATTATTTGTTAATATAAATAATACAGGTCCATAGGTTCATAGATTCATAGATTAGAACTTTGGTAACTGCCCTTGTGGGCTGTTTTAAGCTTAGCCAATTGCTCCATGTGAGAATCAAACCCTGCATATTGTGTCTGTTAGTTAAACACCTTAATCATTATGCATGGGCATAGCCATGAGTTAGTGAGATATTCTTTGACAGCTGACTTAGGTGCGTGGAGGCTAGATATAGTTCTGACTGAATTTGGGATAGAATTCCATAGTTTAGATATGTGATTTGAGTATAAACTTTGACACATACTTATTTTTTATTTATAGATCTCAAGTAGGTTTTTGTCTTTAGAGTAAAGAGGATGATTTGGGAGAGAGTAATAAAGTACTGAGGAGATAGAAGGGCAGGTAGAGGGGTTATTTATTATTTTATGGGTTAGAAGAAGGTGCATATGGGCTAGTTGATCTGGGAGTTGTAACCAGATGAGAACATGTAATGCAGAACAGCTATCGTCTTGTAGCATTGGTCCAGTTATGATTTAAGAGAGATTTGGATGTTAGTCAAAATAGGTGAGCCATAGAGAAGAGAAGGTAAAAGATGGCAGTGTTAGGATTTGTTTTTTGCTCTATATAGTAGACCTAGATTTTGATGAGCTATTTTTATACAGTTTTGTATGTGAAGATCAAAAATAGTCATTTATGGTGACTCCAAGCAATTTGGTATGTGCAACTACTTTAATAGCTGTATTGTTTAAAGAGAAAATGTGGAAGTTACTTTTAACATTGCATTTAATTATGTGCTTACTATTTATTGACATTTGATTAAGCCCATTTTCAGCGGAGGCCCTGGGAGAAAAGCTCCAAATTATTGTAAAACATTTTAAGAACTATAATTATACAGTCTTCAAAAATAAAACAAAAACATCTGCAGATTAAATAATTATAACAAATTAGACATAATTCTTGATACAAGGTATATGATAATCATGTACTATTAGAGACATTTTAGATAGTTTGTAGAGAAATTAAAGGTAAGATCTGAAATAGTTTACTTCATTTGTTCTTCAACCTGTGGGTCCTCTGATCCATATTGGATCTGACAAGGCCAGATTTTCCAGCTACGACTCTGAGCTCCATGCTCCTCCTCTTACCCATAATGCCCATCTCCTTTCTCCCTTCAGATCTCGTTTGCCGCCTGAGAAGAAACAGCATGGTCCGAGCTCCATTGCAGTTTAAAGCAAAAAATTTAATTTTTGATATCTTTCCAACTAACCCTTTCATTCCAACCTTTTGCGAAACCTTTACTGGGTTATTCGTAGTTTTTTTCTGGTAACTTTCCTATCCCCTTCCATGATCTATCTGCATGCCACTATTCTAGAGATGAGAGCGGTTCTTCTTGCGTTGCAAGCCCTCCATGCTCATCTTTCTGTGGGAATAATTACAATTCAGACAGACATGTCAGTGGTCTGGTATATCAACAAACAGGGGGAACGAGATCTTATCCCTTATGTCGAGAGGCCATGAGAGTGTACAAATGGGCGATTTCCACCTGCCGTTTTCTGGTGGCAACACACATCCCGGGACGGTCCAACATTTTAGTGGATAGGCTCAGCAGATCTATCCTGATGCCTTACAAGTGGTCTCTGAAGTCTTCAGTAGTGGAGCAGATCTTCATAGAGTGGGGTCGTCCTTCCTGCGATCTCTTTGTGTCTCCTTCCAATGCGAAATGCAGTGAGATCTTTGCTCTGAACCCCCCCCCCCCGGGGGAAGTCACCAGAGACACTGTGATTCATGCTTGGCCTTCCGTGCTTCTTTTTGCTTATCCTCCTCTTCCCCTCATGTTGAAGTTTCTGCAGAAAGCCTGAAGGCTGCGGAGCACTGTGATCCTCATAGCCCCATTCTGGCCTCGTCAGGTTTGGTTTCCCTTACTCAGGTCTCACCTAAGTTGTTCCACCATGGATCTTGGATCTGGTCCTGGATCGGCACTCACATCCCTCGGGCATTCCTCATCCAGATCTGGACATTCTGAAGCTCACTGCTTGGCTGCTGCAGTTCCCATGATTCTTAGGACTCCCGGTCTATCATCTCCTGTTAAATCTATTCTGGTGGCGGCTCATAAATCATCCACCAGGAAGGTTTATCGCAGTAAATGGAAACGTTTTTTTCTATTTGGGCCATTGAGAGGTCTTTGGACCCTTTCACGGCGCCACTTTAAGCAGTCTTAGATTTCCTAGCTAGCATTTTTCATCAGGGTGCTAGTTCCTCAACTGTGAAAGTTCAGCTGGCCACCATTTCTAATTTTCTAGCTATGTCTTCGTTGGCTTCTTCTAAACTTTGTAAAACCTTCCTCAAAGATGCTTTTCTTCTCAGACCTCCAGTTAAGGACCCCATCCCTCCATGGGACCTTACTTTGTTGTTGTAGGCATTGGTTTCCCTCCCTTTGAGCCTGTGGCATCTGTGGATTTACAACTTTTGGCCTGGAAAACTGCCTTTTTGGTTGCCAACATGTCTGCTAGAAGAGTGTCGGAGCTTCAAGCTCTTACATGGTCTTTCACAAAGATAGGGTGCCGCTATGCACTAAGCTGGCCTTCCTTCCCAAGGTAGCATCGGAAGTAAATATTAATCAGATTATTAACTTACCAGTATTTTTTCTGAACTACCAGAACAAAGGGGAATACAAATTACATTTACTGGACGTACATAGGCAGTTGAGGTTTTTTCTGCACAGGACTAAACCTTTGCGCAGATCTGAACAGCTTTTTGTGTCCTATGACAAGTCCTTCTTTGGTAAGCCTGTCTCCAAAGTGACTATTGCTCGCTGTATTTCACAATGCATTGGCCAGGCTTACTCAGATAGAGGTTTGTCTCTGCCAGGAAAAGTGAAGCCTCATTCGACCCGATCTATGGCTACGTCAGCGGCCTTTTGGTCTAGGGTGTCTCTGGATATTTGTTCAGCTGTTACTTGGCCCTCATCTCACACCTTTATTTCTCATTATAAACTGGATTTGTTCTCTAGGAGTAGAGCATCCTTTGGCTTTGCAGTGCTCCAGAATATCCTTCCATGAGGGCCTCCCAAGAGTTATGTAGCTGGGGACTCTGTCCCACAGGTTGAAGAACAAATTAAGTAAACTACTTCAGATAAAGAAGTTATGCACTCACCATAATGTACCATCTGAGTAGTTCTACTTCATTTGTCTACAACCATTCCCCCTCTCCTTCCCCCTAACCTTATCCTTTGGGATTTGACACGTCCTTTGTACCGGACAATTGTTGCTGGGTTCTTTGGTTCTGTCAGGGCTAAAGTTCGTTTGTGATGTTGGCGTTGGAGGATAAGGTGTTATTAGGTTGGGTATCTGTTTCATGTTAGGCAGCAGACTCAATCTGAAGGGAGACAGGGGAATTATGGGTAAGGGGAGGATCATGGAGCTCAGAGCCTAGCTGGAAAATGTGTCCGTTTCTGATCTGAGGACCCACAGGTTGAAGACAAATGAAGTAGAGCTACTCAGATGGAACATTATGGTGAGTACATAACTTCCTTTTATTCTTAAACAAACAGGAATTGCAATATGAACTGAGGGAAAAACAAGGTTTATGGTATATTTAGAGTGGAAGTCAGGGAAGATAATTTAGATAGCAGTGAAGAAGTGAAAAAGGGATAGTAAGGTGGTATAAGGAATGAAAATGGTACTTGTTCACATTTAGGGATATAGTTTATTCTGGTTTTGAGAAAGAACAGAGCTAGATTTTAGCTAAGAAGTCATTAAGAGTGGTTTTGAAAGATGGGAGGGAATGTATAGGCCTGATGGATACAGGTAAGGAGTTCCAGACCTTAGCAGCCTTTTAGGAGTATAGACAGTGTCCAGCAGATTTTTTAGGTTTGTAGACAGGAGTTTTTGGTCACTGGATCGCAATGACTGACTGGGAACATTGTTGTGCAGAATGGTTTTTAGTGCTGGAAAGGCAGATGGATGCTGGATAATTTTATAGCTAGTTAGAAGTTGTGTATATGTTAGTTGATGTGACAGAACCAATTTAGGCTTTTCAGTACTTTACAGTGGTGGGTTTTGAAAGTGGTATGTGCTACAACACTAGCAACTTTTGTATAGCATTGTTCAAGTTTTAATTTTTGTGGAGCCTGGAGGTTAGTAAGGATGGGATCACCATAAAAAAGAGTGGGGAGGAGAAAAGTCGTGGCGGCTGTAGTTTCATCGGTGAGAAAGTTTTTGGCTGTGTAAAGCATACCTAGTTTTTGATGAATTTTTCTTATGCAATTTTGTATATGCAGGTCGAACGTAAGATCATCATCTACTATCACCTCTAATAGTTTGCTACGAGAAATAACTTTAATTGTATTATCAAGAGAGAGGACTTAAAATTTTGTGTTTTTATAAGAGATGGATTTGGGGAAAAAAGTAGTACTTTGGTCTTTTTGGGGTTGAACATGATTTGTGAGTTATGCAGCTATGTTTTGGTGGCTGTTAAAGCTTCCTGAGTAATTTTTTGGAGGTGTGCCATGTTGTCAGATGTGCAAATGAGAGTGGAATCATCTGTGTATTGTATTAGGGTGGCTTGTTGTGTGGAAGTATAGAGAGTGTTGGTGAAAATGTTAAAGAGGAGGGCACCAAGGATAGAGCCTTGTGGTACACTAGTGGTAAATGTGAGGTAAGGAGGAAGCATATAGTACCATTTTACCGACTGATAACTATTGGACAGGTAGCTTTTGAACCACAGAAGGGTGGGCTAAGGGAAACCTAGTGAGGACAATTGAAGTAGGAGTTTGCTGTGATAAACTGTGTAAAAACCTTTAGACAAGTCTAGAAATAAGGAAGAGATTACTTTGCCATTACCTCTAGCTTTATTGGCAGTATCTATATAGGTTAGAAGGGCAGTGCGAGTACTATGGAAAGGACAGAAGCAATGTTGTGTAGGGGATAGGAGTTCTTTATGCAGGAGATTAGTCTAGCTATTGTTTTTGAATATATGTTTGAAGTATTTTGGTGTAGGGGGGAGACATGATTGCTATAGGTCTAAAGTTATTATTGTCTGTTGAATTTCCTCCTTTGTGTAGAGGGATAATATGACCATTTCTTAAGAGAGGGAACATGGGATTCTTGGATTCATCTATTTGTAAGGATTGAGACAATAGGCAATGCTACTGGCTATTTTTAGGTACTAACTTGGAAGGTCATCAGCTGAAAAAGAGCAAGGTTTAAGTTTGTTTGAGTAGTTTTATAAAGGATGTGGGCACAGGTTTGAAGGTGCAAGTAGATGTGGTAATATGTGGCTATTGGGAAGAGAAGAGATTAGATATAGTAGAATCCTTGGTTAGAGATGGTATACTGTTTATAAAATAAGAGTTAAATTGTATTGCAGTTTCAAGTGGTGAATTATCTGGAGAGGGATTTGGATTGAATTTTTGACCAGGATGCAAGATTTTTTTAATGGATGTCCAAATATTTTTTAGGGTTGTATTTAGTATTGCTCTGAAAGTTATTGTTTTTTGTTTTTATTTATTTGTTTTTAGGCCGATTGCGAAGCATTCTGAAGTTTTCAAGATGTTGAGGTGTTTTATATTTTTGCCATTCTTTCCATGCTTTTCCTCTGTCCTGCATTCACATTCTACTCTTTTACACTTTTTGGATAGCCAGATTGAATTATTTGTTTTTAGTCTCTTCCTTCTAGGAGGTACAAGGCTACTTAAGATATTTAGAAACATATTGAATTCAATTACATCATCTAAGGGGAGGATTTTTAGGAAGTTCCAGTTAATAGATGATAGTACAATAATGAACATTTATGGATTAAACATGGAAAAGTTACATGTTGTTTTATAAATAGGCTCTTTAACTAGATGTGTGTGGTGTCTAGTCATATAGATTGGGAGGTGATCACTGAGAGAGTCTGGCCTTGTACCTGTGATGGAGTATTTGCTATGGTCTGATACTAGGATCCAGTCTAAGAGAGAACTTGATGTCTTGCTATAATGTGTGAGGCTGTTAATTAGTTGTGTGAAACCATATAGTAAGTTCAAGCTAGATGTAGGGGAGTTAGAGCTTATGTCCTACCAACTGACATTCACATCACCTAGTAATATTATTTCTTGTGGAAATGTTATGGATATCCAGTGTAGGATATCTTCCAGTATAGCTGTATCGTCACCAGGAGGGATATAAACTACAGTAATACATATTTGTTTATAACAGTTTGTTTTCAGGAGACCAATAAGAAGCTCTGCTGAACTGAATTTTGGTGTCAGTTTTCTGTAAAGGGAAATATGAGCGGTACTGGGAAAAATTAAAGCATCACAAACACGTTTCCTCTTTATACTGTCATTACGGATTATATTATAGCCAGGTGGTATAACTTTGGAGTTGTTTATGCTGGGTTTAGGCCAAATTTCAGTTACAGCAAGAACATCAGGCTTGAAATGCAAGCATGTAGTTCAGCAGTTTTATTTGTTATACTTCTAACATTTATTGCAGCAAAAATTAGATCACCAGAATTGGGTATTGGCTGTTGCTGGGTTTTAGAAGTGTGTGGGAGAGAATTATCATTGTGTTTATCGGGACAGGTGGGACCAGTATTAGGGTGTATATCTCCTCCTAGAAGAATTTTAGTGTATTGGGGAATTATGCATACTTTTTTGAGAGGATTCTTGCACTTAATATTGTTTTGGTTTGAGTTGAAGTGCAACTAATAAGCCTATATTTGGAATAAAGGTAAAGGGCAGTATTAAGTAGGTGTGGTGGAATGTGAGGAGAGTGTAAAGAGGAACTATGGATAGGTGGTTGCGACAGAAATGGTGATATGTTGTGAGGTATTATTGAGTCATGGTAGGATGAAACTGGCATAATAGGAAGAGAAGAATAGAGGATGAGCTGAAGAGTAGCAGAATTAAGTAGATGTATCTGTATTTTATAGATGTCAGGTGGTGGGGAAGAAGCAGTGAAGAAGGAAACAAGAAGTTGCAGGACAGTATAAGATTCACTGATTGTGGATTCTGATAGCTGGAAGAGGACAGGTAAGGAGAGAAATATTTTCTGTAGAAAAAGAGAAGTAGGTTGTCCTGGTATTTTCTCTGTAATGTAGGGAATGCATTGGTATTAAAGGCTAGAGTATAAAGATATAGTCAAAATAGGAAGAACTGGGAAAAGAAAATGATACAAATCAGAACAGATAGTTACTGTTTGGGAAGGTTGTGATTATATATGGATATGTTGCAAAGCAGTATGGGAGGGATAAAGATAGTTGGGAGTAGTGTTAAAAAATAGAGGGAAGTAGGAAACGAAGCAGGCATTGGATTTGATTGGCATGGGACTTTGGAAAAAGTACTAATAGTTTAGTATTTTTGAAATTGAGTAAAAGTTTGTTTTGATGTAGCCCCAGTTCGAATGAGTTGAAGGCATTCTGTGTCATAGATTGTAGGTTTAGTAGGCTGTCAGATGAGCAGATTAGAGTTGAGTCATCTGCATATTGAATCAGGCAAACCTACTGAGGGGAGTTATGTAGGTTATTGATGAAATTGTTAGAGCAGTGGACAGAGAACAGAGCTTTGTGGAACAATTGTTTTAACTAGGAATAAAGGAGAGAAAAAAAGAGAACCATTTGACAGATTGGTATCTTTCAGATACGTAGAACCATAGAAGAGTTGGTTTGGAGAGGCCCTGAGAGGACATTTGAGTTAGAAGTTTCTCATGTGACACTGTGTTAAAGACTTATTGAGAGATCTAGCAAAACAAAAGAGGTATACTTTCCTTGGTCTGTAGTCTTATTAATTGTGTCAAAAAAGCTGAGGAGAGTTATAGTGGTGCATTGGCCTGGTTGTAAACAATGTTGTGTTAGAGTTAGGAGATTATTTTTCAAGAGGAACTGAAGACGTTGCTTATGAATACACTTTTCCAGGATCTTAGAAAGGGGAAGGGGGAGACAAAATGGCAATTGGCCTAAAGTTGGAGATTTTCATGACATTACCTTCTTTATGGAAGGGAATAATAATGAATGTTTTTCCATAGGGCAGAGACGTGGGAGTCTTGAATAGATCAGTTAATGAGAATTGAGGCTGGGTATGCTATAGCATTCTGCACTGAGATTATGATACTCAGCAGGGAGATCATCAACAGAAGAACAGGGTTTAAGTTTCTTTACAAACTGTTTAACATATGACATGGAGACATGTTGGAGATTGAGGGCATGAATGTCAGGACTAGTAGAGTTTTGATACACATTAAATAGTTGGGGAGAGCTTGAGGTAAGAGATGCTGTAATGTCGATCAAGAAAGTTTTAAATTTAGTGGCTGTTTCTGAGCTGGATAAGTCCAGATAGGGGTTCGGTGAGGAAGGACAGCCAGGTTGCAAAATTTTCTTAATTGAGCTCCAGAATTTCTTTGGATCTTTTTATGATTGTCTTGTGGGTCAGAGTAATTTTATTTTATTATTGGAAGCCTCCACACCCCCTGGGTTGAATGACAACATCCCCACTAAACCTATTCTCCATACACACAATTGACTTGATAGGCCAGTAATACATAATTCAACAAGTATTTTAATAGTATTAAATCACAATTGTGCAGCGGTAGCATTGTTGCCTTACAGCAAGAGGATCTCCCATCCGATTCTCGGCTGGAGTGCGGGGAGTGCCTTCTGTGTGGAGTCTGCATGCCCTCCCCGCGGTTGGGTGGGCGTTCGAAAGACATGCGTAAAAGGGTGTGCCTTCGTTGAAGGATGGACGTTGAGCTGGCACCTCGGCATTCGTGAAAATCTACTGCCAA
This sequence comes from Protopterus annectens, assembly GCF_019279795.1. Lineage (NCBI taxonomy): Eukaryota > Metazoa > Chordata > Ceratodontiformes > Protopteridae > Protopterus > Protopterus annectens. The sequence continues at coordinate 731,547,032 of NC_056729.1, read as the reverse complement.
TCATTAGCGGACCGGAGTTCCACTGTGGCGACCCCTAGCTGAAAGACAATAACAACAACATTAAATCACAATTGCTATGCGTTATTTTTAAAAAATGTTTTTACAATAACTCTTTTAATAATGCACAATTTTATGGTTTAATCAACATAGCTTCATGGTCTTTTTAAAAAATGTTTATGGGTAGTAAATAAGAAGATATGTATATGTTTTTACATGTATTATTTTTATATTCATTTTTATAAATATATTGTTTGTTACACAGCAAAGGTTAACACATATAGGTGGATATATGAGCAAGGACGATTCTTGATTTTTAAACTGTGATACTTCTATAAGAGTTCTTGCATTCCTATTGGTTCAGTAACTACTGGCGCCAAAGTGAAATGGTATATAACCTTTTAGTAGTTGATTTTATGTATTCTGATGAAGTCCACTTAATGTGGATGAAAGCGCTAAATACATTTTTTTTAATAAAATAGTGTGATTTTTAGCTTCCGATTGCCTATTTGTGATTTATGGTTCATACTGTGCTTGAAGCTACATTTTTGGTGCTATTATTATTTTAGTTTTCTAATTTTATTTTGTCTAGGTGAATTTGCCTGTTGGTGAGGTTGCCCAGTTCCTTGTATAGATGTAAAGTTTGAGAGATATTATCTTTGTGTCATGGTTTCCATGTTTCGTCACATTTTTTGTGTTGGAATTCTTGTAGAATTATACAGCCAGGGGATTGAGTAATTTTTACTCTCTTATTTCTAGTCGAGGCAAGGGTTTTTAAAGTGTTTATATGAATATATTGTTGAATATGTTGACAGCTTTGTCTAGGGGTAAGCTTTTGAGTGGAGGCCAGTTGATGGATTTTAATGAATTATTGAGTGTATCAGGGTAAAACTTAAAAAGATTGCAGGTAATTCTTTGATGGATTTTTGCTAACTGGTGGGTGATTTCTCTTTTGGTGAATATAGGGTGATGGTCACTAAGGGAATCCGGTAGTACCCCTGAGATATACTTGCTGGGGTCAGTGACAAGTGTCCATTCAAGGATAGAATTTTTATGATTTGCTTTGTTAAGTTATGGCTTGCTTCATTGAGTCAAGTAGTTGAAGAGATCAGCTGTTTGAACCTATACAAGTTAAGACTAATAATTGGGGTTTCACAGATAACCAGTCAATGTTAATGTCAACTAAGATAACGGTTTCAATAGTAATATTTATAGTTATTCAGCAAAGAATTCCTTCTAATAAGATAATATTATTATCCAGTGATATGTAGAGGGCAACTATGCAAAGCTTTTTATTTGTGCTAACATTGAGAAGAGAGAGAAGTTCTGCATTTTGGATGGTTGGTATGTTAGTTTTGACGGGTGAGAAACGTACACACTTATTATATACAATTTTAATGAATCCTCTTTTATGTAGTCTGTCATATCGATTTATATTGTAGCCGGAGATAGAATTTCTGAATTTCTTATATGGGGTTTTAGCCATATTTCAGTAATGCCAGTAATATCTGGTTAGTATTGAAGAAACCATGCTTATAGGTCTATACCTTTGTTTAGAGTACTATGAATGTTAATGGAAGTAATGAAAAGTTTTGTTGGGGCTGTATAGGAGTCAGGGATAGAAGGCAGTGGAACTAAAAGCTGAGTGGCTTAGTGAGCTAATGCCCTGTGCTGTAGTTGACAGGGTCCTGGTTTGAAACTTGGTGAGACTGACAGGGTCCTGGTTTGAAACTTGGTGAGACTGACTCGCCAGGGTTGGGATGGATGTCATCACTAAGAGTGATTTTAGAGAAGAGAGGATTAGGATTATTGTTTTTTTTATTATTGTTTATATGTAAAGTATATGAACTTATTCCAGGTTATGTCGAAGTGAAATTAATGCTTAGATGTTTTATATTTAAAAAGTGAATAGGCTGGGCATTAAATAAATTTGATGACATAGATATGAAGGAGGGTTTAATGTGAGCATAGGTTGAGGGGTAGTAGTGTGTGAGTGTGCATAAAGTGTGAGAGTACCTTGGTATGTGTAAGGTGACATTAACAGTAGAGACATGGCGGTGTGAAAGGATAACATGGTAGATAGAGAGGTCGGGGGAGTAGTTAAGGGGAGGGTATAGTTGAATGAAAAAGAAAAGAACCTTCCTTCATGTCAAAAGTTGGTTTCTAAATTTATCCTGAATCAAGCCATTAATCTCCCAGTTTCCTTACAGAACCTAAAAACTAGTGGGTGTAGAATCTGCATACTTTGAATGTGCACAGGCAGCCACAGTATTCGTTGACAGAACTAAGCCTTTCAGGATAGCTGAACAGCTGTTTGTTTCCTATTCTGGGGCTAAGAAGGGTCAGCCTGTCTCTAAGTAAATTGATGTCCGTTGGTTGTCCCCTGCAATTGGTTGCTATTACTGCCACCATGGTAAAGGTTAAGGCACATTACACTCAAGCCTTATCTTTGGTGGCATATTTAAAAAGAGTGGAGATTAGAAGAATTCTAGAGGGAGCAAATCTGGTCCTCTGTTCTCACAGCAACTGAATTCTTTCTCAAGTTCCAGAGCAGGCTTTGTGGGGACCATTTTCCAGATACTCCTGGAATCTTATCCTTCCTCCTAATAGGTATGGAAAGCTTTCAGAATCTACCCATAAGCTACTGAAGCAGCGTGAATGATGAACATAGTACAGTAGTGCAAGTCCTACTTACCTGTGACAGTAGATGTTAGAATTTCACACTTCCTTGGTGGCAGCATTCACTGACCATCCCCTTATATAGTTTGATTGCATCCAAACCTATGTTTTTGTTGGCATTGGTTATTTATGTTTGTGTGTTTTGGCTGGGAATGGTTGGTTTCAGGCTATTCTTGCTTCTGGTCCTTCTTGGTCCTTCCTACTTAGCACTACAAGCCTAAACAACCAATTTCCTGTGACAGGGGTTAGGATTCCCCTGATGGGAGGGTCTTAGTCGATCCATTGGCACAGGTAGTCAGAGGAGGGAATTCTGAGCTATGAAAAGCTGCCAATGAGGGTTTATGCAGGCATAGATCCCATATGTCACTAAGGTAATGTGAAATTTGAACATCTGTTGTCACAGTTAAGCAATACGTAACAGCTGTACTTTAGATCAGTTGTAATTATACTGGGGGGGGGGGGGTCAGCCATTTCTGCAGCCTTCTTGTAAGGGCTTTCTGCTCTGGTATATTTAAAGCTGCGTCTTTGCTGCTGTTTACACCTTTTCTAAACTTTACAAAGTATATGGCCAGTCCAGATCTGGGGAGGTTTCACTGCTGCTGTAGTTCTGCGTATGCTTGTAAGGGGCTACCTTCTGTCTTTCATGAACATAGTTTTGGATTTTAAGCATAAATTAGAATATGCTAGAAAGACACAAAAGAAGGAAGCATAATACCATTACATTACATTCCCACCCTTCGTCCATGGTTTCAGGATAATAACTTGGAATTCTGATCATAAGTAAGTGACACCAGAAAGACAGATTTGAGTAACGATGTACTGTATTTCTGAGATACATGCCATAAAAACATATGCTTAACATTCTGTCAGCGTTAGTGCCTCCTTCCTTCCTGCATATTTATCCTTTTGCCTTTTCTGTTCTTTTTGTAGTCCATATCACTTGTAGCTTTGACTTTTTTTATATGATTGTGAAATGCACAGCTGCGTAAGTTGCTTGCAAGGGTATGACTTGTATTGGAGACACCTGCTTTTAGCAGATGCAGTACATTGTTGACTGTTGTCAGTCCTGTGGAAACACAGTAAGTTACTTTTTTTTTTTTACCAGATACTGAATTTGTACTTGTATTATTTTGAAAAAGTCAGGTTTCTGTACCTGGCCATGAGCTTGTACAGGTTGCATATCAGGGGTATGTGAAAGTTGCAACACATTTTGACCAATGCCAGCTTAGGAGGGGGTGTGTTTGTATTCCTGATCCTACCCTCCTTTAGTGTAAATGGTCTTTATTTTATTTTTGATTACATATTCTCCAGATTGGGATCCCAATATGTCTTCACTTGATGGGTTATTTTATACCATGATGTATTCCTTATGATGGTTATAACAGGTACATGTATAAACCTGCCTTGTTGTGCATTTTAGGGAAGATTAGCCTGTTCAGATATCAGCTAGGCTGACATACCATTTAAGCTAGCAACACTGCAAAGACAAATGCAGAAGTCAGCCGTCTGCTGTTATGGTGAATATGTAGTACTTCACACAACTGGAGTTCTTCAGGTCAGCACAGATAAATATAACAATAGATATCTGTAGTATAACATGTCTTACATATGCATTACCCAATTTTAAATAGTGTAATATATCTCCGCATGGACAGATTTTAATATACACCTTCACATATGCAACCCCCCATCAATACTTAGTTTACTTTTAATAACAGTCTTTCATAGACCCACATTAGGTAAACCTATTGCCCCCCCCCCATTTTCTCAATATCAGGTCATTTCCTAGCACGGTTTTTGTTATTAATGTAATTTCACTTTCTCTTTGTTTAACAGTTCCCAAATAGCAATAGATTTTGTCAAACCACCCCTAATCTCTCTTCTCTTATTTATTTTTCTCTTCATCGCTTGTAATCTTCATTAATTCCCTAATTTGCTTTATATAGTTAAGTGGACACAGCAAATGTTAGACGTGCTCACCTTCCTTTGGCTCAGTTTGATGATTGTTTTCTGTCCCACAACATTCTGAGCAAGTGGAATCTGTTCCATTTGCTCTCACTCCTCTTGGGTCTCTCTGCTCCCCTCCCCTACCCCCTATTACCACCCACCCCCACTTACTCTAAGTTTAAATCCCCCATCTCCACCCACCTCAAAGCTCAAAAATATCTGTCTATAATGCTTATACACATTAACTATTTGTAGTCCTTCCCATGTTTTATTCAGTACTCCGTCCACTGTCCAGTTCTCCCGTAGCAACTTTCACATACCTCTGGTACTCACTGTCCTCTTACTTACCAACACTTCAATGCCGTATTGTTTCATAATACAACACATCAACCCTCTTTTTCCACCCATAAATTTGTCAAAATATCAATACAACTAACAACCATGATAATAATGTCCATGCTGACTATGACATTTCCTGCAACTGGACCACTTAACATGTTTACCTTCACAGTTACACAAAACTCATCACCATCATCCTAGCTGTACTATCCAACATGCTGCAGCATTCTCAACCCTTGATTCACTCATGATAACATCCACTTTTTTAGTCTCCCAATACTACAGACATTTTCAAGCACAACCCGTACTTACACAACCCCATTATACATAAGCTAAAGCTAAAAATTTAAATTAAATGCTTATTCTACAACCAGCATATCTGCCCCACAGTAAAAGTCAGTGGTGACATCCATACAAATCCTGGACTAGCTACATTCCTACAAGTTTTAACTCTACAACTTCCACTAGCCACACACCTCCATTACAACATAACACTACTTGCTCTTCCATTAATATTGCACACATGCACTTTAAAAGCACTTACGAAAAAATGCCACAGTTCAGTGCCTGGCTTTAACTAATGCTACCCCCAAACCATAATATACAGAGAGCAGACAGACAAAATAAAAGAGCAAGTAGAGTCACCATACTATACAAAAATTCACTGCTGCTTCCCCTTTATCACTAAATCCTCCACAGTTTGGTGAGGCAGAAATCTCATATCTACCCGCAAACTCAACCAAAAAAAGACATTATCCATCATAGGTGTTTAATTGCCACCTGGTAATCACTGCATTGCAGAAGAACTCTTCTGCTGGTTCTCATCCAGCATCTCCCAAGAAAAATACATAGTGGGTGATTTTGATATTAACTGTTTCTCTCCCTCTGTCCTGTGGCTCACCTATCAGTCAGTAAATTTCTATGATCTCTCATAGTTAATCATCACTGCCACCTGTTATAATAAAAACAACATTAAGGGAACTCAAATTATCTAGATTCATACCTGTATGCTTCATAAAATCTTTACCTCTGTTATTTTTCCAGGTACCCTAAATGGTCATCTCCCTACCTATGTAATAAGAAAGCAAACTAATATTCAGAAGCAGCCATCTTTCGTAATAGCATGTAACCTCACACATTTCAAAAAGATTCCCTTATCACCTATCTAAAACTATATAAATGGAAAGTTTAAAATACAGTCCACTAGATGACACAGTAGCACTTTTTAATTCTTCTTTCTTGAACATCCTAAATGAACTTGCTGAACTCAGAAAAAAGAGAGTTAGGCCCAAACCTACCCCTTGGTTGTCTTGAGTTACAAAATTCCTATGATAGTTACCCATGTATTCCAGGCTCTATTTCTATCAATAAAACACTAAGAAATCTCCCAAATTTGTAGAACTCAGAAATCAAAGTAAAACTCAAATTAAGTTAGATAAAAATACTACTAGGATCTGCAATACAAAAACTACAAAAATCCCAAAACATTCTTTTCTTGTGTAAACCAGCTGCTCAATCCCAGATGCACCACTTAACCATATCCTACACTTGACACCAACAACAACTCCACCAACTGATGCTTTCAACTTTCATTTTATTCAGTCAGTCTCATCACGGCTTCAAAATGCCCCTGATATCAACAACCAGACAACAGTACCACCAACCATTCCTCTTCATAATCTCACCTTCCAACCAGTCCCCATTACTTACATAAAACAATTACTTAAATTGAAACCCATCTCCTTAGCTTTGCAAATACCTTAAGATGGCTGCAGAAACACTAGACTACCCTATCTCAATTCTGATAAATTGCTACATCAGTGAAGCATATGTCCTTTCCCTCTGGAAAAAAGACGCATCCTTCCCTTCCACAAAGAAGGACATTCAACTGAACTCTTCAACTTATAGGCAGGCCCATTGCCATACTCTCCCCTATCAAAAATAGTCAAGAAATGGCATCCAGTCACAAAACTTACATTACCTCGCACAAAATAACCTCCTCTTATCGTCTCAACATAGCTTCTGTCATCAGCACAGAACACTTACCACTTTATTTGGTTTCACCAATACAGTAAACACAAATAGGACTAACAAAAACAAGTGTTAGCACTCTTCCTTGATTTACTCAAGGCCTTTGACACTGTCTCTCACTCTTTTTACCTACACAAACTTCATAACCTAGGACTCAACACCAGTGCTATATAATGGTCGTGTAGCTACCTCCAAAATAGAGCTCAAGCTGTTAAGTAGCAAAATGACATCTCATTCTTCCTCCCTTACCATTTGGTGTGCCACAAGGATCAATCCTGGGACTCATTCTGTTTAACATCTTCATCAATGACCTGCATAAAGCCTGTAAAACTGTATCTCTGTTATAGTATGCATATGATGCTACACTTGTCTGTATCACAATAAACATCAACAAACTACAATAATTTAACCTAGGACATATTCTCCTCTACTGAAATCTGTCAGAAGTATATACCATAAAATAGCAATTTATGAATATGAAAAGGGAACTTGTAATCATTAATCACAATAAATGAATTTGTTGTTTTTAACTTATAATTTCACTCATTTTGTAATAAGAAATGACAGATATGAAAATCCTTGTGTGTAGTAAATTGGGGGAAGAGGGGTGCACTGATAATTAAAATGCACTAACTTTCATCAATGTTTACATAAAACAAACTTGATGGTTTAAGTTAGCAACAAACAAAGGGATTGCTTAAATGCTGACAAACAATGAAATATAACTTCTGATATATCTAGTAAAATACATTGTAATAGAAACATTAGGTATAAATATTAGTACCATCTATTTATATTAAGTAATACGTTTTGAAAGACTTCATCAATAAGGGTGAATATGTTAAATAACTGTGTGCTATAATCTTTTACTGAGGTTTTATATATGATACATCCTACTTTATGATGGAATTACTTGTCATCTTCATGTAAATATTAATTGCTTATACAATAAGTAGACATTTATATTATATTAGAATTCTGTCTAATCTGCAATAGTACTATATCTATTCAAAATAATATAAATATAGCTTATTCCTATTACAAATATTCTCCATATGATGATTCAATTTATGGACCTCAGATGTTCTGGATTGTCAAGATAAGAGTGATAATTAGGAATGATTTTCATTCCATGGCTAGTGTGGATCTTAGTTTTGTTAATATTTATTAGTTTAAATTTATTTCACAAAAACTTTTTTAATATGCCTGACCAAAACATTACTTTACTAGTAAACAGTCAGAGTATAAAACTGATAATTTCCTTTAAAAGCTCAAACAAATATTTTTTATAGTTATTAGAGGAAATGTTTAGTAGTCACAATAAAACAAAAATACATAGTCTAAATAACCTAAGATGGATTTAACTTTATTATCTTTAAATACCAGTGGCTTAAACAATCCTAGCAAGAGATCAAATCTACTGAAATATTTAAAACTGAACAAAACATCTTAGTTTTGTTAATATTTATTAGTTTAAATTTATTTCACAAAAACTTTTTTAATATGCCTGACCAAAACATTACTTTACTAGTAAACAGTCAGAGTATAAAACTGATAATTTCCTTTAAAAGCTCAAACAAATATTTTTTATAGTTATTAGAGGAAATGTTTAGTAGTCACAATAAAACAAAAATACATAGTCTAAATAACCTAAGATGGATTTAACTTTATTATCTTTAAATACCAGTGGCTTAAACAATCCTAGCAAGAGATCAAATCTACTGAAATATTTAAAACTGAACAAAACACAAATTGCCTTCCTTCAAGAAACTCATTTCTAAACAAATAACAATTACAAATGGAATCCTAAAGAATATATGATACTGGTGCAATCCACTTATAAGACAAAGACAAAAGGGGGTAACACTTTTTTGGAAAACAAATGTGATTAACCCAGAAATCATTTATTAGTATGAAGATAAATAAGGCCTTATGGCATTAGTAATAGTTAAATATAATAACAGAGTATGGACCCTAGCTAATCTATACTGGTTCCCAGGCATTGGATCAGGAATTGTTAGAAAACACTTGGATTTAATTTCCAATAATTATAAAGGCAACTTAATAGGAGGAGATTTTAACTGTATATTTGATATTTCTGAAACTACAAATAAAAGACCACTATATACATCTGCTGTATCAAAAGCTTTAAACAAGTGGGTAGAATCATTTCATTTTGTAGATACTTTCAAATTTAAAGAAGATACATCTTTGTTGTTTTCCCATCAAGACCACAAATTTGGTACCCAAACTAGAATAGATAAAATATTTGCTGCCCATGACTTAGACTCTAAAATCATTAATTTCTCAATCACTCACTGCCTGTTTTCAGACCACAATTCATTGATACTAAAACTTCAAAATGGGTACAAACCATAAATCTTAAACTCCAGAATTCCAGCATATATAACTAAAATTAAAGAGCTCAAACCCTGGTTATTATCTGAATTACAGTTCTTCTTAGATTTTAATTACACCACAGAGATAAATAAAATAATGATATGGGACTCATTAAAAGAAAGGGAAAAATGTCTCTGATATAGGTGGCATTCTTGATGCCTATAGAAATCACTATATGGAACATTTCCAAAAAGAAAATATACATATTGATCAATTAAATATAGATGAAAAATGTAATATAAAAAAACAGAAACATTAAAACTAGATCTGCTAGCACCCATATCCTACAAAGAAATTACAGGTACAGTAAAAGAGGGTAAAAATAATAAAGCTTTAGGTATAGATGGCATAGTTATGGAAATATATAAACTTTTTCCTTCAAATATACTATCCCTCTTCCATAAAACTCTATTAGAAATTCAGTCACATGCTTTAATACTACCCTATTGGAGATATTCCTTAATCACATCAATCCTAAAGAAAAACAAATCCCCAAACCTCTGTTCCTCATATAGACCTATATCATTACTAAATAATGGTTATAAGATATTTATGACAATATTAACTAACAGAATGAGAATACCACAATCCAAAACAATAAATAATGATCAAACTGGATTTATATATCATAGACAAACACATGACAATATTAAAAGGATAATTTCTGTTATAGATTATGTTAATAAAGAAAATAAAGAAACATTCATAATTGGCTTGGATATAGAGAAAGCCTTTGATTCTCTAAATTGGGACTATTTATTCAAAAATTCTAGTGCTATCTGAATTTCCTCCAGGTTCATCTACTAAAGAATATATATACAAATAAGTTAGCGTATGTTAAGCTAGGTTCTTTCACCTCTGAATCTATACATATAGCAAAGGGTACTGAACAAGGATGTTCCATGTCACCAATTCTGTTTGCTTTGACTATTGAAATATTGGCAGATTCAATATGTAACAATACAAAAATCAAAGGAGTAGATGTTTATGAACAATACAATTCTAAAGTAATTCTTTTTGCTGATGACATATTATTAATATTATCCAATACAAAAGAGACATTAGAAGAATTACATATTTTAATTGACATATTTTACAGAACTTCAGGACTCCATTTCAATAATTCAAAATCAAAATTTTATTTTTAAATAAAAGAATTGCAGACAAAGGGGAATCACATTATAGGGAAACAAGAATCTAACTTATGCAAGGATAATAATGAATTAGTCTCAAAAAACTATAGTAATATCATCAATACAATTAAAATCTCTGTGGAAAAGTGGAACAAAATAATATTAACATTTGAAGATAGACAACAGTCAATAAAAATGGTTTTACTACCCAAGATTATATATATAGCTTTGACAATACAACTGTTACCAGAAAGGAATATACTCAAAGAAATAAACTCATGCCTAATAAAATTTTTTATGGCTTCCCAAAAGAAACAAAATAGCTTTAATACGTCATATCAGACCATGGAAACAGGGAGGATTAAACTTTCCTGATATAGAAACATATATAAAAACATCAATGTCTAAAACAGTCTCAGATTGGATAAGTCCAGATTAATCTGCAAATTGGAAAGAATTACTAACTGTAATATCAATAAATTAATTTGATTTACAAAAAAATTCAAGTAACAGATAAATACAATTTTCCATGGCACATGTTATGCATTAGTATGCAGTATAACATAACTAAGCCAACTAAAACTCGTATGATTAATTATTACATTGACTCATTTAGGAAAAATGTTAATGCAAATATAGATTTAAAAATCTGGTTTGATCTTTTAACACCATTCATACTTACAAGGAGCTATCCACATAAAATATACAGAGAAATAATTAATTCTTGGGAACAGAAAAATTTGTTTGTTGGTTTCAATGTATCAAAGACCTAAAAGTTCTGAATATGCAAACCATAGAAACAACGTGCAAAGTTCCACAAGATTGGCTAACTATGCAAAGCATTCTGACGTATTCACAAGATTTATGCAGAATAATTAGTAATTTTTCATTTAAAGAAATACCTAAACTTACGAAATACCTATATGAAGTCATATATAATGATTATGACATGAGAAATAGTATTTCGAAATTTTACAAGATATTGATAAATTATAAAACAACATCCAAATCTTCATATTGGAATTATATAACAAAAGGACACTCATTACAGCTGAGGAAATGAAATCAAATATTTTATTATCAGTAAAACATACATCCTTTACACAATACTGATTTTTTTTTTAATTGGAAATGCTTGCACAGGGCATTCTTAACTCCAGATAGAATTAATAAAATGAATTCTTCCACAAAGGGAATATGTTGGAGGTGTGAGCAAATACACAATGCAGATTGTTTATTTATTAATGTGAGCAAATACACAATGCAGATTGTTTATTTATTAATTTATTTATTTACATTTGTTGACTGGCAGTGTCCGAATGGACGTAGGTCCATTTTCAGCGGAGGCCCGGGGAGAAAGGCTCCACAGTAAAATAAACAGACAACAGTTACATTGGATTACATAGCAATTAACAATTTAACATAGCAATTACTTACAACATATTTACAGATGAAGAACATAGTACATCAGTAGACAACCAAAATCTTTAAATGTGAAGTACATAACAAACAGCAACAAATATTACAATAGAAAGTTCCTGCTGTATAATAAGTACTAGGCTTATGAGCATCTGAGCTTGCTATAATCAAGGTAGTTAGTGGAGTGGAAAAAAATGTAGTAGTTGGATGGGGTGGGTGATATTAAGAGTGGGAGTTGCAAGGGCATAGCCAGCATGTTTTTAGATGCGCTTTTAGTAAAGTTTTGAAGTGGGTGCATGATGGTATAGAGGTAATTGTGGGTGGGAGATTGGAATCAGATTTTTTTCAACTGTGTTAAAATTAAGCCATTTTGGAATGGTATTCATTTTTTTACAAGCTTTATTTAATGAATCGTTTAACTTATCTAAAGCTGTAGTATTATTAAATGTGTACAAAGGTCCTCATTTGAATGAGTCAAATATTTATCTAGTATTGAAAATACTTACAATCTCAAGGAAATATATAACAAGAAGATGGAATACAAACACAATACTGACTTTGGAAGACTTCTACAGCCTACTGAAGATGACAGCATTGTTGGAAATTAAAATTAAAGATTCATCCTAAGCCATTTATTAACAATCCATGGAAAAAAGTCTCATCATTGATTGACACTTTACAACAACTGAACAGATACACTCTGATAACTGGATTGTTATACCTATAAAGTAATTGTATATATTGGGCTCTGTTATAGTGTCAAGACTGATGTAACTAGTATACATAGTTATTAAGATGTTATATACAAATACTATGGAATTTATTCAACTGTATTTGAAAAATAAAACATTTTTGAGGAAACCTGTCTGACATCTGCCCAGCTATTCCTAAACCCAAGTAAATACAAAATAATCCTGTTTTATCTCATACAGCTTACAATCAACAAAACCTCCTTCTCAGTTACCTCATCCAACAAAACAAAAATTGAACTTGTTACACATACTAATTTGCTAGGAATATGTGTAGATGAGAACCTAAAATTTGACACACATGCTCCAAAATATAGTGAAAAAAAATTGCACCAAAAATTACATTCTGTCTAGAGAGCCAAACCCTTCCTCTGAGACACTGTAAGAGAACACATTGCCTCCTTATTCATCATGCCTATTCTAACATATTGTGCACCCCTCCTTAACAAAATCCAAGTGTCGTTGTTAAAGCAGCTTGAGCAATGTTAATACAAAATAGCATGATTCACACCCAACCTTCCAAATAGGACCCACCACTGTGCTGCCTCAAGGGAGTTACAGTGACTGAAATTCCCACATTATCCATCCTACTCACAACCTCCATAAATCCATAACATTGTGTATAAACCTAACAACTGTCCAATCATTTCCATCCTCAAACAAATATATAATCCTTCCAGGTCACAACATTCATTGGACAAATACTTATTTCGCATATCCACACACAACAATTCTGCTTGTAAATCAATGTTATCCCACCATCTTGCTAAATCGAGAAAATCCATCCCACTGACAATATGTCAAAAACACTTGCTAAAATCATTTAAAATGCAACTAAATCCTACCTACTCATTTGCCAGTTCTGCATATGTGATGTTCCAGGATAATACCCAAACTCTTACTGTCACCACCTTTTATGTAACTGGCCACGATGCAGCTACTATCATAATTTCTAACTACCTCTCATCTACTCCGCTACACTACTGTCTATATCTTCCTTTTACCTGGACTTCCTTAATAATACTTCGTCCTGTAATTACTTCACTGCCTTCTAGTCAATATCTAATTACAGCTGATTAGATCTGAAAGTAACTAGACTTGCATAAGCTTGATATTAGCTAATATTTCACTATATTCTTGTTTTAATTGTCATGTTTTCATTAACTGTCATATCATTACTAGTCTATGGATGTTCATCTATGTATGCCCATTTACTGTTCTATGTATGTACATTTATTTTTTGATTAATTGTCATATCATTACTGGTCTTTGTATGTATGTACATATGTTATCTAAGTCTTGTATAACTGCCCTCTACTCATTCTGCAAAATGGCGCATTTCTTCCTTGTCCTCCACTAAAAATGGGATTTGTGCCCAGTCAGACTTTCCCAGTAAACAAAAGCAATAAATAAATAAATAACATTATAGTCATGTATTAAGTGAATAAACTGTGAGGGATTCTTTTCTTCCAGTTATACAGACTGGCTGTGATAATTTCAGAATAGACCTTTATCTTTAGTGTAATCAATCCATGCTGTTCTTGTCACCACTAACCTGAACATACTCTTAGTTGAGAAATTTTATTGAAACATTAATTGGAGTTGGAGTTCAACACAACACTGTTTACCCTGTATTATTTTATTTTATTTATTGTTTATTTAGTTAGTTATTTAACATTTATTTACTTGGAAACTTCCGACTGGGACAGAGCCCATTTTCAGCGGAGGCATTGGGAGAAATGCTCCAGATGCATGTCTTTAGAATGTGGGAGGAAACCGGAGCACCCGGAGGAAACTCACATGAATGCAGGGAGGATGTATAGACTCCGCACAAAAGGCAACCAGCCGAGAATCAAACCAGAGAACCTCTTGCTGTGAGGTGACAATGCTAACTGCTGCACCACTGTGCCACCACTGTGTATTGCTCACACTTGGTAGTAGTGTTTAATAAATCGGTTGGATTACATCTTCATTTATTTATATATTAATTTTTAGCACAGTCATTTTCATCACAAAGCAATGGTCTTTGACTATTTGACTTCAGATTGGCATCACAACTTACTTTCTTCCAAGTCCTCTAATCTAGAAAATGTTACTTAAAAAGGGAAGAAGCAAGTCTCATGCTTACAGTGGATATAAAAAGTTTACACAACCCTGTTAAAATGCCAGGTTTTTGTGATATAAAAAAAAATAAAAAAAATGAGACCACAATAAATCATTTAAAAACTTTTCCCACCTTTAATGTGACTTTTAACGTGTACAATTCAATTGAAAAATAAGCAAATCTGTTACGGGAAAAAATATAAAAAATAAAAAACGTACAATATGCTGTTTGCATAAATGTGCACACCCTTAAACTAATAATTTGTTGTGTGTGGACGCCCTTAAAATAATACTTTGTTGAAGCACATTTTGATTTAATTACAGCATTCAGTCTTTTTGAGTACACATTTGCCAGCAATTAAAGAGACTCTGATTAACCTCAAATAAAGTTCAGCTATCCTAGTAGGATTTTCCTGACATTTATTCAGTTGCCTGCTACAGCAAAAGCCATGGTTCGCAGAAAGCTTACAAAGCATTAAAGGGATCTCATTGTTGAAGGGTATCAGTCAGGAGAAGGACACAAAAAAAATTCCACAGCATTGGATATACCATGGAACACAGTGAAGACAGTCATCAAAAAATGGAGACAATATGAGACAACAGTGACGTTGCAAAGAACTGGATGTCCCTCCAAAATTGATGAAAAGGCGAGACAAAAACTGGTCAGGGAGGCTTCCAAGAGACCTACAGCAACACTGAAGGAGCTGCAGGAATTTCTGGCAAGTACTGGTTGTGTTACATGACAACAATCTCCCATATTCTCCATCTGTCTGGACTGTGGCGTAGGGTTGCAAGACCGGATGCATTTTCTTACACAGAAAAACATCCAGGCCTGTGTAAAATTTGCAAAACAATACATCATGTCTCCCAAAAGCATGTTGGAAAATGTGTTATGGTCTGATGAGACCAAGGTTGAACTTTTTGGCCACAATTCCAAAAGGTACGTTTGGCGCAAAAACAACATTTTGCATCACCAAAAGAACACCATCCCCACAGTGAAGCATGGTGGTGCTTTGGGGTAGCTTTTCTTCAGCTGGAACTGAGGCTTTAGCTAAGGTGTAGGGACTTATGAACGGTTCCAAATACCAGTCACTTTTGGCCCAAAACCTTCAGGCATCTGCTAGAAAGCTGAAGATGAAGAGGAATTTCACATTTCAACATGACAATGACCCCAAGCATACATCCAAATCAACAAAAGAATGGCTTCACCAGAAGAAAATTAAAGTTTTGGAATGGCCCAGCCACAGCCCAGACCTAAATCCAATAGAAAATCTGTGGGGTGACCTGAATAGGGCTGTGCACAAGAGATGCTCTCGCAATCTGACAGATTTAGAGCACTTTTGAAAGGAAGAGAGGGCAAATATTGTCAAGTCAAGATGTTCCATGCTGATAGACTCCTACCCAAGAAGACTGAATGCTGTAAGTAAATCAAACGGTGCTTCAACAAAGTATTAGTTTAAGGGTGTGCATACCCAACAAGGGATTAGTTTAAGGGTGTGCACACTTATGCAACCAGCATATTGTACATTTTTTTTATTTTTTTCCCTAACATATATGTTTTTCAATTGAATTGTACAGGTTGTAGGTCACATTAAAGGTGAGAAAAGTTTTGAAATGATTTATTGCTGTCTCATTTTTTTATATCACAAAAACCTGGCATTTTAACAGGGTTGTGTAAACTTTTTATATCCACTGTATAGAAGTTTTGTGGAAAAGAAAACCTTTCTTTATGCTACAGCTAGCAGCACAAAACTACTGCTTTTGCAGCTAATGGACAGTTTAGTGTCAGTGCACAAGAGCAGGGTCTTCCAAGTTTGAAATCAGTCAGGCAAGCAGTTTAGAGAATTTACAATTAAAATGTCTAATGGTGATTTTATTGACTTTACTGTCTGTTGTAAAGTAGGCTGGAATGTTGTTTTATAAAGGAGACCCTATTTAGCAAAATTGAAAGGGTTTTCTTCTTGGTGCCCTGCAGAGGTCTTTGATCAGTTTCTTGTTCTGGGCCTCAGATTTTATAGTACATGGCTACTCTTTTTTCAGTCAGTCTGATTTCATTTGTTAGTCATGTCTTTTTACTTGCCTATTTTTCCCCTCCTGTGACGTTTAATACAATTAAGTAGTTTCTCAGATGTGTGTCACATCTCATACCTTCAAAAATACTTCACGTGCTTGGGATTTGAACCTTATGACTGAGAAGCTGAATCTTCTCCCCTGTGATTGCAGCTGCTGTTAATCTGAAGTTTCTCTTCAAGAAAATGTGTTTTGCAGCTGTGACTTTAGCTCAAATGATTTCTGTAGAAAGCATTACACAGTTTTCCAAAAAAGCATTGTTTCTTTGAAAATAAGTCACTGGGCCAGTTTCAATAAAGCTTACATTAAGTGTACAAGATATGTATTCAGTAAAATTCTTATCACATTTTTTGTGCTTTCTAGACACTCAGAAAGATTACATTTAGTGTACATGTAGTCTCCACTTTGTGGTAACCTTTATGAATCCCTGTCAATATTTAAAGCTGCAAGAATATCAGTAGGGAAGCTAATATTAGAAGGAAGAAGGTATGCATTTTGTCATGTTGTCTTTTCACTCAGACCAGTGTACATTTAGTGTAGGCTTTACTGAATCTGTCTCATTATTTTATGCTGTTAGTTGGCTTCTTCTGTGTCTTCAATTCGAGTTATTCAGCTTCCATGTTTCTTTTAAAACATGCAAATAAAAGTGAAAGAATTCTGCATATTACTGGTGTCAACAGGCAAATGTATTATACTCCAGGGAAAATAAAAAAAGATAAGAAAATCTGACTGGTTGTTTAATTTTTGAGAAGGAGCCAAGTCAAAGCAGTTACTAAGTGAATGTTACATAAATTGTTAGATAATTAGATTGCATTTTGTTATAATAATTATAAGAAGAGTTTGAATGGAGTAATTAGGCCCCACTCCATAAGGGGAGTGATCAGTACAGATGCAGTCCATTGTTATGGTGCCATGCAAAAATCTGTGTGGACATTTATGATGCATTGTAGGCTAGATTGTGATGTCAGAGGCAAGTTGTGCTCCATCTGTACAGCAGGTTTTGCTATGTGAGTATGATCCTTTGTTGTTAACTTAGTTTGAATGCACTGTTCCTGAGTAGTGATGCATGTTGACATTTTACTCCCCCGTGTACTAGCACAAAAACTTTTCATGATGGCAATTAAAATGTTTTTAGTCCCTTTAATCTTATACATAGATCAGGCATGTTTTTATCAAGCAGAGGAGAAGCTGTGGATAGCAATTTAAAAAGAGCCTAAGGATTTTAACTTGGAGGGGAAGACGACAAGGGTCAAATGGGATAAGCTGATTCTTTCAATAGAACAAGGCAGACTAGGATTGCCAAATTTGAGGTGGTATTTTAGAGTAACACACTTAAGGCTCTTATACATAGCACAAGCAGAAAACTATAATTCAAAGTGGAAAGGGATGATGATACAGGAGGAAGTTCAAGAAACAAGGATACACTGGGATTTTGGATGCAGACTCTTGAGAATGACAACAATCATGCAGAATTTTATATTCATAAAATAGCTTGGAGTGTTTTAAGAACTAAACCAGCACGGGAATGGAGAAAAGTTTCTACTGACATCTGCTGACTGCAGTTATGGATACAGACAGTAGGCAAGAGGGGCTGGAATTTATTGGAGAAAACAATTTATTTGGACTACAGGTGAGAGATTGCCTTCTCTATAAAGACTGATATCAGATTATTGACAAAGAGAAAGAAATAGGAGGCCTTAAATGAAAGACCAGCACTGATAGAGTTTTTAATAGAATCTAGAACAGAATCTGTCATTAAAAAAGGAATAATTAGTAGAGCTTATAAAATATTGCATGATAACTAAGAATCAGAGGAGCTTAGAAAATATTGAGAAGAGAGATTGGATAAACAATTCACAAACAGACAGTGGGGGATATATGCATATCTCCCAAATATGCAACAAAGTCTAGAAGATTTAGAATCTTTGCCTGGAAGTATTTACATAAATATTTTTATACCCCGTGTGGACTCCAAAGAATTTTCCCTCAGGTGGAGAGCAAATGTTGGCGATGTGACAGGGAAGAAAGAGGTGGTTGGGAACATACTTTTTGAGAGCGTAATGAGTTAGAAGACTTTAAAGATTCCCTGCAGACTGCTTTGTTTGAGATGTTGCGTGAGCAGATTGGATTGACTAGGGAGATGATTTTTTGAGCTATGATACAGAATCTGAATTGCCTAGACATAGTAAAACCTTGCTGAGTCTAATTATGGTGACTGCCAAAAAAGCAAGTACTAGAAAATGGAAATCAAAGTCTAAACCAACTTTACAAGAAGTAGTGAATATAGTAACAGAGATAAAATAACTGGAATTGGGAGCTTTAGAAAAGGGAAGGAGCAAACTACATAGTTAAAAAAAAACAAGAATTGTGGGAACAATATATGCAGAGAAGGGACGAAGTTTAAAAGAAGTCTGGATTTGAGTGAACTTATAATGCTTAACTGATAATGACTGGTTAGATTATAAGTGACGTATAATGTTTGCAGCTGCAGTTGTTTTAATGGTGTCTGTGATGCATAATGTTTGCAAACAAAGTGGTGTCAATGCTTGTTTTTCATTTATATAAATGTAAGATTGCCTATGTCATATTTGATAATTGTCATATGTGATAATTTCATAAAGATGTTTTTTGTTAAAAACCTTCGCATGATGTCTGTTAGTGTACGTTTGTTGTTCTTTTTCATTTTAAGTTTTTGTTTATGGCTGAAAATGATTGTGCATGTTTTCTGAATTTATCCTGATGTTTTTATTTGGCTGTCTTACAGTCAGACAAGTTTAGTTTTAGAGAATGGCTTTTATTCATAGTGTTTTAATTGTAGCTTTTGTGACATTATTTGCTGTTTTCAAATTTTCAGTTTTTTCATTGTGCGTACTGCAGTTACAGTTTACATTTTAAACTGAAAAAGTCTTTTCCTTGAAATTACTTTTTTATTTATTTTTTGGATCAAGGTAATTGTCTGAAAAGGTTTACAACTGATGACATTACTGAAAATTATTTAAAATTAAGTTTTCAGGATTTGTGTCATTCTGCTGAAAATGTAGTAAACACAGAAGATGAAAGAGGTTTGTGGGATGGATGGTAGAACTTGGAATTTTTTTTCTGAAAATGGATGGAGAAAATGTAAAGATTAGTGTGATTTATGTTGCCACTAACAGAGGATCGGTTAGATATGTGGGACAACCTAAGGTATATTTTATGTTGTGATTAAAATGACTTGATTAAAGAATGCATGGCAGCAAGATGTAATCGATGTGGGGATGCTAGATACCTGATGAATAAATACAAAAATAGAATGCAGGATATGTAATAAGGGGGGATATTTTTGGTTTGATTGTTATAAAGGAAAACTGGAAAACACTAATCTTGAGAATGGTAAGGGAGATGTAAATGAAGATGAGATGGAAGAATAAAGTGATAACCATGGAAGAAGGAGGTATGGAACAAAGGAAAGTAAATGTTACTGATGATTTTCAAGAGGAAGTAGATGAAGGGAATATTGGAAGGAAGGTGGAAGTGACAGATCTGATTTGGAAGAGGAAAATATAAAATGAGTTAAGAAAAAAGAGTTACTATAGGAATTTAGTAAAGGCGGTGAAAGGAAAATTAATTTTTTTTTTCTCCCAAGATTAAAAAGAAAAGAAGTAAACAGTATTAGATTTGTTTCACATAATGTCAGTAGTTTGATAAACAGGGCTACAAATATTTGTATCTTACAGTGGTATAAAATGTGTAGTTCAGGTTATTTGTTTACAGGACACAGTAGTTATTTCAGAGTGTGCTAGATTACAAGTTGAAAATTAATGGATTGACAAAGTTGTATGGTATTTGGGTAGGGAGAGATGTTCTGGTGGTTTTAGATTTTGTTAATTTGATTGGTAACACAATGGTTGTAGATATCAGATTGAATATGAATATGTCTAAATTGATAGGATTTTATGCTCCTACTAATATAAAACAAAGTGAAGAATTGTCTAAATTGATAGGATTTTATGCTCCTACTAATGTAAAACTAAGTGAAGAATTGTTTGAAAAAATAAATCCTTTTGTAGTGGTTAATATGAATGTCATTGTAATGGTGGATTTTAATTATGGATTAAAAAGAAAAAATAGAGATGTTAAAAAATAAGTTTTTAACTATGGGGTGTTAAAATATTGATTAATGATTTATGCACTTTTATAAGAGGGGATAGGAAAATGGACTTTTATTACTTTCTTTAGTCTGAATCTGTAATTGAGCCTGAAAGGATATGTTTTTGTAATGGCTTGTCTGATCATCAGGCTATATAATTGAAGACTGGGAAAATTTAAAAAAGCAGTTATTGAAGTAAATGGTATTAAGAGATTGCTGCTTTTTGGATAAAACAATGCTAGAAAGAAAAAAAATTGATCAGTTGTGGAAATCACTTTTCTATGAGAGAGTTTTATTTATCTTAATCTGAATGGTGGGTGATGCAGTACTATAAAAATTATTTTTATGGTTAGAATTGGAGAAAAAAAACACTTTTTATTTAAATATTCATAATGAATTGCTAACATTTAGCGAAAATTTATGATTAGTATTATTTTTTAATGTGAGAGGAAAATGTTTATGTAAAATAAAAGTAATAGATAAGTTATATAAAAAAAGATCATTTTTTGAGAGGTAAGAAGGAGCAGAAGTCAACATTTTTTGCAAAATGTATTAAAATGAAGTGAATATTATTAGGGAAATTAGTAATTAAGGAGGTTTATCTAAGTATAGTCAGAAAGAAATTTTGGTTATAGAGAAGTAAGTAGGGAAAATTACTATAAAAATAAGACTGGGTGTCAAACATTTCTAAAGAAGCATTAGATAGTTTAAAAATATTTAGTATAGTTAGATTTTGTAATGGCTAAGGCTAAAGATGAGTTAGTGGCAGGTGAAGATGGTATGGGACATGATGTTTACAGAAACATTAAAGTTTGGTAGAAGGAATTATCATTAAATGTGTGTAGCTCACTCAAGCCTTAAATGCCTTTTTGTATACTTCCAGTTCAAACCCATACCTTCTTATGGTGTCCAAAACGTTTTTGAATCTAAGTTCTTTAACAAGTGACTTACCAACAATAGGCAATATTAGAAAGAGCAATGAGTTAAAATGGCACTAAGATTGTTAGTCTAGGAAGTCCTGTTGTAGAGAAAAGAATCTTTGCAACTTTATTCATATTGTCATATTTATGTTCATATTTGTATATCTGAGAGCCTTATATTTTATTGAGGTAAAATGTGGGAGACAGACTAATTCACTGAAATGCTGGTTATATTATACTATACTGGAAATATTGCTAGTTTATTATTATGAAAATAAGTAGTATTTCCATATGTACTTAATACTTCAAAAAATAAATGATTTACAAACTGTTATACAACATTAGGCAGAACCTTAGACATTGAAGAAATCAGTCTTTAATAATTGCACTGTAAGTTGTATGTGCATCTTGAGAGAGATCTGTTATAATTTGTATTACTAATTATATGATTAAACATATTTTTCATATTTCTGTAGATATCTCTCTAAACTTGCACATATAGAGGAATTTCTTGCTGTCATCTGAAAGCTTATATCTGGTTAATAAAAATGTTTTAACAATATATGTGTAGGCTGTATAGTTTTCAAGATATGAACATTTGTTTGCGAAAGTTTAGAAAAAATCTAATTTGGGATTTGTGTGGATTATAATATAGTATTTATGGAAAAGTCGATGAGTGTACTGATTATTATCTTTGTAAAGAATACTTCTTACTGATAACATGCAATTTGTGCGATTTTAATGGCTTTTATCATTCAGAAAATATTTATATTTATCTTATGCTTTTCAAGTGTATTTTTCAGAAAATGTTTTGGAATGCAAGATGTGTGTAGGCTGTCAGAGGTGTGGCTTTCCACACCATATGAGTTGAAGAGTGGTTCGATAAGGGTAAAGTATTTGGGGAAGTTTGTGAATGGATTATTAAATTTATTTGGAAGAAGAAAGGAGATAAACCTGGGGGCGGAGCCTGAATGGCTAACTGAAAGCAGCAGTATTTTAGAGCTCCATATAACTAGTTAAATAAGACAGGAAAAATAGTTTTTTTCTTCAAAGTATAAAATCTTATAGATAAAGGACTAATTTACATAATTAGAAACTTTGGTGAAGTTTTTCAAATAATTTCCTGTCAAAAAGCTTGGAGATCTATTCACTTGTTAAAATGAGCAACTCAAAAAATTATCAACAGGATGCTGCCTTTAAGAAGGAACTACAACAGATGGCATCTACCCTGCAGAAGTTGTCTTTGAAGATGGATAATTTTAAAGAGAACCTGGAAAATCTTAAAACAAGCAGTCAAAAACAGGCTGACACCCTCAAAGAAATGCTACAAAACCAGACAAGGATAACCGGAATAGAGGTTTCTCTAAATGACTTAAAAAGCAGACTTAAGGAAGAGGAAACACAGAAAGAACTGCTTCTTAAACAAAACAGTTGGTTGGTTAATAAAGTAGATGACTTGGAAAATAGGGAGAGGAGAAATAACATCAGGATTTTCGGATTACCTGAAAACACAGACGGTGAGGATATTATTTCCTTTTTATCAAGCTGGATCCCTGACTTTTTAAATTTAAAAGAAGGACTTTCCTTTGGCATTGAAAGGGCACAAAGAGCTCTTGGGAAACATACCACTAGCTCCAACTCTCCTCCTAGGTCAATAATTATCGAATTTCTTTCATACCTGGACAAGGAACATACCAAAGCAATCCTGTCTTGGTTTGTGATTTGTTGTGGAGTTGACTTGTAAGAGAAGTTTTATTTGAATTTATATTGCATTTGTTATCACTATTTTTAACTGTTTGTAGGTAGGAAGAGACTGCTTATTAACAAGCTTTACTTTGATTTATATTTTGTTGTTTTACCTTTAGTTTCACTTTTGGTTGTGAGAAAGGGATAGGTTTTGGACAGGCAAGCTCTATCCACCACAAGGGGCTTAGACAGCTATAAATTTACACAGACTGCAGAAGTGAAAATTCTGAGCATATCAAAACAATCCTGCCTTGGTTTGTGATTTCTTGTGGAGTTGACTGGTAAGAGATTTATTTTTACTGTTAAAAGGAGATGCGACTGTGAGCTACAGTGAGCAGAAGCTACTGCACGTAAAGAAATTACAACTTCTGTCTGGCTGGTAGAACTTGTATGGTCAGAACAACTTTATTGTAATTTATTATTTAGTTGTATATTGCTGGTATAATTTTTGTCATAGAAGCTGATTTAAGTTCGTTTGTATTCTTTGCTACTTTGTGTAATTTTTTTCCTTTACAATATTTCATTCAATTAAAGCTGAATATGGATTCCTTAAATGAGTATGCAATTAACGATTTGCTAATGCATAAGTATCTTGTACAGTGTAATAAATGCTATGCATTCCTCTTGTAAAAAGTTGGATGATTTGCTTACCATTGTTAGAAGCAAATCTGGAATTGATGATGATTGCACATGTGCAATTGGCATGGCTTGGAGAACTGTTGTTTCATATATTAATGACTGGACTGATGAACTAAATGTTAGGAATAGAACAAGTAGAACAGATTTAGGAAATGATGCATCTATTTTCTGCAAAGAACATTCAACTCCTAAGAAAGATGATGAGGCCCCTGAGAACTATGGAATTGTGGGTGCAAGTACTCTGCAATCTGAGGATCTGGTTTGTTTAGAAGGAAACAAAAAAGAAAGAAAGGAAGAAGTTCTCAACAAATAACAAGGAAGAAAAAGAAACTGAATAATGACTATAAAGGAAAGCGAATACGTAGTAAAAAGGATTCTGCATTGTTATGTAACACACTGGTGACAGGGAATGAAGATATATATCCATCAGAAAACCCTCAGTCTACAGAAAAAGGCATCATCTTTCCAATGGAAAAGGTAGAAAAAAGAGGCAAGGGCAGGTGAAAAGGAAGAAATCAAAACTGAATTTGGAAGGATTGAAGAACATTACTGTAAGAAAAAAATAAGAGAAAGACGCATGTTGACTACATGGCTCATGCTGTGGATTTACAGTGCCAGCTGGATGAGAATTTAATACGCAATGAAAACAGTGGAATTAATAAGACTAATAGTGATGAATATCTATCCTTCATAACAATTGATAGAGCTGAAATGACTGTATTAGAAGCTGAAGATTCTTTAGAGATGGTCAGCAAAGATATTCTTGTAATTGGAGATTCAGTTATTAGAGGAACTGATACTTATATTTACAGAGAAGATAATGAACATCAAATAGTGTTATGCTCGCCAGGAGCAAAAACAGAAGATGTGAAACAAGCCTTGGAATGCCTTAATGTAATGAAGTATGGATCTGTTTTTATTTATGTTGGTAAAAGTGATGTTACCAACAAAGATTCTCTGACTGTTAGTCGGGAACTGACAGCCCACCTTGATAGTGTAGCTTGTACTGGTGTTAGGACATATTTTTCACAAACAGGTCACAGTGAATGAAAAATTTTTTTGGATAAACACCTACATGGAAAAAATGTCCTGTTTTAAAAAATGGAAATGCATAGAGCACCCAAGCCTTCTTTTGGGCAGACGTGTTCAGACAGGATGGTGTGCATTTGGATAGATCAGGGAAGAGAATTTTTGCAGCAGATATTTTGCAATATTTGACAAACACTAACCAGGATTTTTGCCAGGTCAAAAATGTAAAAGTTCAGAGATAGCAACATTTGATGCATCTGTGATAGTTGTTAATGCTAGGAGCATTAATAATAAAATGTTTTTATTAGAAAATTTGCTACATTCCCACAAGATTGATGTTGTTATAATTTGTGAAACGGTTAAAGAACAATGACTGGAAACCAGTTCTGTCAGGGTATAAATGTTTTTACTGTAACAGACATTCTAACAAAAAATCAGATGGAGGTGTTATGATAGGGTTTAAAGATACCTATGAGACTTGTGATTATTACATGTTCAGTGATAATACCAATACTATAGACTGTGTAACTGTGACAATAAAGACAACCCTGGAACATATAACAATTGTTGGAGTGTACACACCACCAAAGTCAAGTGCAGATGACTTAGAGGAATTCATACATTTCTTACATGAAACACAGGAGAGAAGAATAATATTAGCTGGCAACTTAAATTTACCAGAAACAGACTGGAATAAATTGATTCAACAACATTAGTAAAGAAATTAATCACAGACTATATTCAGGAACAACAAATGCTTCATATTGTAAAAAACTACCATGGGACAGAATATACTAGATATTGTTTGTGTTCCTAAAGAAATTACTGTAACTTCAAATCAAGACTTACCACCATTGGTGTGCAGTGATCATGGGGTCATAAAGGTTAATTTGTTGCTAGATAATTCTGCCAAACTGAAATCTAAGCCAATGCACAGAAGGTTAATTACAGATTATAGGGAAGCAAAAATGTTGCTATATAAAACTAACTGGAGTGAGGTGTTCAGAGGAAAAACTGCAGATAGAATGTGGAAAGTTTTGAAAGAGAAATTGAGTGCAAAAAGTCAAAAAAATGTTTAACATCAGGGAGGTATATTTCCATAAGAACAAGATACCTGATTAAGGTGAGAGACAAAAATGTAAGAAGTAGAAGAGAGGTTGAACTACAACTTTGAAAACTGAAATAAACGAGCTGGACAAACAGATTAAGCATAGTGTGACAAGATCAAGAAAAATTTGAAGAAAATGTATATAAAGATATTGAGCATAATAGGAAATCTTTTTATAGATACGTAAGATGTGGAAGGAGTAAAGATACACAAATTGATAAATTGTGTGCAGATTCAAAACTGTATTCTCACACACAGCAGATTATAGATATATTTACAAAATCTTATGCAAAACAGTTTGGCTCCACAAAAGGGGTGGTAAGTTGTCCTAGTCACATCCAGGTAACCCCAGATATTGGATTCAAATTAGATTATAGTGAAAAAGAACTGTGCAAACTGGATCCAAACAAAGTGCAGGGAGGAGATGGAATAAGTAACAATGACCCGAGAACACTTAAGCAAGAACTTACACTGCCATTACATCTGTTATTCACTAGGTCATATAAATATGGGGCGATTCCTCAAGATTGGAGACATGCACTTATTAAACCTGTCTTTAAGGGAAAGGGGAGTAGGACAAACTCAGAATCATATAGACCCTTAAGTCTACTTTCATGTTGTGGAAAAATAATGGAGAAGGTAGTACTGGATAAGTTATTGTCAGAATTGGACAGGTTGGGACTTGAAACCATATATCAGCATGCATATGTTGAAAATAGATTGGAGAGAGTGGCCTAATGGTTAAGGTGTTTGCCTTACAAGCACAAGGTGCAGAGTTCAAGTCTCTCAAGGGATAATTGGCTAGGCTTAAAATGGCTCACAAGGGCAGTTAGCTTAGCACTAATCTATGAACCTAATCTATAGATATATTACCACCTGTAATATGATGTTCTATAACAATATAATAACAGCTATGAATGAACAATTGTGCTGTGATGTGATTTATATAGATTTAACTTCAGCATTTGACAGGTTCTTGCACAAAACACTGATCAATAAATTAGCATAACTAGGTATTGATGTACTGTTGATAAGATGGATAGCTGCATGGCTTACAAATAGGACATGGCAAGTATCACACACCAACTGGACAGGTGAAATCCTTGGTTACAGTCAAGGTGTCCCACAGGGCTCTGTACTAGGCTCTTACTTGTTTAGATTGTATCTTTCAGACCTTACTTTTTCATCTGAGGTGTTCTACAGTCTATATGCTGACGACCTGAAATTGGGTAAACTGATTACAAGTGTTACAGATAAGGCATGTTTGCAAAATAATTTGACTAAATTGGGCACAGGAGAATAATATGTTGATAAATACATCAAAAACTAAGCATATGAGATTTGGGAGACATAAACTGAAAAGTGAATATTTAAAAAGGGCAAATATCTATCCCAGCAGAGTGCTGCCCCCCTGACATCTCAGATGCTCAGGTAAGAGCCGCCATCTCCAAAGCAAAAAACACAGCATCAATGGGACCAGACGGTGTCCCGGGCTGCGTCCTATATGAACTCCAAGAAGAGCTAAACCCAAACATAAAACTACTGTTCAATCTCAGCCTTACCACAGGATATGTACCCAAAGAGTGGCATACAGCAACAGTGGTCCCTCTCCACAAAGGTGGTGCCTCAACGGATCCTGGAAAGCTAGCTAGCCTGACTAGCTTGGTCTGCAAAGCTATGGAAAGGATCATCATGGACCTCATAATAAAAGATATTGGGGACCTACAGACACTGGATCCTACCCAGTTCGGCTTTGTTAAGGGCAGATCCTGCTTCTTAAACCTGGTCGATTTCTTTGAAACAGTCACCAAGGCCATTGATGAGGGGAAGGTGGTCCACACAGCCTACCTGGACCTCGCAAAAGCCTTCGATACAATACCCCACTCGGGCATTATAGATAAGCTCACCAACTTAAATATAAACCCCTATGTCACTAGATGGGTTGCAAACTGGCTCAAGGACAGAACCCACATGGTTAGAATTGCTGGAGCCATGTCAGACTCCAAACCAGTTACAAGTGGCATCCCACAAGGCTCAGTCCTGGGACCTCTCCTGTTCAGTATATATTTCTCGGAGGTACAGGCCAACACGGAAGGACTGTGGCTGACCAAGTTCGCAGATGACTGCAAACTGGGTGCTATAATCGACTCTCCAGCCGACACAAGCATCCTCCAAAAGGACCTCATAGAAACAGACAACTGGTGCCAGAGCCATAGCCTCAAGCTAAATGCCAAAAAGTGTATAGTCATCCCCTTTGGCAAAAACAAAGTGCCCACAAATTACCACATAGGTGGTAATCCATTAAGTACAGAAGAAGTAATTAGGGACCTGGGGACCTAAGTTGATAGCAGTCTCTCATTTGACAACCACGTGGCCAAAGTGGTTAGAAAAACATTTTGTATAGCCCACCTAATCATGAAGGGATTCACATCTAGATCAGGGGAGGTCATCGTGCCTCTTTACTCACCCTCATCAGGCCCATAATTGAGTACAATGCCCCTTTTGGGATGTACCTTACCAGACACCTGCAGCAACTGGAAAGACCCCAAAAGTACCTCACCAAAAGGATCAAAGGGCTCAAATAGATGTCATATGCTGCCCGGTTAAAGAACCTCCAGCTCTACTCAGTGGCATACCGCCTGCTCAGAGGCAATCTGTGCCTGACGTATAAAGCCATGTCCAACCTGGAATTAATGGACATGCTGCACCTCAGAAAATCCAAATCCCATCGAGCTACGTGCTCGAGAGACTTGAACCTCAGCACTGAAATAAATAGGACATGCTGGAGGGACAGATTCATAACCCAGAGGCTCCCTTCACTCTGGAATAAAATCCCAGTCCAGGTTAGGCAGAGTCCCTCATTGACTCTCTTCAAGAGGAATCTTGATGAGTGGATGGGGGATCGTAGGTTTACCCCGGGTATCACTTCTGTGTCACTGTTAGACAGAGGCACAGTATACTAACCTCGAAAAAGGGCATAGCAAAATTAATTTAAAATGGGTGGCGAAAGCCAAACACACTCTGGCTAGGCTTATAAATGCCCTAGGGCAGATAGCTTAGTATGAACCTATGAACCTATAATACAGCACACAGTGATTGAAACTATAGACTCATTTAAGGACCTGGGTATATGCGTAGATTCAGCTATGAGTTTTTCTAATCATATCACCCATTTGGCTAATGATAGTTATAGAACTATAGGTTGTATAAAAAGATTTATAAAGTCTAGGAAATCAAACACAATGAAGTCATTGTTTGTTAGTTACATTAGACCCAAACTTGAGTATGGAATAACAATATGGAAACCCTATAGGAAAACAAGCATGAATAAACTGGAAAGAGTACAGCAGAAATATACTAAGGGCATCCATGGATGTGAAAATCTGAGTTATTATGAAAGATTAAAATATCTGAACTTGTACAGTGTCTCTTATAGATATTTAAGAGGAGATCTTATTCAGGTATATAAGGGATTTAGGGACAACTACCTCTAGGAATTTTTGGGGTTATCAAAAAGTACTAGAGAATCGTCAGACAACCTATGTAGAAGATTCTATAGGAATGAGAAGTGTACTAATTGGTTCTCTGACAGAGTAGCTGATGCTTGGAAAAGTCTACCAAATTACATTAAAGCAAGTACTAGTTTAGATATTTTTAAGAACAGCCTGGACATTTATTATGGGGACAAGTGTTTTGGCATATTGGCAAGCTAGAAGGGCTTTAATGCCCGTGCTTGAAACATTTGTATCTATGTAAGGAACTGATTTTAAGATCTGCTTGGAGGAAGACACCTCTAAAATATAAACAGAACCTGATAAGATTTGATAACGACTATTCATCTAGAATAATGGAACACAGGAAAAAAGTGTGGCCAATGATAAAGTTTCTGAAGCAAAATAACATCAAGGCACAACTTGCATATCCAGTTAAGATAAGAATACTGTATGCCAACGAAATGAGGACTTTTATTGACGTAGAGGAAGCCTCTTCATTTATTAAAACTAATAATGTGATTACTTTACCAGAAGATGTGGATTGGATGTCACCTTCTCTCAAGAGAACAAAAGAAACAAATGTCTGAGCAGATGTCAAAAAGAAGCAAAAGACTGATACTGTTACAGCCAAATCTCTCAAAGCATCTACTATGATATGAATTGTTTTAACATTACTTTAAAGGAGCGATTTTCCTGCTTGGAATTTTAAAGCAAAAAACTACTGGAATCTTTATATTTTTTGAAAATAGATGACACATTAGAGTAGTCACATTACCTCAGGTATGTAAAACAGGGTACTTTTCTTTCACAGAAGGAGGGTTATATAGCACATAAAATATTTATACTGTAAATCAACATACATAGTATATGTGTATTTTCTCTTAATTTTCTCTTTTCTTTCTCTCTTTTCTCATTATTTATTTTAACTGCATCTTGTCTCACTTTCTAAATTCTCTCCTATTTACTATACTAATATAGTCTGTATATATTTAATATCTCACTATCTATACATAGATAAATCATAGTCTAAAATAATCTAGTTTTAAGGTAGACTAATTGGAATAGTGAACTTAATTAATTATTACAATATTTATTAGATTAATGATAGTCACTGTTATGCTTATTGGGATTGGGGACATGTTCGTGATTAACTCTGAAATGTTCCATTCATGTACATATGTGCTTTGAATTATTTCCTTTTAATATTAACAAATACATAAAAAAAGAGGCAAAATGTACTGTTCGTTAAGAGAAGTGAAGCTTTCTTCACATTCTGTTTGTGTTGCTGCAGTATCTAAGGACACTGAATCTGCGAAGTGCATTTAGCCTCACAGATAAATAATAAGAAAAAATAATGTTATTTAGTTATTAAAATGAAAAACAACCTAAACAAAGTAAAATAAATGCATAATAGGATTATTTGTAAATATTTTATGATTTATCCTCACAGGATTACATATTCCTGGAAACACAACTGAAATGTTCCCAAACTACATGTGCTCTGAAATGTAGCTGCTTGATTAAAAAGTATTACTCACTTTAACATGCTGATTTCACAAGCTGTCTGCACTGTAAAAGTTACATTTTATATGTTACTTGAAATTGTCAGTCTCTAGAGCGTATGAAAGATGCATATTACTTTTTGCAACATGTTATCTTTGCAGTTACCTCACACTCTGTACAAATTCACTTGGTAACTGATAGCTATTCATTTAAAATATCAGTTTAAATATTAAATGTGCCCTTGCAATGCTATTGACATTTTGACAAAATATAATTTGAACTGTAAAATGAATGACTTGAAAGAAGTGAAGTAATGCATAGATTTCAAAGACAGTTCTTAACCCTACAGTAAAAGTAAAAATATATATTCACAAGGAAGTATTGAAATGTTTTAGTCTTCCAGTTAAAATAGCTTACTGTCAGCATTTTGTGATATCAGAAAGTTTGAAGAGCTAGGAAATTACTATTCTTTGTCTTTATAATGATTATTAGACAGATGTTACACTCTGCTTAGTTTAATTAATTGTGACATATGTTTATGAGGAAAAGTGGACTCAGTTACTCACATTGGACTACACATTCCTGGAAACTCAACTGAAATGTACAAATTACTTGTGAATTTAAATGAAACTGCCTGATTAATAAGCATAATTTACTTTAACAACCTGAATCCATAAGCTGTCTGCACTATATATGCTACATTGTATATGCCACTTCCATATGACAGTCTCTAGAGCACATGAAAAAATACATATTATTTTTGCAACATGCTATATTTGCACTAACCACACATTCTAAATTAACTCAATTGGCAACTGACAAGTTATTTATTTGAAACAGTCTAAATATTAATTGTGCCCTTGAAATATTGTTGCCGTTTTGACAAAACAAAACCTGAATTGAAAAAGGAATGATTTGAAGAAGTGAGGTATTGTACAGATTTCAAAGACAGCTATTGCCACTACAATATAAGTAGAAATGTATACATGCAAGGAAAAAGTTAAATGCTTTATACTTTTAGTTAAAATAGCTTATTGTTAACTTTTTGCTTTATCAGACAATTTAAAGAGCTAGGCAATTATTTCTAATTTGTCTTTAGAATGTTTACTAAAGTGATGTTAGTCACTGACTTGTTTAATGGATTGTGAGTCATGTACAAGATGGACTACTGAATGTTATTTCTGTTTACCTATGTTTGCTGAATTTCTTTTATTAGTACTGAAACAAGGGAAAGAAAGGGAAGGGAAATCTCTATGTTTTTGGTCAAGGGAGGAGAAGCTTAAGAGTATTCTAACTGCCCCAAGAACTCTCTAAGATGCTCAAAATACTATGTGATTAATACTTACCTAAGGTAAATCTTGATTACCATATAGGTACCTTCACATTCATTCTAGACCTGATGTGATTACCCATTCTGGAAGCAGGATGGGAATTGTCAGGGTGATCATAGTTCATTCTTAGACTCTGCTTTGTAAATCTATAAATATGCAAAAGCACTGCACACTAGAATGTGGGGCGCCTCTACTCTGAGTCAGGATACCACTGATAAGCCATGTCTTTTCATAAGTGTAAGTTGAAGTTGGTGAGCTGAAGAGTGTAAATTCATATTTCATTGGTAATCACTCATTGTCTCCTGTAGAGTCCTTTTAGTCAAATTATTTTAGTAATAATGTATTTGTTGTTGGTTTATTTAGTGTATGCTCCTCTGTTGCATTTAATTTATCCAAAATGACATATCTGACATGTTTGGGATCTCTTAAGGGTAACTAAATATTGGATATTTTCTAAG
Organism: Protopterus annectens; assembly: GCF_019279795.1. Classification (NCBI taxonomy): domain Eukaryota; kingdom Metazoa; phylum Chordata; order Ceratodontiformes; family Protopteridae; genus Protopterus; species Protopterus annectens. The sequence goes on along the minus strand of NC_056729.1, from coordinate 731,513,808 downwards.
TCAACATAATAATTGTTTACACTACTAACATTCCATCCTGATATATAAAATACTATAGAACAGTAATAGAATAATATAGAATGTCATATCTCTTTTAAGAAAGTTCTCCATATAATAATTTAACATATGGAGCTCAGTTGATGTTGTTGATTAAATGTATGAGTGATAATCCAATAGATCTATCTTTATCTGTTGAATTAGGAATGACTTTCATTCCATGTTTAATGGGAAATTCATATTTACTTGTATTTGATACTTTAGAATTAATATTTTATAGAAGTACTTTTTTAAAGCCTGACCAGAATTTTACCCTACTTATATTTAAAGAAGAAAGAACATTAAATTACACTCCCAAGTTTACACACGTAAAAATAACATCCAATGTTATCAGAGAATATGGTATAACTACTATAATCAAAATAAAAAAAAAGAAGCAAAAAGTTTCTTCCAACAATAACTTGAAATGGATTTAACATTCTTATCATTAAATACTGATGGCTTAAATAATGCAAATAAAAGATCAAACTTACTAAAATATTTAAATCTAAATAAGGCACAAGTAGTATTTCTCCAGGAAACACATTTTAAGACTAATGATAGCTTTATAACCCTAAGGACTATACAGTCTTAGCTCAATCATCCTATAGAACAAAGACAAAAGGAGTATCTATTCTCTGGAAGAAAAACATAATCACTCCAAAAGTTATTTATAAATATGAAGACAAAGAAGGTCTACTAGCATTTGTTATAATTAAATTTAATAATAGAATATGGACCTTAGCTAATCTATATTGGTTCCCAGGAATTGGAGCAGGGACGGTTAAAAAACACCTAGATTTTATTTCCAACAATTATAAAGGAAATTTTATACTGGGAGGAGACTTTAATTGTACCTTAGAAGCTTCTGAAACCATGAAGAAGTCTTTTCGCATAGCAACTATTTCAAAATCCTTAAAAAAATGGATTGATTCATTTCATTTAATTGACACTTTTAAAGTAAAAGATGATAAATCCTTATTATTTTCCCATAAAGACCATAGATTTGGAACACAAACCAGAATAGACAAATTATTCATAGTTCACGATTTACAAAAAAAATCCTCAACTTCTCAATAGTTCCATGCCCCTTCTCAGATCATGGCTTTCTGATAATGGAGCCCCAAATAGAGTTTAAACCTTTAATCCTCTCAACTAGAATTCCATCATATATCACAAAAATTAAAGAATTCATACCCTGGATGTTGTCAGAACTACAATTATTTCTTGAAATTAATAATACGACAGAAATCAGTAGAGTCATAGTTTGGGACTCATTAAAAACATATTTATTTGGTAAGACCCTTAGCTGGTACAAAAACAAAGTTAGAGAGTGTGAATCTGAATCATTAGACTTGCAAACCAGACTCTTGACAGCAAAATCTAAAAAAAGTCAGAATTGTCCAGAAGTCAAAAAAGAAATAGAGGAATTAAATTAAAAAAATAATGAAATTCTAACACACAAAACTTGTCTAGCCTTGGAAAAATTAAAAATAAACTCATTAGCCACCTCCCCCAGATATCTACATAACTTGTCTACAAGAATTAAAATACAATCTAAAGCAAATAACATTAGTAGTAGATATCATGAAAAGAAAGGGGAAAAAGTATCAGATATAGGAGATATCCTTGAAGCATTTTGGTTCCATTATATGGAACACTTCAAAAAAGAAGATTTAGATACCAACCAAATAAACTTAGATACAAACCTTATCAATATAAAAAAAAAATCCCAAAAACTTAAAACTAGACCTACAAAAACCTATATCCTACGAAGAAATTGTTGACAAGATAAAAGAAAGTAAATCTAACAAAGCTCCAGGGATAGATGGTATAATTACGGAAATTTACAAACTCTTCCCTTCAACAGTAATCTCCCTTTTTCATAAAGCTTTGCTAGAAGTCTAGTCAGAAGCAAAAATACCACCCTCATGGAAATATTCTCTCATAACACCAATTCTAAAAGATAATAAACCATCAGACCTTTGCACCTCATACAGACCTATATCATTACTGAATAATGATTACAAAATATTAATGTCAGTACTAGCTAACAGAATGAAAATTCCACTTTCAAAGACAATAATGATCAAACTGGATTTTTATATAACAGGCACACACATGATAATATTAAAAGGATACTTACTCTTATAGATTATGTGAATAAAGAAGATAAACACGTATAATTGAATTAGACATAGAAAAAGCCTTTGATTCCCTCAACTGGGAATATCTATTTAAAACTTTAGCATTATTTGAATTTCCTCCTCCCCTCATCTTATTACTAAAAAAAATATATATTAATAACTTAGTCTACATTAAATTAGGTCATTTCACCTCAGAATCTATCCATATAACAAAAGGTACTAAACAAGGATGCCCCTTTTCTCCTGTTTTATTTGCTTTGGCTATGTAAATACTTGCAGAAATAATACACAATAATCCAAGAATAAAAGGAATAGAAATATATGACCAGTACATATCTAAAATAATGCTTTTTGCTGATAATATTTTATTAACCGTATCAAACTCCAGAGAGTCTTTAGGAGAGCTGGAAGAAGTAATGGAGAAATTTTATAAGATTTCAGGTCTACACTTTAATAGATCAAAATTGAAATTTCTATTTTTAAATAAGAAAAAAGAACTACAAGTTACAGATAAATCCATCATAGGAAAACAAGAACTTACACTAAATTATTTAGGAATAGTGTTATGCAAAAATATAAACGAAACAATATTAATAAATTATAAAAACATTATTGAAACAATAAAAATATATATAGAAAAGTGGAACAAAATTATATAAACTTTTGAAGACAGATTGTAATTAATAAAAATGGTCTTATTGCCAAAAATATTATATGTAGTATTAGCAATACAGTTAATTCCTGAAAGATGCATTATTAAAGAAATAAACTCATGTTTAATAAAATTTTTATGGTGTCCCAAAAAGAATAGAGTTGCTCTAACTCATCACATTAGACCCTAGAAACAAGGATTGAACTTCCCAGAAATAGAAACATACATAAAAGCATCTGTGCTTAAAACTACAATAGACTGGATAAACCCAAATTATTTTGCCAACTGGAAAGAATTAGCAACGGCTATATTAACAAATGAATTTAATCTGTTAAAAAAATTTTAGTAGTAGACAAATCAAACAAACCATATTACATACTATGCATAGGTATACAGTATAATATAACAAAACCTTCTAAAACAACACTGATTAATCATTAGATCAATTCCTTTAGGAAACTTATCAATGCAAACATAGATCTAAAACTTTGGTTTGACATTTTAACCCCATTTACCATCACTAAGAACTTTCCTCACAAAATATATAGGGAAACAATAACCTCCTGGGAACAAAATGGATTCTTATGCTGGTTTCAATGTGTAAATAAATTAAATGTTGAAGATATACATATAATAAAAACTGTGTACAATATTCCAACACAGGACTGGATAACCTTACAAAGCATTCTAATGTACACTCAAGATTTATGCAGATTAATTAATAATTCCTCATTTAAAGATATTCCAAATCTAATACGTTTTCTGTATGAATTTATATATAATAGTTGTGAAAAGAAAAAAATCCATTTCAAATCTATATAAAGAGTTAATAACATATAAAACAATTCCCATCATACTGGCAGTTCTTACCAAAAGGTCAGTCATTGCAGTTAACAGAAGAAATTAAAACTAACATCTTACTATCAGTTAATTACACCTCTAGCACACAGTACTGGAAAATATTTAACTCGAAATACTTACATAGAGCATTTTTAACACCAGATAGAATTAAAAAGATCAATACTACTGCAAGTGTTTTTTGCTGGAGGTGTGAAAAGTCAAATAAAGCAGACTGGATTCATATTTTTTATGAATTTAATAAAATTAAATCATATTGGAATGGAATAAGTCATTTTTTACAAGCTTTATTTAATTAATCTTTTACCTTAACTAAAGTATTGATAATTCTAAATGTAAATGAAGGTCCCAACCTGAATAAGACAGATATTTATTTGTTATGGACAATACTAGCTATATCTAGGAAATGCATAACCAGAAGGTGGAATTCAAATACACCCCAGACCTTGGAAGAATTCTACACTTTACTGAAGACAACTGCATTGATGAAAATAAAAATCAAAGAACTACGAATCTATCCCAGGCCATTGGTAAATAATCATTGGAAGAAAGTTATATCTTTGTTGGACACTCTGCAATAATCAGTATTGCATCTCTAACTGATCTGTTAATTCTATATTTAATAACATTCAGTGTATATAATTGAAAGTCAGGCTATTGTAAATATTGTATATAGTTGTTTAAAATGATATTTAAAAATATTATGTAAATGTTATTTTAATTGAAAATAAAAATATATATTTGAGGAAAGGAGATACACCTGTTACTTGATATTGAGTAATGCAGTCTGTGGGATTATAAAAGAAAAATGAAAGGAATAATGGAAGTGGGGAAAGATTACTAATTTGAAAATAACCCAAAGACTGGTATAATGGCATTTTTAAAATATAGCATGCTGATAATCCTTTTGAAGGGTGGAATGGTGGAATTTTCGTTGCTGTCAAAGCTAGAAAGAAAAGATTTGGAAAATGTAGGGGTGCAAGAGTTTTTATGGCGGCTGAGTATAGATACATTACTTGTAATATGGTGTACATTATACAAGATTGTATCAAATTGTTATATTTATTTTGTAAGGAATCCTCGGAGTATGTTTTTCTAGGTTGTGAGAGAGTTCAACATAAAGAAAGTTATTTTAGTATATTTAAAGGATTTGGTATTGTGACCATGGACATGGTTATTTATGGGTATTATGGCCACAAAAATGAAATGTTGTAGAAAAATTGTTATTATTGTATTTTGAGGTTATTTGGAATATTTGGAAGGCGGGACGGAAGGAGGTTTTCTTTAATAAGATTTGGAGCCTTGCTGATATTCTTACTAAGATTAGATGTTGGTTGTGGTAAAAAGAGTGGGGGAAATAACAATTAGATGCAATTTAGTAGACGAGTGAATCTTTTTTTTAGAAGTTTTGTTTTGTGAGGTAAATGCATTTTCTTTTTACGTTTTTGTATGTGTAATTGATTTAAACAAGTGAAAATTAAGGATCCCTACTGTTTTCAGTAGGTGCTGTGGAACCATTTAAGTCTACCCGTTGCTGCCACCAACACAAGCAGATGGGATCTCAATTTAAAATCTTATCCAAAACATGGCACACTCAGGAGTACCATACCATCTATTGATGCACTGCATTGAGAGCAATTTGAACATTAATCCAATCAATTGCTAAGCACTTATTTATGCTTTCTTTTTGTGTTTGCTTGTTGAAATTTGTAATATATATCTCAGTTAATGTAGTTATTGATTCTGCCTCTCCTTCACTTCTGCTCACTTCCCACAGCCCATCCTTGGAATACTATGCCTATATTGACATAAGGACCCTCTGCCTGATACGCTTATCAGTTTCTTCCCACCCACTGAAGCCAGCAACGCATAGTCTTACCAAAGCAAGTTCTTCTACCTAGCTCTGTTTGTGGGCAAATTACACCATAAGAGTTTTGTATGTTCCACATTTAAAATAACTGCATTTAAATATTATTATGTTTAAATGTACCAGTAGAATACTGCAGTACCTAACCTAATGTGATAACAGGAGTAGCACTAGCATATAGTGCTTCTGTTAGGGACAGCATAACAGAGTTCCTCAGATGTGGTTTTCCCTTACTCGTCTCCTTGCCAAAGTAACTCCATCCCTCATTTGTTTAAAAATCAACCCCATTTAGCTGTTTGACCTACATTTACTTTAATTTCCTCTTTTCTCCCATATATGCCATTAGCTATCTGTCCATGTTAAGTAACTTAACTTCTTTTTTAATACTTTTCTGCATTGCTGGAATTATTTCAACATAAGTAGCCCTCGTTTGCTACAGTATAACAACCTCCATAGCAACTGTTTATAGAATACATTTTCCCATTACCTCGGACATTTTTTCTACAAACAAGTATACTGAGTGAACTCCTTTACTGATATTTTTTCCTCCACCACTTGCAATTTCTCACAGGCCAGGTGCTGCCTGCTCAGACATGCTACACTTGGACTCATTTGGCTTCCCTACCCTGCCCCCAGTTCCCAGCCCCACACCCCCACTGCTCCTAAACTTGAAACATCTAACTCCTCCCACTCTTCCTAAACTGACCAGTCTCTGTCACGACAATTACTTCTTGGCCCAACTTCACCTATTCCATTTTCTCTATTTCTATACTGCCTTCTTTAATTCCCTCCACTCCCACTCTCCTACCACAAACCAAACTCTACTATAAATTAATATTCAGTAGCAATCATCTCTCATCCGTAATCAAACCTGCCCTACTACTACCACCTCACCTGTACTTAAGCTTGAGCTAACTCAACTCATTTCATATCCGTCATCCTCCTTAACTAATGTCGCCTAGCTAACTACATCTCTCTATCATATTCTACATCACTTTACAAAATTTACCTGCATCCCCATATTCTTTATTTGCACTCCTCTTACTACTTCTATAACATTCTGCTACACTCTGACATTTATTTCCCTCTGTCAACCAAATATCTCACTAGAACCACCTCCTACCTCCTTCCCTTTATGTCTCTCACAAGTATAAATATATTGCCTGTTTCTCATTTAACCCTATTTCTGTTTCTGTTGTTAAATCATACAACACTCAACTCTATTTCCTCTCTCACTAAACCTGCATCTGTCACATCCTTCCAATCTATCCAATCAAAGAGCTACTCATATAAATCCCCCAACCTAATGCAAATAAGTCAACTACTTTTCCCTAAGTTAATAATTCTTCCTTTTCAACTCACTACCCTATACCATCAGAATCTGCTTAGCAGATCAAAAAGAAACCAAGTACTATCCATCTACTCTCTTATATTCTTAAACTTACCCCTATGCAGTGATATCCATCCTAATCCAGGACCCACTTCCTCTCTATCCAACTCCCCTAACTTCTATAAATCCTTAAATTTTGTTACACTAAACTTCCAAAGTATTCATAACAAAATCACTGACTTTCATGCCTGGGTATCCCACAATCAACTAGATATCACTGCTGATACCAAGACCTGGATCAAACCAAATAGAAAAGACTCTAAACTTCTCCCTCCAGGCTTCAGTCCCATAAGGCCAGATAGACTTCACAAAAAAAGGTGGTGGTATAGCACTTCTCTTCCATAGCACCAACAATATAATCTTGTACTCGAATGCTATACCCATTGGCAATAACATACCTATTCTGGAAGAAATCATTGCCTGCATCTCTGATACAATCAAAAATGAAACCATCATTCTGGGGGATGTCAGTATTAACTGGCTAAACCTCTGCTCTAAATTCCCTTCCTCTAACATTAACATGTTTAAATTCACCCGCGTCATCACAACTCCAACAAAGTTCAACAAGAGTAATAAGGAAGGTTCCATCCTAGACTGGATATTGGTCACTGATCTAAGTAAAATCTTTGCAGCAGGTACTCTGCCAAATGCATTTAGTGACCATCTCCTTGTTTTTGTTCATAGAGCAGTTCCCTCCTTACAAAAGGAATATCACTAGAAACAAATACAAAATCTGACCAATTTCAAACCAATGACATTTATCAATATATTAAAACTTTTGAACTGGAGTAGCCTAAAAATACTACCCCTAGTATGTTAATACAACATTTCTAGAAACTCTAAACAGTCTTGCACCTCCTCGGGTAAAAAGAATCGAAACCAACCATGCTCCATGGTTAACTAAGCCAGCTAAAGAACTAATGCTAACTAGAGACAAAACTTGGAAACAATGGCTAAAAAATAAAAACCCTACATACCTGTTGAATTTCAAGCAGCTCCGCAACAAAGTTACAAACACGTAATCAAAGATAAGGTTACTATTTAAAACTTCAACCCAGTCACAAACAGAACCCCAGAAAATTCTGGGCATTCATTTCTTCACTCCTAAGCCCTGGTACTAAAGCCAATCCATGTTCACCCCCCCCCCAAAAAAAAAAAAACTACATCACAAATAGCCAGTCTCTTCAAGTCTCACTTTATCAACAGTCTATCAGAGACTACTGCCAAATTTCCACAACCTCACTGCAGCCTAATCTCAAATAGTTCTAATTATGTTGCACCATTAAGACCATCCTCTTCCATTCACCCTCTCTCCACTGCTACCTCTTTCAGTTCTTGTGAGGCAACTACTCAGCCCACACCCACCTTCACCCTTAAACCCATTCCAGTTAATACCATAAAATGACTACTTTTCAAACTCAAACCTACCTCCACTGCAGCTGATAACCTGCCCACAGAATATCTAAAATTTGTGGCTGAAGCTGTTGCCTACCCCATCAGCATACCCATCAACACATCCATCTTTGAATCCTATGTTCCAATACTTTGGAAAAAGGCATTTATTTTACCCTTTCAAAGGTTGCAACTTTACTGATATCTTCAACTTTCATCTCATAGCCCTCCTCTCCCCTATCTCTAAGCTCCTTGAAAGTTGTTTTCACATACAACTCCTAAATGTTCTCCTTAACCAAATTCTATCACCTACACAGCATGGTTTCAGACCAGGTCACAATACTATGACTGCCTTGTTATCTTTCATGGATGCCATCAACAAAGCCTGAGACTCAGGCAGAATTGTCTTTTCCCTATTTCTTGACTTATCAAAAGCTTTTGATACAGTCTCTCACCCACTACTTCTACATCAACTCTCAAAAATTGGTCTCTTCCCTTAATCTCTTAACTGGTTCTCAAGTTATTTATCGGGCAGACAACAGGCCCTTAAATGGCAAAACTTCCTCTCTCCATATCTTCACAGCTCTACCTGTGTTCCCCAAGGCTCTGTATTAGGTTCCATCCTATCTTTATTGATAACCTTCGGTCTTCATCTAGTCAGGGCTCTCTCATACAATATGCAGATGACTCTACTATTATCTGTTCTCCTGATTCCATGTCATATCTACAACAAATCACTCAGCTGGCCCTTACCTCCATTGAGACCTGGCTCAGTAACAATCAACTGGCATTTGATCCACACAAAACCAAACTACTCCTTTTTACCACAAAAAAATCTTTTTAACAAAGCCCAGTTTACCATACAGTCTCAAAACAACACAATAATCCAAGTTGTTACTCACACCAAATTACTGAAAGTAATAATATATAAACATCTAAAATTTGACTTGCACAGACAACATAATATTAACAAAACATGCCAGAAACTAGGCATCCTGTATCGGCACAAAAACTTTCTTAACTCGTCTACTAGACAAGCCTTTGCTTACTACCCTCTCTCATCTATGCTGCACCATTACCTACTAATCTTCAGTCCTTCCAAAAAAATGAAGCTTGAAACATGCTACAACAAAATTGACAAATTTGCTACAAATGCTAAATATTCTGCCCACCACTGTTCATCCTACAGTCCTTTAATTGACTTCAACTCCCTCACTGTCTCACTCACCTGCAGTTGACAACTGTGCATAAAATAATCTACAGACCTTTACTCTGCCCTGCTCTTAGTTCATTGTTTAGCATCTATTTACCCAAAAAATCTCTTAGATCTGAAAATCGCCAACTTTTGCTGGTCCACAAACCTAAACTACCTGCTGGTCATCTTCTGTACTCTTCTACTGTAGCCAGAGCCTGGAATGCCCTTCCATTAACAATTAGAACTAAACAAATCTTAACTTCTTTCAAAACCTCTTTACATCAGTACCTCTCTTCATCCTGGAACTGCACGTGTACCAAGCCCCAGCCCCTTAAATCCTGACTCCCTCTACTTCCTGAATATATTCTAATACCTGTCCAGCTGTCTTCCATACTGTTTCTCTTTAATTAATCACTATCCCACAGTATGTCCTGTCATAACATAGCTCTTCTTTGGCAGTGGTTTATATAATGTCAGCCTTTTTTTATTATCTTGCTGTAACTTAAGTTTGTAATATTTGTAACTAATTGAAATTTTGTTCTATATTTACATTCTGTAATTGTTAAATACTTGTTTTTGTACATGTTTATTGTGACGCAATTCTCCACGGGCCTCCACTGAAAATGGGCTCATACTGGCCCAATGGACTATCCCGGTAAACAAATGCCAATAAATAAATAAAGTGTTAGTGGGGATCACTTTTTTCTTTATGGAGAGTGATCTAGAGGATTTTGAACAGGCCATGATCAAACCAGATTATGTTTTTGAAAAGTGGATTCCAGTAAGCTCAACTCAAGAATGAAGCACTAGAGGAGAATTTCTTTGAAAACATTGATCAAAGACCAAATCATATTTTTTACTATGTTTTACCAGTTAAAAATAGAAAGTGTGATGGTTCTGTAACATGCCAGATGCTGTCACACAACATCCAAGTGAAGTGAAGTATGTATCTAATCAGTCAACATCTTTAAATGCTGTTAGTTTATAATTAAGCATTATGATTCAGAATGTTAGTAGGATGGAGAAAGGTGCATTCACTAAGCAGGAGTGGCTGGACTGATTTGAAATTCTGCCAGATTGTCCCTGAATGACAAATCAGTACCTAAAAGTAATGAATCTATTAGCAGTTATGTGTATGTTATGAGAAGTACTGTTCAAATAAGTGCTGCACTCAACTGCAATTCAGCAGTAGTAAATATATTTAACTCACAGTCTGAGCTGTTCTGCGTCTTGATGAGAGGCACAGTTCATATGAAAAAAAAAACAAATGGGAATCTTAATCCATAAGCTTGTGAAGTTTATACTGTAGAGGATCCCATTGCATCTTTTTTTTCGCTAATTTATAGGTAGTGAGCTACACAGTAAGTGGTAAATTTATTCCCTACAAAAGGTTCATTCTAGTTACAGTCCTACCTGAAGGACTCCTAAACTCCCATTCTTCTCAAAGATAACATAGGATTGTGAACAAGCCAGATTTTTTGTTATATTTTATGGTGTGTTTGATTTTAATTTTGTTTTGCAACTAATAACAACCACTGATTTTCTCTTGAAGATCTGTCAGGAGGAAAGCTTAAGCTTTACTTTATGTTAGCTGTTCTAGGATTATTTCTTCAGTGCTACAATTTATTTTATCAACTCCGTGAGAAACTTGTAATGAAATCAGGAAAGTGAAATGCACATATGAGATTGAACCTGATATTGCATTTTCAGCAGTGTGATAAGATGTTTACAAATCTGCAACTATTCTAGTAACAGTGCAGTAAAACTGTGAAATGTAAAGAAAGGTATATAATGCTTGTGGCTGTATATTTCTGTAATAGGTCCAATACATCTGGAAAACAGAAAATTGGGTAAAAGTTTATGTGAAACAGATTGCACAACGCATATAAATGTTTACTGAGGAAGTGCAACTAACTGTAAAGTTAAATTATGACCTTTTTTCTGTAGGAAAAGTAATTGCTGTAGAAGAAATGTACCTTTTGTTTTTCTGTATGCAGATGATAACTATAAGCAAACACATGTATTCTTACAAGAAGGTAACCTGAACAAGAAATGACTGGTTAATTAATTCATTACATCATGGAATTTTCCAAGAACACCATTGTTGCAGTTTGAAAATGATTAACAAGAGCCAGGGTGCTTATACCTGTTGGCTCAGTGTTATGACATCAACCTCTGGAAAGAGAAACAGAATGAGGCTGCTCAGCTAACACTCTAGCCCATCCATCCATGTTAATGAGTTGCACCCAACTCCAGTATTGACTCTGTGAACAGCTGTCACCATCCACAGAGTGTAATAAGACACATACGGAACAGACGTAGGTTTTGAGGCCTTTCATGCACATCACACAAACATCGTATTTCCAATTAGGATAATTTACAGTCAGCCTACCTTTTGTCTTTGGGAGGCGGGAGGAAACTGGAATACCAGACAAAACTCAGAAGAACACAGAAAGGACATGTAGCCTGTTGCTGTGAAGCAGTGCTGCTGCCCATTGCAATACTGTTAGCTCTTGTATTTTAGTTGGCTTATTTTCTAAGGCTAAACAGTAACTGGAGTGTTCCATTACATGATCTCTAATGGTGGCAGTTGCTGTAAAGTAAAACACAGTTATTATACCAATGGTTTTACTATCTTCAGTTGTAAACTGTGTATGCATTTATGTGAATGCAGTAGTTTATTAAAATTATAGATCTGAAGTAGTTAACTTCATTTGTACAGCAACCTTTGGGAATCGGATCCGACCTCAGATCCGAGCCGGCAGTTTTCAACAGCTTTAGATCCGAGCTCCAAGCTCCTCCCCTACCCATAATCCCCTGAAACCCTGACTGACCCCAGATCTAGTTTGCCGCGGTTTCGTTCAGCAGCTTGATCCTGAGTCTCCTTGCCTTTTTGCGTTCTCTTTGTGAGGAAAAATTTAACTTTTTGAACCTTTTCTTTAATCTTTGGTGTGAGAGTGTGTTTAGCCCCCTTTTTAGTCTAAACTCTCTTAGTTTATTTTACTTCTAGTTATCCTTCCCCTACCTTCGTGGTTCCGTCAGTGTTGTGTGTGTGTGTGTGTTTGGGGCCTTGTGTGTGTATGTGTTACTTTCTTGAGTATGTCTGAGGCCCCAAAGTTAATGTTTTCTAAGTGCACCGAGTGTGGCCATAAGCTGTCCCCAGCGGATGGCCACACTCTGTGTGTATTGTGCCTTGGGGTTGAACACCTGTCCTCTGGTTGTACCATTTGTGCAGCATTCAACCCCAGGGCACTTAAGGACCGGAGGTCTAAGCTGATTCTGGCGGGTCTCCTGCCCCCGGATTTGGCTTCTACCTCTGGTCCTTCCGTGCCTACCGCAGCGGCTGCAGCGGCTGCCACCCCTGCTTCCCTCCCCCCGGCCGGGACTCAACCTCCTGCCTTAGGCTCGGAGGAGAGGGAGGCTAGGAAAGAAAGGAAGAGGGAGAAGCACCACAAGCGGAGGGCCGAGGCCTCCACTTCGCCCCCCCCCCGGCTAAGTGGTCTTCTCCCTCCAGGTCTTCTGGTTCTCCTCCTTCTCAGATCCGGTCCCCATGCTTTTCACCGGGTCCTGAGGAGGAGGAGACCCGATCTCCTTCGAGGTCATCGAGGCGACACTCCCGCCCCACCTCAGTGGTCATGTCGAGATCTACGAGAAGTCTCACAGATGCAGATTTGGACCGGATGATGAGAAGATTCCTCCAGGCCCACCTGCAGATGGGAGTGCTCCTACCCCCCCCCTGTGGGGGGGAGCTCGATCCCCTTCTTTGCCCCGATAGCTCCTTCTCCGTCTCGTTTCCCGGGTTCAGAGTCTTCGGAGCCGGGTAGCTTTGGAGCCAGGGGTGTGTCGGCGCCGATAGTCTCGGATACTTCGGCGCAGACACTTCCCTTGAGTCTGTCGGGTCCAGTTTCTTCGGATCCGAGCTCTCGGAGCCAAGGGCTGAGCTTCAGATCCGGTGGTATTGGTATGCCTTCGGCTCCGTGCGGGTCAGAGCATGCTGGTCTGTCGAATCCGATCGCTTCAGTGCCGGCCCCGATCCATCTGTCGGATCCGAGGGAGAGTCTGCTTTCGGATCCCAGAGAGAGCAGCTCTCCCTCGGCATTCGACGTGGTGGAGAGGGTTCTGTCGATGGATTCCAGGCCCCCGACCCTTGCCACGGCTCCACCCTGCACTCCTTCTCAGTTGGGCCCGGTTTTCATCACCCGGCCCCAGGGGCAGCCTGCTTTGACGTCCCAGGCAGTTCCAGTGGAACAAGACGTTGCTGGTGAGACCTCCTCGGACAGCCCCCCCGAGGAGGTCCCTCACAAGCGAAGGTGCAAGAGGAGGCACCTGGACTCCCCCGAGTTCTTGACTGAGGACACGGATTTGGAGGAAGGGGAAGGCTCCCCAAGATCACCCCCCGAAGATGTCTCATTTGGTGACATCATGGAGATGCTCAGAATAAAGGGGGGGTGGTCTGCCCCAAAGCCTACCTCGGACGAATCCGTGTTCCTGGAGGCGTTTGAAGCAGGCCCGTCTACCTCTTGGGTGTCCCCTCTGGCCGAACCCCTGATAGATTTGATCACTACCAGGGCGTGGAAGGAGCCAGACACTGTGGAGCCAGTCCCCAAGCGCCTGGACAAGATCCTTGGCCCACCCTCTGACAAGTCCCACTGGACTAAGGATCCCCCAGTAGATGCCATGTTGGTGGCAGCGGCCACCAGGAGGGAACTTGCTCAGGAGAGTCCCTCGGTTCATCCCCGAGCAAGGAGTCTCGGTCGATGGACCGCCTAGGGAAGCGGGTGTTTAGTTCAGCGACCTTCTCGGTGAGGTCGCTGAACTACATGGCACACGTGCTCCGACTTCAGCGGGACCTTATTAAAGAGTACGCTGCGTCGCCCCCCCCCCCCCCGAGTCCATGTCGGCGGAGGACAAACAATTGCACTCCACCCGGATGGCCACTCTACGATCCATATCTAACACCTCTATGCGGCTTCTGTCTCATGCCTCAGAAGGAGCCGCTAGAGCCGGCGGAACGGGCCTCATTTTGAGACGTCAGGTCTGGCTCCGACACTGTGATTTCACAGAACCCTTTAAGGCGTCGTTCGCTAATGCCCCTTTTGATGGTTCTGCCCTCTTTGGCAAAACCGTGCGAGATACCTCGGTCCAGAGCGAAAAGGACGGGAAGACGTTGTCTGCCATCAGAGTCCGCTTCTCTGGTCCCCAGAGGTCCTTTTCTAAGAACCAAAAGGGACAGAAGAAGATGTAGTTCCGGAAGTCTCAACAGTCCCGTCTCGCTCCGGACTCCCAGCCCTTCCGCGGCAAAGGAGGGCAGGGTGGATGCCGCCCTAGAGGCAGAGGGGGCCCGCGGAACTTTGGATCCAGAGAACCCTTCTCAGACCAACCCACGCAACACCCCTGAGGGGGTTGCCCGATTGCTCCACTCTGGAGGCAGTCGGGGGGCGTTTCTCGAAGCACCCAGCAGCTTGGGAGTCCATCACGACAGACAGCTGGGTGCTTCGCATCATATCCAGAGGATACCAAATTCCTTTTTCTCGTTATCCACGCAGCCCTAGATACCTCCCCGATGTCCCACCCGAGCAGAGGGAGGCTGCAGCAATGGAAATCCAACATTTGCTGGAAAAAAGAGCCATCCAACACACCCCCCCAGACCAGTGCGGGTCCGGGTTTTACTCCAGGTTCTTCTTGGTGCCAAAAAAGACGGGGGACTTAAGACCGATCCTCGACCTCTCTTACCTGAACCTGTCAGTAACCAAAGAGAAGTTCCGCATGGTCACTCTTCAATCCATTCTCCCCCTTTTGTGGGAGAATGATTGGATGTGCTCTATAGACCTCAAGGATGCATACTACCACATTCTGATGGACAGGCGATCCAGGAGGTTCCTCCGCTTCCGGCTGGGAGCCAGTCATTTCCAATTCAGGGTCCTCCCCTTTGGTCTCACCACAGCCCCCAGGGTGTTCACCAAAGTGTTAGCAGTGATAGCGGCCCACCTGAGGCTCCAGGGAATTCAGGTCTTCCCGTACCTGGACGACTGGCTCCTGACCGCCCCGACAAGGCATCTACTCTGTACAGCCAGAAACTACTTTCTCCATCTAGCTCCCCGGCTTGGGATCACTATCAACATAGAGAAGTCGTCTGTTACTCCGACTCAGACTATAGACTTCATAGGGGCCAAATTGGACACAAACAAGCTCCTAGCTTTCTTGACCACAGACCGGCTACTATCCCTGAGGCTACATGTGCAGGCCATTCTACAATCTCCAGCTCCCCCGGCGGAATTGGTCCTGAGGGCTCTTGGCTCGATGGCGGCAGCGATCAACCTATTGCCAATGGCACGTTTGAACATGAGGGTCTTACAATGGACCCTCCAGGTCCAGTGGTCCCTTCTTCACTACCCTCTGAGCCATCCCATTCCCCTCAGTAGGGCCTGCAAGAGGGTCCTCCTATGGTGGCTCCAATCTCCAGACCTTCAGCAAGGACACCCCTTTTCTATGACCCCTCCACTAGCCACGGTGACCACGGACGCCTCCCACCTCGGGTGGGGGGGGGCATTGTTTGGGCAGGACAGTCCAAGGCACATGGGACCTCACGGAGACCTCACTGCATATCAACATCCTAGAGATGAGGGCAGTGCTGTTAGCGTTGCAAGCACTTCAGGACCTTCTTCCCATAGGAACGATTGCGATTCAGATGGACAACATGTCGGTTGTCTGGTACATCAACAAACAGGGGGGAACCAGGTCTTACCCACTCTATCGAGAGGCCATGAGGGTGTGGAAATGGGCGAACTCCACCAACCGCTTTCTCATAGCAATGCACATTCTGGGACGGTCCAACATCCTAGCAGACAAACTAAGTCGCACCATCCTGTTACCATACGAGTGGTCTCTGAATCCCGAGATAGCGAATCGGATCTTCGCCAAATGGGGTCAACCCTGTTGCGATCTCTTTGCCTCTCCCTCGAACACAAAATGTTACGACTACTTCGCTCTCATTTTCCCCTCCGGGGAACCCCCGAGAGACACTCTGGTGCATGCTTGGCCTCCCGGTCTTCTTTATGCTTACCCTCCTCTTCCTCTAATGCTGAAGTTTCTTCAGAAAGCCAGTCGGTTGGGGAGCAGGATAATCCTCATTGCCCCATTTTGGCCTCGTCAAACCTGGTTCCCTTACCTTTGGTCTCATCTCGTGAATCCTCCTTGGATTCTGGATCCCTGTCCGGATCTAATATCCCACCCCCTAGATCTCCCAGTCCTGAACCTGGACAACCTCAAGCTCACAGCTTGGCTGCTCCAGTTCCACTCATAGCTAGGACTCCCGGTATCTCTTCCCCAGTTAAAACCATTCTAGTAGCTGCGCACAAGCCTTCTACTAGAAAGATCTATAGCAGCAAATGGAAACATTTCTCCATTTGGGCAGAATGCAAAAATGTTATCCTTTTACAGCTCCTCTGCCCGCTGTATTAGACTTTCTGTCAGGACTGTTTCATCAGGGAGCTAGTTCCTCCACAGTCAAAGTCCAACTAGCAGCTATCTCTCATTATCACGTTGGAAATGAATTGGGCCCTTTGATCACCACAAAATTGTGTAAGACCTTTTTGAAGGGCACCTTTCTGCTCAGACCCCCAGTGAAGGATGTAGTCCCTCCTTGGGATTTAACGTTGGTGCTTCAGGCCTTGACAGCTCCTCCATTTGAACCTGCAGCTTCCATAGATCTTAAATTCTTATAACGGAAAACGGCCTTTCTTGTCGCTATCACCTCAGCTCGAAGGGTCTCTGAACTACAGGCCCTATGTGTAAAACCCCCATACTTGACCTTTCACAAGGATAGAGTTTACCTCAGGACCAATCCCTCCTTTCTTCCCAAGGTTGCCTCTGAGTCACATATTAACCAGTCCATCAACTTGCCGGTCTTTTTTCCTAACTACCATAACAAAGGGGAATACAAATTACACTCATTGGATGTGCATAGACAACTTCGCTTTTACATCCACAGGACATCTGGTCATAGGAAATCCGACCAGTTGTTCGTCTCCTTTGCCAAATTTAACTCGGGTAAATCTGTATCTAAAGTCACACTCTCAAGATGGATTTCACAGTCTATCCTTTTAGCATATGAAGGTTCGGGCAGGCCCACACCTCAGGGAGTGCATGCCCACTCTACTCGATCTATGTCTACCTCTGCGGCTTTTAGAGCTAGAGTTTCTTTGGATGATATTTGCTCGGCAGCCACTTGGGCTTCATCTCATACTTTTATCAACCACTACAAATTGGACATTATCTCCAGAGGGAGAGCATCCTTTGGCTCTGCAGTGCTCCGGAACATCCTTCCATGAAGGCCGCCCAAGGTTCAGGTAGCTGGGGACTCTGTCCCAAAGGTTGCTGCACAAATGAAGTTAACTACTTCAGATTAAGAAGTTATGTACTCACCATAATGTTCCATCTGGGTAGGTAACTTCATTTGTCAGCAACTGTCCCTTCCTCCTGCCCCCTCACTTGCGAATGTTCTCATACTCAGGTCCATGGGTTTTACCCACTTATCTTGGGATTAATCATTGCTAGCAGTTTCTGCTGTTGGGCAAACTTGATCTGGGGTCAGTCAGGGTTGGCAGGGGATTATGGGTAGGGGAGGAGCTTGGAGCTCCGATCTAAAGCTGTTGAAAACTGCCGGCTCGGATCCGAGGTCGGATCCGATTCCCAAAGGTTGCTGACAAATGAAGTTACCTACTCAGATGGAACGTTATGGTGAGTACATAACTTCTTATTATTGCAGATTAGACAGCACTGTAATGTAGTGAATTTAGTGGGAAGAGTGCCTGGGAAGCCAGGGTGTATAACTCTGCTCTATGGTAGTTCATTATGAAGTCTGTTTTGATACTGATGGGAGGGTTTATAATCCACTGCAATACTGCATATTTTCTACATTCTGTTAAAGCCAAACTTCACTTCCGTAGTTATCTAGTATGCATTGCATTTGTATGTATTAACTTATTTAGGGTTGCTATTTTGGAGACACTTGAAGGTCTTTAGGATCGTACATTCATAGATGAATGCTAGGCTGTCAGTACGCAGACTATTACAAGCCTAGCCAATAACCAGAGTAGAGAATCAAACTCCATCCCTTGTACCTGTGAAGTAAAGTCCTTAACCATTGTTCCAGCTCTATTACCTGTTCCTCATATGTAGCTAGTGGTGTGAATCATGACATTGTACCTTTGCCAGACATCCCATTTATTGTTAGTTGTAGTGCAGATTTAAAAAATCTTCCTTCTGGCCATTATACGTCCTATATTTCATTAACCTCTGAAAGAGGTGACTGGCTGTTTTATAAACATTTCCTGTTACAATGGCTGATGCACTTGATTGTGTAGTACTTTTATTTATTTTCCTATGTGTAGCTTGTTTCTGCTCTGTTTTGACAGATGACATTTTGTCTGTATTACACATTTGCCTTTAAAAACTTTGCAGTGTAGACCCTGATTCTTGCTGCAGGTTCTGTTTCAGACTAGCTATCTTCCAGTGTCAACAATTTTTAGAGAGAACCTTCTATTGTGTGATGCTTTACCATACCTCCTGCTAGGGTTAGTGACTCCCAATTATTTGGGCTTTGCTTGTGGTACAGTCATGATAGTGATACTTAGTATAAGAGCCTGCATTTAAAGGAAAACAGTATACAAGTTAAGTTAGCCACTGATTTCATTCTTTATGCTCCTTATAACTCCTCTTGTATTCTGGATTTGATTTTGGTGGTGCAGGGATGTGATCTTCAATGTCATCTATTTTTTTCTAATATAATTAAACATTATTAAAATTTTTGACAATTAGATCTACAAAGCTGAGAACAAGACTATAGAATCACAAAATACTAAAAAAGACATACAAATTATAGGGTAATTGAGATTGAAAATAATGTATGAACAATAGCTTCTGAAATATATACAAACTATAATGAAAACAGCCTTAGTCGTTAACACATCAGAAGATAGGCATAAAATAAAATGATTAGTTTTATGCTACATTTTAAACTTAGAGATGGCGAGGCATGGGTTCAGAAAAGTAAATATTTATGAAAGTTAATGTAAGGTTCTACAGATTTCAGTACATTCTGAACACAGCTGCCCCCCCCCCCCCCCCATTCTGCTTTTGTTTCTAAGTCCAATTTTAACCCCTAATCTAAGGGCACAATCACAATTATAATACAATTTATTTCACTAAGATTGGTGTCTAGTATGCCTACATTACAACTTGCTTATTCAGGTGTTATAATTTTATATTTCTTTAGAACATTAAACAGCTTGTTCAGTATTTTATTAATACTCTTAACAGTGTCAAACTGTATATACAATGTCAGCAGATGCATTTTTATAAACAGAGAAAAGAGCATAGGTAAACTATAAGAAAGTGCTGTAGTTGTATAACTACTATTATGTTTGACTATAAATTGAATATATATAGCTGAAGTCTCTTTATTGAGAAATTCTTCACAGAGCTTCAAATTCTGTATTTGATATCTACCTGCAG
The DNA here is from genome assembly GCF_019279795.1 of Protopterus annectens. Lineage (NCBI taxonomy): Eukaryota > Metazoa > Chordata > Ceratodontiformes > Protopteridae > Protopterus > Protopterus annectens. The sequence goes on along the minus strand of NC_056729.1, from coordinate 731,493,756 downwards.
CCTTGGTGATATTATGGCATATCCTTAATAAAAATGTGATCCATATCTTTCTTCATCCGATTCAATCTTTGGTTTATTGGATCACCAACACTGACACCTTTTAGAAGCTGTGGATCCAGGCCTCACACACTTCCACTAACCAAAATCTCTCTCTTCCTCCAAATACCTAAGATCGGATTTGCCACCTAATGAAGACGGGCATATTTTTGAGGGCTGTGACATATATTTGTTCAGCTAAGTTGTTAGCATATTTTCAGTGCCATCCCCAGCAGTTTCTTTCTACCTTTCACGTCCCTTAATATCTATATATATTACTAAAAAAATGAATGTTTTCTCTTTCCAGTGCTGCTTACTATACATTAATCTTCTATCTTGGAAGCTATCACCTGCTTATTTTTCTTGTTGTGATTTACAGTTGGCTAGTATTTAGTGATTTTCTTTGTGACAGAACAGTGGTGTATCTTGTCAATAGCATACCTTTCTATGGCAGACAAAGTTCAAGGTTTTAAAAAAGTGTTCTGCTTCTAACCACAAGATTCTGCCAAAGGACCTACACTCACTTTATGTCTGCTGTGTGGGGGCAGCTCATATTGATGTTGAATGCAAGGCATATTCCTCTTTAGTACTAGAGTCCTTTATGGTCTTGGAGAATAATTAGTCTTGAAGAGTTTTATCCCTGATCATGGAGGTGTCTGTACACAGACGTCTACTGCTACATCTTCTATCTCTCCAGCTAAAATGGGGGCGGGGGATCCTAGACAAAAAGAAAAGGAGAAATCTAAGGAAAAAAGGAGAAAGACAAATCACTATGAAAGAGGTTGGACAAGACCAGGAAAATGTTTCTGGTCCCGTCAGAACCCTTGGGTCCAGCAGTGAAAATTCCAAGACAGATGGCTCTATCTCCTTCTTGGATCCAAACATCAGTGCCTCATCCTCATTTGTTGCCACTGCTGGTGAGTCCTAAGCGCCATTCACCATTCTGCAGGAGAGGCACTTGTCAAGACCACATTCAGTGGCTTCATCTTCCAGCTCTTTTCAATCATCGAAGAGCCTTACTGAGGCAGATGTCAACAGGATGATTTGATTTAACACACAAATTCAACTTGGGGTTCTTTCAGCACCATCCACACAGGATGTTCGATGAATGGCTCTAACAACTCATTCACTGATATCTCCTATTCAGGTCAGTCTGTCAGATGTGAAACCCATGGATCTGAGCCTCCCAGGACCACCCATGTCAAAGCAGTCAGTCTTGTTGACTTTAACTCTGACAGTATCTCTTACTCTTGACAAGTGCAATGCCTTTGGATTGGGATGAATGTCGGAGACAACACATCAGTGCTGGGGCTGAAGGTGTAAAGTCAACACCAAAATATTTAAAGCCATCTCTGTGCCTTAACACTTAATAGGTCAGCTCTATTGTTGACTTCACATCTGGAGCGGGTCAAGTTTTGAGAGGCAGTTGCTGTTGTTGGAGAGCTTATTCATCCTGCAAGGCCCCCTTGACCAGTTAGAATCTGGAGTTTGTTCCATTTAAAAAAAAAAAAAAGATGGGACATAAAGCCAATTTTGAACCTCAGTCATCTCATTTGGTAAAGTAGACAAAGTTTTGGATGATCACAGTTAAGTGCATTCTACCTCCAGGATGCCTACTTCTATATCAAGGGCAATCCAGAAGATTCAAACATTTCCGTCTGGGAGCCAATCACTTCCAATTCAGGGCATTGCTCTTGGGTCTCACCACACTCCCTTGGGTGCAGTGGTTGCAGCTTATCTCAAACTGTTAAGGTTCTTCATGTTCTCATATTTAAACCACTGACTCCTCACTGCCCCATCTGGGGATCTTTAGGTCCAGCAATGGCATTACTTCATCTTCAGAAATTGGAATCACAGTCAATCAAGCAAAGAGGCACTTGACACCCACACAACAGATAGAGTTCATTGGATGCCACTGGAATATGAGCACCACTGGAATATGAGCAATCAGATAGCCATCATCTGCATAAGGTAGCCTTTCAAGTTCTCCTAACACTCCTTGCCCCCTGCATGACTTATTCTGCTATTCCTAGGTCTGATATCTTTGACAGTAAAATTGGTGCCCCTAGCCAGATACCACATGAGAGTTTTTCAATGGACCCTTTCTGCACAGTGGTCCCAGATTTCACATCCTCTTATTGCTCAGGTTTGTCTGACACTCTTTTGCAGGTCTCACATCAGTTGGTGGTAGACCTTGACAGCTCTCCTGGATGTTTGGTCCATTTCTCTACAACTGCTCACAACCAAAGTACCCAATGGATGCTTTCCTCCACGACTGGGGGGGGGGATTTTCGAAGGGAATATAGTCCAGGTTTCATGGTCACACATGGAGGCCAGTCTCCATATTAATGTCCAGGAGATGAGAGCAGTTCTCCTTGCACTGGAGGCTTTCCAGGACTCTGTCCCCAAAGCTGTGATCTCCATCCAGACTGACAACATGGCAGTAGTCTGGCACATCAACAGGCAAGGCAAAACCTCTTCATATTCTTTATACTGGGTGGCCATGAGAGTGTGCAATGGGTAATGTCTTCCTGTTGCTTTCTCACAGCAACACATATGAGCAGACCCATCCTTCTGAACCTCAGTAGTCCGTCAACCATGTAGTGGAGAATCAATTTTCAGCCACTGGGGTCAACCATGCTGCAGTCTTTTTGTTAAATACATAAACAACTGCAAAAGTTATTTTGTCCTAATCCCTCCATAGAGACAGTTACAGAGGGATGCTGTAATCCATAGTTGGCCTCCAGGTTTCCTATATGCTTTCCCCGCTTTCCTCTAATAACAAGGTTTATTCAGAAAGCAAGAAGGTGCAAGACTAAGGTAATCCTCACTGTCCCTTTTTGGCACCAACATGTTTGATTCCCCGTCCTCTGGCCTCATCTAGTATATCCTCCTTGGATGTTGGACTACAATCCAGATCTTCGGACTCACCCATCTGAGCAGGCTGTCTCAGCCCAGAAATGCTTGGTTTTCCACTCTGGTGGTTCATATTTTGTCAGCTTCACAAGAGTACCGGCAAAGTTTACTTCAGCAAATGGAAGAGATTTTCAATGTAGCCAGCTTTTAAAGAGATGAATCCCTTTTCATCCCCTGTCCCTTCTATTCTAGACTTCTTGTTTGTTCTTTTCAAACAAGGCTGCAGCTTTTCAGCAGCCAAGGTACAATTAGCTGATTTTTTCCAATTTCCATATTGGATGTGATCAGACTGCTTCAGTTTCACTAAGGATTTCAAAGGCCTTTTTGAAAGGATACTTCTTATTGAGACCTCCTATACGGAATCCAATCCCTCCATGAGATGTAAATGTCATGCTTCAAGCATCAACAAAAACCTCCCTTTGAACCAGCAGCATCAGTAGATTTAAAGTATCTTTCTTGGAAGACCAGTTTCCTGGTGGCCATCACATCAGCAAGAAGGATCTCTGAGTGGCAAGCACTTTCTTGTAACCCCCTCTACTTGATCTTTCATAAGGATAGGGTTTCCTTGAGAACAAATCTGACGTTCATTTCAAAAGTGGCATCTGAAATTAACCTTAGTCAAACCATTATATCTACCAGTATTCTTTTCACATTTTCTAACAAAGAAGAGTATACTCTTCATTTATTAGATGTTCACAGGCAACTTATATTTTATCTCCACAGGATTAAATATTGTATGATGTCTGATTTAGCTGTTTGTAGCTTTCTCTGGAGCAAACTTAGGCTTCCAGGTTTTGTAGCTTTTGTCTACAAAAAAAATATGATTATGCCTTTTTTTAACCAAGAAACCAAAAGCCCATTGAACAGGATCTGTTATTACTTCTGCTGCCTTTATGCCTATCGTTGAAATCTGTGTTACATCAACTTGGTCCACACATTCATATCCCATTACAAGCTGGTTATACAGTCAAGATTCCATACATCTTTTGACTCTATTTTCAGGAATATCCTTCCTTGATATCACCCAGGGATTTTTTTGGTAGCTAGGGAATCTGTCCCAAAGTCTGAATCAGATGAAAAAAGACATCATCAGATGCAAAGTTATGTACTCACCATTGCGATAAATCCATGTTGTCTTCTTTTTGTCCGGTTCGACATCTCTCCCTCCTTGCCCCTTCCAAATTTCTCACGTAGTGCTCCTCGTGGATTGAATGTACTTAACTGGGAACTTTGTCATTATACAACCTTGGTTGGTTGCAACCTTTCTAGGTCATGTCTTGTTATAGATTTTCAGATATTTCATTTGATGAGATAACGCAGATCTGTTTACTGATAAGTGGGCAAACTAGATCTCTATTTTTTGGAGAAAGAGAGGGATTATGTGTAGAGGAGGAGGAGTCACAGTCCTGGATCCACAGCTTCTAAAAGGTGCAGAGGTTTGATCTGATCACATCCTATAACCCAAAGGTTGAACCAGATGAAAAGAAGACAACAGTTCTGTTGTTATGGTGATCGTTTAGTCATCTCTTTGTTTCACACTTTTTCTGTAGATCTTAATAGGGAGGGAAACATGAACTCAGCACAAGTGCTGCCTAATAGCATGTTCTGCTTTTCTTAGCATGAAATACCACACTAGAATATTATGCAACATGATACTGTATATATGAAAGCAATTCCAGAGGGCACTAGAACGTGATGGCTAGGTTTTACTGATTTCACATAGTACAAAATCTAGGTTTTGAATGATTCACTATAGTGAATTCATCAATTATAAAATCTTGATTCCCGCAAGTTGATTAGTTAATAAGGATGTCATTGTAATATGCAATACTTTATAGCCTATCTGGAAAGGAATAAGGCAGTGCAGCATGACATTTTCAAATCTAAAACATTCTGAGTTACGAGCATGTTCCTACTGCATAATATTTACTGCTGTTGCTGCACAATTAATTAAATTGGTCTTGGAGTATCTTTTGACGGTTATGTAGGTTTTCATTACTAATACACCCCCCGCTTTAAAATTATAAATTAGTTTTCATTAAAAATAATTATACTGTTGAATTATTGAAGTTTTGAAAATATTAAAATGTGCCTTACTATATTGAGGATCAACTTTGTACCAGTATGTAATCATATTAAGAGAATGAAGTGGCCAGAACTTACAGCTGAGCAGATTGTAACCTGTATTGTCCATACTGAAGAACATTTACAAATAAATAGCCTTGGAGAAGGTCATCATACATGTATGTTTTTTTAAACCAAAAATATGTGGTTTCTAAATTTAACTATGGATAAACTGTCTTCCTAAAGAGAGGTTTTAGAGCATCCTCCTTTGTGGCATAAAGTCACCCATTTCCTGGTAATGTAAGAAGTCTTTGCCTTCAAAGATCTAGCAAAATGTTGGCCATCTAAACAGCCTTTGACTGAGTAATGTGCCAAGTTAAAGAAAAGTTAGACTTAACTCAGGTAAAAAAAAGAAAATTATTGTATGCCACTTGGGTAAGAAAAATCTTATTAAATATCATGCATTTGTAGATTGTATTCTTCAACTATATCTCATTTTCTGAATTCCTTTAGTTTAATTGTCTTTGATGTATTACACTACAGGTGTGATTTACGAGTAAAATGGCTAGAAAATATGCATCTGGTAATGAGAGCTTCTTGACTCTGTGTGGTGGTTTCAGCAGAGTGACTGGCTCTGCAGTGTTTACTTGTGTGATTTATCTTGTACTTTTTATGAGAAATTCACGCAGCTTCACTGACCTTCTTTCCCTTCTGTGTCTCTAGGATTTGTCTCGGGGATTATGTGGGGGATTGCTACTTGCTGCTGGTTCCTGGCCAACCACTACCTCAGTGCAGCTGTCAGTTTTCCAATAATCACAGCTGTAAGTACTGTACTGTATTAACTTTTTAATAGTTGGCTACTTTAGAAAAGTCAGAATTCACATTATTCTCATAATATGCTTCTAAAAATATATTGCATAAATGTGAAAAAAAGTATATCTGTTTCTGTAAATAAATGGTAAATTACACTGAGTAGTATAACAATTTGCAAAACATATATATATATATATATATATATATATATATATATATATGTTGTACATTTGTATATAGCTATTATACCCTCTATTGTGTGATGGTATCTGGCTATATGTGTAGAGGAGAATATGTGGAGCTTTGCTGTATGATAGTACATGTGTATGTATATATATGTATATATATATATATATATATATATATATATATATATATATATATGTATATGTATGTCTGTGCCAACACAGATGGCCTGACAGATTCTGGGAAACATAGCTCAGGAGTATTTGATGTATATTTTTATACCATTTTAAGTCAGTTTGGTCTACCTGCCTTTTGTTCTGATCTGATCACCTGTTAAGTTGCAATTACACACACACACACACACACACACACATGTATGTATATATATATATATATATATATATATATATATATATCTATACATGCATATATTTCCCAGTTTGCATAGTCCTTTCATGTTCTTTTTTTCCCGTTTGTGAAAAAGTGTGTGTTGAAGAACTTTTATCTTTTAACTTTTTTGTATTTTTTTTATAGTTTTTCAGATGTATGCATTTGTTTAGAGGTAGATTGCAAAACTGCATCCCTAGCAATTTAGCTCAGGTGAAAACTACCTAGCTAGGAAATATGCAGGTATCAAGAGGTGGGAAATTCTGCTCAAGCTAGGTTTTACTATGTGAATATGATATTTCACCAGCAGGTTGTCTAATTTTAATAAATGTTTCAGGAATGAGTCCAGTGTGAACAGCATTAATGTAGCCACTTTGGTGACTGTGCATAAGTTTACCAAGAGTTGTAGTCTGAACCTTATCTTTAGGAGTAGTGCCCCTTTAGGTAGACTGTCCTAGACATTCTGGCCCCAAATTTCTTCCTTTTTTCTGCCATTCAGGTTCTTTATACCTCCTATCCCCATTAGTATTGCTGTTTTGGGGAGTGCCTGATATTGTATTCCAAAATTACACCATTTTCAGATATCCCATCTCAGCATGGTACCAGTATTGTATGCATACTCACCATATTAGTCGGCCTTCAAGACTGGCCTTTGCATTCGGTGCATTATTCCTTTCTTACCTCCCACTATAATAGGATAATGCAGTTGCTATGTTATGGCAGCAAACCTCATAGTAAGTCACCCTCAAGCAAGTAATTATGTAATTTTGTCAGCCAATGCTTTTTCATACAAGTGCAACCCTGTTTAAGTGTTGATTAAGAAGTGGCAATCCAGAATGCATACAGTCCTTGACACCAACATAGAAATGCTATATACAGGCCTCAGGGTTGAGGACATCCAAAGCATGTGAGCTTGAGATTTTATAAAGTTCCATGAGAAAGGATACACAAAGGACATGCCAGACATTAGACATTTAACTTGCTCCAGAAGACCAAATAAATCGATAAGGTGAGGGAATTATATGTCACTGTTTGCATTCAAATATATCTATCTATATATATATATATATATATATATATATATATATATATATATATATATATACACACACACCCATATATATATATATATATATATATATATATATATATATATATATTTATATATGTGTGTGTGTGTGTGTGTGTGTA